>NC_133406.1:145815078-146119687 GCF_049350105.2 Macaca mulatta
TTTTATTCCTACTATCTAGCACAATATATGTGCTAGTATGTATTCAAGATTAAAAAAAAATTAAATCTGATCAATTCAATGCATTTCAACAACTACTACAAATGTGAACCAAAAAGATAACTAAAACAGTTTCTGCCTTTAAGAAATGCAGAATCAGATAACAGGTAGACATGGAGACATATTTAAGTATCACAAAAATGTAGCTAAGTACCATAAAAATATGACTGCAAGGAGACAAGAAGGATTTGGCCTATTCACTTGCTTACAGTAAAACAAAATATAAGAATAATAAAACCTGGATCACATGATAGCAAAGAATTAGGAAGATAAACAGAAAAATTCAAAAAACCAAACAAAGCAAAACCAAAACCCTGCTTTCCCAGTGTTTTGGAAAGCAACAAAAACCAGTACGGAAATAATTTATTAATCAACTGAAATGCATATACACACACACACACACACATATATAAAACAACCATATTATTATATGGTTGCATTATAAACATATAACAATAACATTACATATTAAATGACTAAAGTTACATTTCAATAAGATAACTCAAAGAAAACTTAAAAGTGATTCTTGCCATCACAAATATCAGACTTGGATAATAAGGCTCATGGGATAGCCAACCATTTATATTATAAAATAGTCTTGGAACTGTTATACCCACTCTAAATGTATCGTTACTTTAACATTAGAATTTCATATTAATATGGGCGTCTCCATATCTCTTTTTAGACATCACTTTGAAACAATAAGTATAAGTATATTCATGGTTTAAATACTTCTGTTTTATCTTTTTTTTTTTAAAGAAGCAGGTCTCGCTTTTTGCCCAGGCTTGTCTCGAACTCCTGGATTCAAGCGATCCTCCCATCTCAGCCTCCCAAAGTGCTGGGATTACAGACGTGAGCCACCACCCCTGGCCAATATATTTGTCTGGTTTTTAATGCCACAAAATTGAAAATTAAGAAGAAAAATTAGTACTTCTAAAATCTCGAGTAAAGTATTATTTTATAACTGGACTTTGTTAGGTAAATCATGTGAAAATACATTCTTTGAGATATACAAAAATTCTTACAGGCCATCAAGCTATTCACAATATGTATTTCAAATATTGTATTATATCAATTTAAAAGGTGAAATAAAAGAAGACTCACCTGAGCTCCAATTGCACTCGTTAACTTAAAGATATACAAAACTATGTCTAAAAATGGCTGTAAAATAAATATTAGAATACACAAATTAAAACTAAAGCACTAGAATGATAGCTAATACAACATGTTAACTACAAAATGTTATTAAACATTTAATACATAATTATCAACATGTAGAGTTCCCACTATGTATAATGTATTGTGATAGTAACTAGATCAAAGAATACATGAAAGATAACAGTTTTCCTCTCAAGAAACTTAAAATGGGAACAGCTTACACAATGTCTACTGACCATCAAGTAGGAAAAACATTTATCACTTTCCATCAACTAAGATACCTCTACTGTGATAATTAACCACCAGTAACTCAGTAATGTGTCAATATAATGTAAAGATACTAAATAAAATGACCTGAGATGTAACCCCAAATCTGCTACCAGCTTGTTTCTACATATCTTCACCTGTAAAGTGAGAAGCTTTTCCTGTTCCAATATTGTTTGATTCTATTACATTATCACTTCTATGGCAAAATAATCAAGTAAGTCATTGAATCTAATTTTGAAATATAAAAGTCAAGTCTTTAGAACCAAAATAATACATTAATGTACTGCTCTTCACACACAGAGACAACTCAACTAATGCACCATCAGTTGCATTAGTTAGAAATGTTTTTCAAGAAACCCAAATTGTGTTCATTCACTTTAAGTCAACAGCCACTGCTCGTGCCTCCACTTTTTTTTTTTTTAAGACAGGGTCTGGCTCTGTCACCCAGCCTGAAGATCTTGGCTCACTGCAGCCTCTGAAGTAGCTGGGAGTAAAGGCGCACAGTACCATGCCTGGCTAATTTTTGTATTTTTTGTAGATGGGGTTTCACCCTGTTGCCCAGGATAGTCTTGAACTCCTGAGCTGAAGCAATCTGCCCACCCTGGCCTCCCAAAGTATTGTGATTACAGGGATGAGCCACTGTGCTGGGCCAACAGCCAGCACTTTCTAATCCACATTATTAGGACAGATGGCTTGGTTTGTTAACTGGCTTGTTTCAACATTCAACATCTACCTTTCCCTTTCCTTTTTTTTTTTTTTTTTTTGCCTTATAAATTATCAAGAAGCTAGAGATACTTATAAAATTCAAGAATTGTTAAAACTTATAACAAAAATAATGACTCATAATTTAAGTTGGAGGTCAATTAGATGTTTAAAACATCTAATTTACACAGTGGTGCACAGCCCTACTACAATTAATTAATTTAACATTCTTCTCTATTCCAGATGTGACAAAACCTGAGAGTTGCTCAAGTACCAAGATTTAAAGAATACATAATAATGTCTATAAAATTATATGGAAAGTTGAAATATATACACCCCCCATTCCCACCATGCATGTGTACACACACACACACACACACACAGAGACAGAGAGAGAGAGAGAGAGAGAGAGAGAGAGAGAGAGAACAAACTTTCAAATATTGTAATGGGAACAGAAGAGAAAGCTGAATTACTAAACTATTTGTAATTGTCAGAGTTCCTGAGTTTGGGATCAGTTAGCAAAGGCTTCTGGAGAGCTAAATAAATAACAAAGTTGGGCTGGAAGTGAAAAGCACTGGGCCTGGGCATGAGGAGAGCAGCTCTTGTGGATATGTATCTCTAAGAATTGCCTTCCCTCCATCAACCTGGTTGAAGCTAGGACATTCCTATTCTTACAATGTGACCCAGTCCTTTTTACAGTTTTGGTTTTCTTTTGTCTCAAAACTGTGTATCTAGGTCAACTGTGACCAGAGGCAAAGATACTATCATTGGTCCAGTATGAGACAAGCTCCTACCCAACACCAAGGGAAGTCACATGAGTTAGAGTGGGAACTGAAGCATCTCAGATGAAGAGGGGAGGGGATGCTGGGCAGACTATTTTATAGGTGCCTACTACATATCATAGTCAATGCAAGAGGTAATGGCACAGAGAGTTTAATAAGAAGACTACAGCGAAAGCTGTAAGGGTGGTGAGATAACATGACTAAGACAAGAACTGGAGAAATCAGCGAGAAGAAGGAAAACTGGTTAAGGCCTATCAGAGTCAGGAGCTTTGGCAATATTCTGAGGAGAATGGGAAAAACAGTAATTAGAAAACTGAAATATACTTGCATCTTGTGAAATGTTTTGACTACTACTTACTAATGATCTATTAGAATTAAAGATACTGAAGCAGAGAAATGGGCAGAAAGGAAGTCCTAGTCTAGTGTTCTAAGTGTGGAATTAGAAACATAAATTGACAGCCAATCTCTAACAATGGCCAGACACACGCAGGTCAAAAGATAAGAATTCAAATTTCTGCTGTTTTAATGGAATCAACCTGCAAAATTCTTAGAAAATCCTTATAAGACACTAAATTATCAGTTCTTTGCCAAAGTACCTCACAAAAATAATAGAAAAAATTAAAATAATTAAAACTATTACAACAACTCTAATTTTCTTACAAAAGCATTAAATATTTACATGCTGCTGTTCTGTCCACAAAATCAATTCTATATAAATTTGCTCAGATTCAAAATTCAACAAATTAAACAAATAACCTTTTAAAAAGTAGAGAAACTTACCTTACTAAGATTTGAATACAGATCGACTACACTGTTACAAAATTTTTCTACATCTTGTGTAAGCAGCTGGTCTGGATTAGCTATTCTGTTGTCCAGATTTCCCATTTTATAATATGTGAAAGATCTAAAATAGCAAGAAGAAAAGTAATTTTAAAACAAGTGACTTTAAAGATAAAACGACAACCAAAAAAATCACATTACACCGCCTAGCTCAAATATATAGAAACAAAAAAGTTTGGAGCCAGAAGAGATCCTATCGATTGCCCTGATTTTAGAGAGGAGGACACAAGTCCAGAAAATGATGACTTGTCAATTAATGGAAAAGCCAGGACTAGATTCCAAATAACTGAGAGGTTGTTCCCAATATGCTTCTGTACCTAAGAGCGGTTTTCTTAGAAAACATACAACAAATAAGAAAAACCGCTATATTGATCAGCTTCACAAATAGTACTCTTGTATTTAAATATTTTTAATATAAAAATAGGTTATCACTTACTGAAGATACTCCTCATAGAGGTATTTAGTGAGCCTTACTCGGAAGCACAGTTTAAGCTCATTTAACCCGTACTTCAAGAAGTTATTAACCAGAGAGATCTAAAACAAACAAACAAATATTATTGGTTTTGCTTTTCATTTCTGCTTACTAAACTATAATTTATTTCTCCATTATTTCCTGTGTCCCAAATCCTATAATTTTTATAATTGAATCCAAATTATATAATTCAGTTCTGTTTTACTTTACTGCATTTAGCTAAATCAAATGTACCTGGTTTGAATTATTCTATGTTAAACTTTACACGGAATATGTTAATATCACTAATTATGAGACGTATTGCCATTTTTTTTTTTTTTTTTGGTAAATGGGCAAAACGTCAAATCTATCCCCTTTCTAGCCAATGTAAAGACTTGCTTTTAGGAGTTCAGACATTTATGTTTATATTTTCTGTTTCCTACTATCAGCACCACAACCCTAGACAATGGAATTCTATATACACTGTATTTGCATTTGTTAAAAAAAAAAAAAAAACTACAGGTTTTACACCAACTGATGCTATTTTCCAGATTATATCTAGAGCCATCTTTACTAACATTTTCTATCATTACATTAAAAATTTTCTCAAGTGGTCTTTGCTGAATCTTAATCTTTCATATCTGTGTTGCTTATTCCAATTGTTTATTTTAAAAAGTCTAAAAGCTATGTATCCCCATCTTCTAGCTTTATTAAACAAGAATTTCTGGCAATTTCAACGTAACTGGATTTTACAGCCAAGCTTCTCATTTTTACCCACAAATTTAGAACATTAAGTTCTTAGTGCCAAGAAAATTAAAATGAGAACCAAACTAAGAAAATCACTTATATTTTAGAATAAACAATTTATCTGTAAAAAATTCAGACCATAAATTCCAATTTAACTTGAAGGAGATTAGTAGTACAAGTTACGATACTAGTTTATGGCCTAAAGTAACCACGATGATTTGCACTCCCCTCTCTAAATCCCCCCCAACTCCCCAAGTTGCCCCCCCCCCACATCCATTTTGCAATGACTGGAAACATTTCTGGTTGTTACAACTAAGGGTGCTGCTGCTATCTAATGGGATGCTGCTAAACACCGAAGAAAACCTGGACTGAAGGTTAAAAAAAAAAAAATGCCAAAAAACCCCTCACCCACATACATATGTATATGAATATATATACACATTATAAATGAAGTTAAACCAAACATAATCCCCTTTTTATCTAGTATGAAGGTTTACATTGAAAATTATACTATAAATTACAAACCTAAACTGAAAATAGGAATATAGTATCATAAATCTTTAAAGAATTTAATAAGTAAAACCCTTAAAGATTTTTAAAAGATGCAAATTTCCCCTGTGTTAAAAAGATTTTTAATGAATTAAACTTACAAGAGGCATGGCAGCGATGAAGTTCAATAAGTATCTCTTGAAATCTTTCCTGCTACGACCAATGATACCACTGCAAACCACCACATGCAATGCATTAGTTGCAAAAGAAGCAAAATCTAACACTAGGAAAACTTCTGTAAAGCTCTAAAATTACTCTAGGAAACTTCTATTAAATCAAAACTATCAATAAAAAAGATGCTAAAAAACACTTTTTTGCAAAAACATGTTTGCAACTTTAAAACGTCATCATTTTGAACTTGCTGGAACCTCATCCTGCAAAAGGTGAAATTAAACAGAATGATAACTAATTATTTCTTAGTAAAAATGGCTGCTTTAAAAAAAGGCTTAAGTGGCTATAAAACAAATTTAGCGAGCAAAACAATTAACAACTTTATAGTCCCAGGAATGTATTATGAATAAACAAAGTACCATTTGTTTGTTTTAAAATATTTAACAATCTGATGCTTATTTGTGTGAACTAATGGCAGGGAGACAGACTAATGGGGATCAGCAAAGGGTCAAGAGTAAATATTTTAGGCTTTGTGCACCCTAAGGGCTCTGCTGCAACTACTCAATTCTGCCACAGTAAGAAAAAAAAAAAAAAAAAAAAAAAGCAGCCAAGAAGAAGTGTGGCTGTGTTCTAATAAAACTTTACCAAAGCAGATGGCAGGTAGTGAGATTTGACCTGTGGGTCCTAGTTTGCCAAGACTGGCACTAACGCATAGATCAGAGCCCAGAATGGATCTATAGAAGCTTCATGTTCCTCAACACACTTCAACTAGACTAGCTCCTCTTTTGCCTATTGTTAATCTGTTTTACGTATTTTTCTGCTTTTAAAATATACATTAAAAATTTTTTAAAAGGGTTTTAATTAAAAATTTGAACAGAGCATTATTACATAAGTAAAGGATCTTTGAGTAAGATATGTGTATGACCTAACACAAAGATAGAATCTATTTGATCACAGAACTCTTATTTCAAATAATACTTAGTAATATTCCCAAATTTCATAAAATATATTTGTATAAAACATTTGAGAAACACTAGACTAATTGGTTTAAACCTGGCTGCCCATGTACACACAAAAATAACTAGTATATGACTAGAGACCTTCTCAAAGCTTTTAATGTATAGTATGTGCATTTTAACTCTCTGTGAGGGGTTTGTAGCATGAAGCATTTCCTCTATCATAGCCAAGATTCCACAGAACATACTTTGGGAAATGTTCCTTTAGACTGATTGAAAGAAATTAATACTCCAATTTTTATGTAGCCCCTAAAAAGCAAAACAGTTAAAAAAAAAAAAAAAGGCTAACTACAAGAAAGTTAAATAGAACCACACAAAAATGTTGTTTATAGCAATAAGAATATTAGAGACATTAAACAATCAAGACAGTACAAAAGGTTCAGAGAATTTATGTTAAAATTGTTTGAACCAAATCTTACATAAAACCAAAGTGCTTTAGTGCTGCCCAAGCTGTGAAACACACAAGAACATGCCATCATTCAGCAATGGTTTACCATTGGAGTAGCAGCTATAAATTTAAAAAGTGGTTTCTTGAATAAAGTCTTATTTCTGCTTATTATTCCACTGCAAAAAAAGTAATTAACAAAAACAATTTTACAATAGCCCTAATCACTGCAACTTCCAAATGTTTAAGAAACTTTATAAAAGAGAGTTTGGTAATTTTTAAATTCTGCTTGTAGCCAAATGGGTGAAAATAAAACATATTTTTATGATTAGATAAAGCAGCAACAGGGTACAAAGAATTTTCCTCCTTGTCACGGAATTAGTATAGTTTCTACCCTAAAGAGGGTGTCTTTCCTATTAAGATTTTCCATACTCCAAAGTCACCATCAACAAATAAGTTTAAAATATGAAAAGAATATTAAATGAAGTACATTAAGGACCATAATAAGTCTCCTTAAGGCTCTCTTTAGCAGAAATACATGAATCTAGACTTACTTTAGAAAAGGCAAAAAGGGAAAATAAATAAATAAATTTGCACTGTAGCTTAAATACTGAGATGGAGATATATGTTAACTTTTCAAACAAAATTATCCTGTACGAATGTACAATATTTTAAAACTTCTTTTTTTGAGATAAGGTCCAAATGTTAAAGAATTTCATACACAGCAGAGGCTCAAAACTATTTAGGAGAAAGTTAACAACTTTAAAATGAGTGTTTTACAATTGGTGAGTGTGGGTTAAGAATATAAGGAAGTTCCTTATGCTAATCCTTTTTTTTTTTTTTTTGAGAGAGGATATTCCTAAGCTGAGGTGATCCTTCTGCTAAGCCTCCTGTGTAGTTGTGCCTGTGTAGTAGTAAGTATGTGCCATCACAGTCAGCTAACTTTTTTATTTTTTGTAAAAACGAAGTCTCACTGTGTGGCCCAGGCTGGTCTTGAACTCTTGGTCTCAAGTGATCCTCTTGACTCAGCTTCCCAAAGTGTTGGGATTACAGGCATGAGCCACTATAGCCAGCCCCTTATTCTATTTTTACAACTTTTCCGTAAGTGTAAAGTATACCAAAATAATGGTTTTTAAAAACTTGTTCAGAAACTCATAAAAAAAATGAAAAGCAATTTTTAAAAATCTCATAATTAAATTTTAAAACTGAGTACTACACACACGTGCACATGATTAGGCTCCCCTACAAACACCCTTCAAGGGAGACCAATTAAGCTCTCAACTCCAGCTTCTAGTAAGTGTTTAAGGCACTTCATTTTAAATATGAATTCATAGCCAAGAGTCATAGAATGCTTGAGGAAAGCCTCTAATGTGAATGACAACAGAATAACAAACAAAGGCACCATGAAAGAAACAAAAAATGCAGGGAGCTAAAAACACATTAAAAATTAAATGGCTTCAGAGGTGAAAAAATATTGCATCCTTAAAAGAATGATTGCTATAAAAATGAACATCCATATAAAAGATAACTCTTGGAAATAAAATTATAACAAATAAAAATTCACTAGATAATAAAGAAATTTCCTAGAAAATAAAATAAAATGGCAGAGATAAAAATAGAAGAGAAATTATAAGATAATCAGATCATCAGTCCAGAGGCTCCAACACTCAGCTAATAAGAATTCCAGAAAAATTGGAGAGGAATAATTTCTTTTTAAACACAAGAAAATTTCTCAAATGAAGAATGAGTTTCTAGATGGAAAAAGAGTTCACCTAGTGCCCAGCACAAAAAATTCATACCAATGTTCAGTGAAATTTTCAAACATCCAGTAACACAACATCAACAATTTTTTTAAAAAGACCAAGGGGGAGATTGAGGGAGAAACAAATCTCCAGCTACAGCTGAGCAATCAGAATGGCAAGAGGCCTCAATACCCACCCTGGAGCTGCACAACAGAATCTACCAGATACTTCAAAAAGGTTTGATTAATTGAATCAGAATATCTAGTGGTAGGGCCCAGACATTCATAGTTCTTAAAATTCTCCAGATGATTCCAATCATTCTGCAGCCAAGGTTGAGACCCAGAACATAGTGATGCTCTCAAAATTCTGAAGAAAAGTGAATTCCAACTTGGAAGGCACCAACATAGCTAAATTATCAATCAAGTATGAGACTAGAAGAAATTTTCAGATCTACAAGGTCTCAAAAATTTATCTCCCTTCACCTTTACTCAGAAAAAGAGTGCATCTGCCAAACTGAGAAAGTATACTGAGGAAGAGAAAAAAAAAAATCCAGAAACAGGTTATTTAATTCAGGATACAAAGATGAAAGAAATTCCCAGAATAATGATAAAAGCAAGTTCAAACATGATTGCTATTTGGTGTACCTAATATGCAACCAATCCTGATTAAAGCAAGAAGACCCGGCACTTTGGGAGGGTGAGGTGGGCGGATCACGAGGTCAGGAGATTGAGACCATCCCGGCTAACACTGTGAAACCCTGTCTCTACTAAAAATACAAAAAACTAGCCAGGCATGGTGGTGGGCACCTGTAGTCCCAGCTACTCTGAAGGCTGAGGCAGAAGAATGGCGTGAACCCAGGAGGCAGAGGTTGCAGTGAGCTGAGAGTGTGCCACTGCACTCCAGCCTGGGCAACAGGGCGAGATTCCATCTCAAAAAAAAAAAAAAAAAAAAAAGGCAAAACACAGGAAACTACAAAACATATAGGGCGGGGGTGGAAATAGAAAGATGAAGTTGATAGATTAGTTGGTGTCTGACCATATTACAATACTGAGAAGATTTCACAGTATTGTCAAAAAGCTCAAGCTGAATTAGGGGGAAGTAGGTTTAAAAAAAATAATAATGTGCACAAATAACTGTCAATTTGTAAACACCAGGAAAAACAAAAAGTTGTATGGAAAAGCAACTACCAAAGTATGCCATGTGGTTCAGCTGTAAGCAACAGTCAAAATTATGTAAACAATAAATTGTGATTTAATAAAAAATTATATAATTTTTATTATATATATAAAACATTGAGAAGATGAGCATGGAGGGAGTGTAAAAGGGCTAATTCTCACCTTCCAAAGTAGGAGATGAACACTTACACTTTTGAAACTAAGAAATCTATAAACAGTAATACAAGTATGCAATATGGAAATGCAGACACAAAATAAATGAAACAGTAAAAAGAATAGAAGATGACTGGCTCCAGGTAATGACAGTTAGGAGTGAGAGGAACCAAGGAACTGATGTGTTTTGTCATTAAGTCCTGCAGGACATTTGACATTAAGCTATGTTCATGTATTACTTTTAAAGCTATGTTCATATATTACTTTGATTAAAATTAAAAGGCACAGGACTGACCACAGTTTTCAGGGAGACTTGGGTGGAATGTGAGGGCCTACATAATTTACCCCTATTCAGAGGTATGTACTTTAAGGGCTTTAATCCTGTACATACAAGATTCTTTACTGTCCTAGAGAAATGAGTCAGAGAGCATGGTCATAAAGCATTCTTCCTCTTCCTACAAATCTTTAGGAAGCAGATCGATAATCTAACAGAAAAAAACCTTTATTCCAAAATGTTGGGGCATTTAACAATTTTAAGTACTGTCATTCAAAAAGTTATTTTAGATTAAATACTTTTAAGGAATTTTCTGACAAAATATTGCATATCAGGAAATAAAATTCGTAGTAAAATTTTTTACTCTGACATTCTAATTGGTATTATGAAAAATAAATTATTTATTAATGGATAAATGGTAAATTGTTATAACCCAAGATATCCCAACTGACATTTTTTATGTTTTTACATTCAAAATCAGCAATTTGCAGTGATTAATAATATGTAGAAACACTATAATGAAAAAATATAAAAACCACTAACACCAGATGCGGAAAGAAATGTCTAAGAACTGTTTTCCCTTCTAATAAACACAATCAATGTGATTCTTTGAAATGCTTTGAAATTTTCCTCCAAATTATCTAATTAATTTCCGAAATCCAACTTGGTGGATTTTTAGAATTCCCATTACAGCACTTATTATACTGCATCTTAATTTTCTGTCTACCTGTCTCTAACTCTTGATAAACTGTCAGCTCAGCAAGGCTTGGTACAGTTTCTCCTAGTCGCTGGCATATAGACCCTTATCACAGTACAGCACATTGCCTGGCACATGGGAAACACTAAGTATTTTTTAAGTAAATGAACAAACACATAATTTGACTTGAGTATCTTTTACCTAATTTAGAATCTATTTCTTGCTTATAAAGATAATGCTTAAATATGAGACAATTAGCATTGCATACATATAGGAGGAAGGTGAATGAAAAAGTACCTTTCAATTAGTGTTCCATTTTGAATCATCCAAACATCGCAATACGTTCGAGACACCAGCATAACAGCAATAAGTACCAAGTAACCTGTCTAAAATAAACCAGGTATAGTAAATTAACTAAATGCATTTTAGAAAGTTCAAAGAAGTATTACCTTGGTAACAATTTTTGGTTTCCAAATCTAAAGCTTTATGTAAGGTTTAATACAGTTGGCTGACATTTTTTTCTATGAGCAATTTTAAATATAGTTAAAAGAGAACTCAAGAATATTACATAAATGAAAAAGGCCTCATAGATTCATTTAATCTTTCTCATTCAGAATTCAAAAGTGATTTCAAGGCAGGTCAAAGGACTTGCCTTCATATACCTAGTCAAGGACAGAAGCTAGGAATATAACTTAGATTATCCAGATTATAGTGTACTGTTATTTTCTTATATTTTTAACATATAACTTTAACAATGAAAAAAGACAGTAACTGTAAATATACAGCTAACTAACCAAAACTGAAGCCTACAATTTTGCCTAGGTAGAATAAATTTGGTTTAATTTGTTAGAAAAACTTATAATAGTGTCCATGCCCTCATAGGGCTTTCAATTTAGTTATGAAGGGAAGAATTATACTTTAAAAGTAGTAGACAAATTTAGGCAAACATATTTGTATCACTTCATGTCCTAAGCTGTGGGACGGGAAGGTTTGGGGTGCCAAAAGACAGTTATGGCATTAGAAATACAATAAATAGTAAAACAAAAAAGAGAATGAGGATTAAGGGTAAAAAAGATGAAGGATTTAATGGGAGAAAAAAGGGATTAAAATCACATGAACTATGGTACTGTACTGAGTTTATACACATAAAATTATTGCAAGCTTCTCAGTAGAACAAAAAGTGATGTTAAAAAGTGACGTTTAAAGAATATTACTTAAGCAATGCTGTGCAAGACAGATTACAAAGCAGGGAAAGTCAAGACACTGGGTAGGAATCAGTTATCTTTCTGTGAGATGAGAATCCTGCCACCCCAACCCCAAGTACATACATTTAAAGCTGATCTTAAATTTTCTAAATTGGAAGAATAAGACAGTGACATAGAAGCCAAAGTAAGGGAAGAAGGCCTGCAGAGGGTGGGAGGCTGGCCAAATTAGCCCCTTCTACCTCCCTTACTAATTCCCAGGGATTCATCCAATATCTCCAATTTGTTTTACATTCATTGAACTCCTGCAATAGTTGAAATGAACATTAAGCTGTTAACTGATTGGAAGGTAATATACGAATCTTTCCAGAAAAGCTTGTATTTTAAATAAGGATTCTTCAAAGGCAGGAGAGTTGTAGAAATGAGAGAAAACAAATAGTTATGCCTGAAGAGTCATTGGAAATATTCACAAAAAAGATAATAAGCATTAATCAATTTTTAAAAACATATTTATTTCTGTTGTGGGGACGGACAGAATGTCACAGACATGATGTTGTAAACAAATGAAAGGTTGAGGACATAGGGCCAGATCATAAAACAATAATCTCCTAAGCAGATGATATTAAAAGGAAGGCCAAAGTCAGGTTGTAATTTACCCTATAAGAAAAAGGAAGTCACGGCCGGGTGCGGTGGTTCAAGCCTGTAATCCTAGCACTTTGGGAGGCTGAGACGGGCGGATCACGAGGTTAGGAGATCGAGACCATCCTGGCTAACACGGTGAAACCCCGTCTCTACTAAAAATACAAAAAATTAGCCGGGCACGGTGGCGGGTGCCTCTAGTCCCAGCTACTCGGGAGGCTGAGGCAGGAGAATGGTGTGAACCCAGGAGGCGGAGCTTGCAGTGAGCCGAGATCCAGTCACTCCACTCCAGCCTGGGCGACAGAGCAAGACTCCGTCTCAAAAAAAAAAAAAGAAAGAAAGAAAAAAGAAGTCACATGTTTTAATCAGGATTTTAAGAAAGAATACAAATTGGAAAAGGAAAAGAAGCAAAAAGACCAATTAAGATATAATAATCCAGGTAAGATATAGTGAGAACGATAAGAATGTAAAGGGAGAGAATAATTTATGAGAAACTTTAGGATACTTAGAAAGAACATTTATAATATAAGGGAAGGAGCAGATCTTAAAAGTGTGTGATCTCATTTTTAGGTTAAAATATATGCTTGCACACAAGATAACTATATATCAAAATGAGTAAGAGGCTGATAGGTGCCAAAAAAAAAATCTAGCTGCATTTTCTAATTTTCTTCAAGCACCATGTATTACCTCTGTCTAATTACGAAAAAACAAGTGCCATTACTTTTTTTAAAAAAGAATTTCTCAAGGGCAGAATCATCAGGACATGATGCCAAGGTTAAGGGAAGAGCAAATCCAGCATGATGAAGAAATGGACGTTGTCTTTGGGAACTACAATGCTTTTTTAACAGTTAAGTATAGGAAAAATTAGCAGATCCCAGTGGTCAAAAAGGGTGACAAGGGGAAGAGGAAGAGTTGAAGGTAATGATATTTCTAGTTACAGAATGAGAGAATGCTGAGGAAGATGGAGAACACAGCATTATTTTAATAATCATTAAAAATGTTTATCAAATAATGAAGATAATCTTGATAAAAGAGCAAAGGAACGAATTATAAAACTATTCATACAATCAGCTCACTTCCTGAAACACCTGATGAATCCAGGTATCATTTTGGTTATCTTAAAAATATTTAATCAAATACATTCCACACTAATGTGACTTGTTAACATCTCAATGTAATAAAAAGGTTTGTCTTTTGACATTTAATCCAGTTTTTATTGACAGTATTTAATTATAACAAAGCAATACCATTTGAGGTAGCTGCATGGCAATACCCTAGTATTTCACATAAAATGAAATAATATTTCATAAACAAGAGAAAACTACTTAAAAACTGGCACTGAACAAGGGTTTTTGTATGGCAGGGATGATTTAAAGACAAAAATTTAGTAGTCTTCTTTACCTACAGAGAAAACATTTGACCTATAGTATAACCAAAGAGTTATGATTTTATTGGTCTAATCTTATGTAACCTTGAAAGTTGAACACCTAATAATATAATTTGGGTATCTGTCTCCACCCAAATCTCATGCTGAAATGTAATCCCTAGTGTTGGAGGTGGGGCCTGGTAGGAGGTGTTTGGGTCATGGAGGCAGATCCCTCATGGCATGGCACTGTCCTCCAGATAGTGAGTGAGTTCTCATGTATCTGGTTGTTTAAAAGTGGCACCTCCTCGGCCCTTTGCTCCCTCTCTCGCCATGTGAGACACTGGCTTCCCCATTCAGCTTCAGCTGTGATCACCAGCTTCCCAAGGCCTCCCCGGAAGTGGAGGAGATGCTGTGCCATGCTTGTACAGCCAGCAGAAGCATGAGCCAATTAAATCTCTTTTCTTTACAAATTACCCAGACTCAGGTATTTTATTCAAGAATGGTCCAATATACTTAAGATTATAATTTCATAAGACTTACCTCTTTACAAAATGTTCTAGGGACCATGATTTTCAGAATCTGTGCGAGCCTTGAGAAAAACACCTTGTCCACCACAGCTCGCTCCTTTTTCCCCTCTTTCTGCATTAAAAACAAGAAGCCCTTTTAAGATCGCTATAACAAATGTATCATAAAATTAAAGAACCATGTTTCATCTAAGTCAATATAAACAGTTATCAAGATAAATACTGAATTTACAAAGCCCAGACTTGCATACTTACACTGCTCCTCATATTCAAACATGTTTTTGAGAAAATAATGTTATCTAAAAACTGAATAAGGAAGTGAGTTCTGGAACCACATAATTATCTGGATGAAGAAAACTGCAAGCAGAAGAAATAGCAACTGCAAAATACCAAGGTGAATGCCTGCAACGTGCTTGAGGAAGAACAAAATGGCCAACCTGGCTGCAGCTGTGAGGAAGGTACCATCACAGAGGATGAGGTCAGAGAGACAGCTGAAAAAAAGGCCAAGGGCTTACTGAGTTTTGTATTAGCCACTTCCTGATTAACACCATATTTAAAAAAAAAAAAAAAAAAAATCCTGAACAGAATTTTCCCTGATACCAAATATAGGAAATTTTTGGATTCCTAGATTTACCATTTAACATTTCCAATATACAGTCTGTCAATTCACTCTCTCTTCCTCATAAATTTCAAAGACAGACAAGGTTCTTTCACTCATGCAGCTCACATTCTAGCGGGAGAAACACAGACAAAAAATAAACCAATAAATAAATTATCACGGATAGACCAGGCAGGGTCATGAGGAAAAAAAAAAGAACAGTTTACACAGGATGGTCTGAGAAGCCTCTTGACATTTAAGCTTAGACACAAAGAAAGAAAAGCCATGTGATTATTTAAAGTGGGTACGAGGGTGGAGGGAGTGAAGCACAAGGAACACCAAGCACAAAAATACGTGTTGGAAATAAAATAGGTGTGCACATTTCACAGCAAGATGGCGGTATTGCTACAGCAAAGGGAACAAGAATGAGAGAAGTTTAAAAGGTAGGCAGGGCTTATAAAGGACAGAGGCTTGAAGCCACAGTAAGGACTGAGAGCTTACTGTTAGTGTAGAGGGATTTAAAAGAAGATAATCTTACCTCTCTCAAGAGTTTTTTCATTTTCACTAGCTCCATGAAAATGGAAGTACTAAACCATTTGCAAAGATAAGGAAACAAGTGACGAGACATTACTCTTGAACTGTTCGGGAGAATAGACAGGGGAAACTTCTTGGAAAAGGCAAGATACTCCAGAAAAACCCCAATTCCCTGACTGTTTCCCCACCTCCATAATCACAGCTCACTTATCTGGCTAACTCCTGAAAACAAATACCTGTTTCTATTTGTAGAGTACCTCTATTAGCTAGATATAATGTAAATGTGCTTTGATTAAATAAATCTCTCACTAGATGAGCCTTAAGTGAACTGTTTGGGTACCGAATTAGAATAATAATAACTACCAACTATATGTCAGACACTGTGCTAAGGCTTTATAGACATTATCCTAATAAACAGGCACCGAGTGCAGTGCAGAACTATAGGCCACAAAAGGAAGTCTGAAGGCATTGTGTTCATAGGATTAGACTAGAAAGACTACAATAGGAGGAACTGGAGAAGAATCAGCCTAACCTGCAACTGCTGGAACAGAGACTCAGCATTTCAAGTCTTTCAGATAAAGTTGAAAACCTCATCCTACTGACTTGCAGGCTCAGTCTGCTTAATTCATACATGCATGCATTCATTCACTCAACAAACAACTACTTGATCCAAACCCTATTCCAAATGATATGGACACAACAGCAAACAAAACAGAGAAATAAGCCCTACTCACAGTCCATTTAGTTGAACTAGCGTATTCTCCTCAAGCTAAACCTTACACATTCAACCTAATCTCTGTTTGTGTTTTCCCCAAACCCGGAAAACATAGGAAGAAACGAGTAAAGAGAAGGCCATACATATTAACTGCCTTCAAAAAAAAAGAAGTTAAACTATTTGTTCTTCCTCCTGTCACCATCACCACTCCCTCCTCACTTCAGCTTGCCTTACCTGTAGCCAACACCCTTTTCCATTCCTAGCTCGAACTTTTAAGTGGCACAATCCTGAGGTGAAACGGACATCTGAGTTAAACAGAAGACCACCTGTTTCTGAAAGCTACTCTAAAGAAATGATCTAGGACAAACAATGACGAAGGTTAGAAAAAAAGAGTTACAAGAGAGTAAAGTTGAAACACTTTAAAATATTAGTTGCTAACTGGTATAAAATTCCTCATTTTCTTCCATTCCTGTTGTCACTTTCCCTATCCTTAAACTGACTGAAAGCTGAGGGATTTTCATTACATTTCAATCCATGAAGGGAACTAACTATATTCTCCCAAATTATCACTGTTTTCTGCAAAGGACCACCTGGACGGGGAGGTTGGCTCAGAAGGGCTGAATTCAAAGAGATGTCAGGAATAGGAGAGTATCCTGATCACAGCAAAACTCTACCTGAAACCAATCTAAATAAGAGTAACTATAGAGGCAGTATATTTCATAACATTACTAGCCTTTCCTAAGATTCCATTTTAAATTCACAATGAACTTTTCCCACTTCTAAACTTTCCAGTAATTTTTTTAAATACAAAAAGAGACCACTTTTCCCACTTCTAAACTTCCCAATAACTTTTTTAAATACAAAAAAAAAAGACCACTGTGGTGATATAAGTTTAACATGAACATTATAGAAAAAGCAAACAAATCATTAAAAGCTATTTGAGAAGTCAAAGTAATAACGTAACAAAGGAAAAAAGAAAACCTAAAATTCAAAAGGTAACAAGGTCAAAGTACAATGAGAAGTTCCTATTGATATGTCAATCACCTTAGGTGAGACTGACTGAAAAAGAAGTTTGAAATAGCAGTAAAATAAGAGGCCATGTAGTGCTGACACAGTATAAGTATTCCTGTATATTGTAGGGAAAAATGAAAACTGGTACAACTATTATATATCATTTATCAAAATGTAAAATGTACACTGACTGTAAAATGTAAAATAACCTAGTAAATTTACTTTCAGGAACTTACCCTACAAACATACCTGCACATATGCTTAGCCACACAAATGAAAACATCGTACTCTGTTTATAATACCATAAAATGAAAAATAACCTAAATGTATACCAATATTACATAAATCATAGCAAAATTATTCAATGAAAACTCTATAACAACTGTAAAAAAGAAAGCAGCTCACATACATAGAAACAGAATATGCAAGAGCAGGTCTACAGCTTTAAACATGGAGTGATCTAAAAAACAGTATGCTGGAAAAAATTAGAATGATGCATGCAATTCATTTTACACATGAATTTATGAAACTTTTAAATATGTAAAGTAATTCTCCCTATATTGTTTATGGATACACACACATGCCAAAATACAAAAATATGCATGGGAATGCTAAATACTGAACCCAGCACAGTACTTATCTTTATACATTTTGAATTTCATTATACTGTTCTTTCTAATTAAATCCTTTTTTCTCCTTAAAATTTATGTCTTATGAAAATTGCCTCTCCCCACCCTATCCCCATCACAAAGGATATACAAAATTTCTATGAAGAAAATAGGTTAAATTGCTTTCCTCAAAAGTAACATATTCACTGTAGAAAAATTAGAAAATTCTGATAAGCAAAAATAAGAAAACTAAACCTACTGTCTTTGTTACATATCCTACTAGATTTCATTTTAGCACACGTGTGCACTTCCTATAAATTTAACAAATGTGGTATCAGTGTGCATCTTGTGTCCTTTTTATTGCCAATCACTTAATATAACCTAAATTTATCTTGCTCACACTATGCAACCAGCAAATAAGTATATGCTAAAACAGTATTGTACAGAAAAATAAGAAAAAAATGAGTAAAATGAATCAAGCTGTCCTAGAACTTGCAGATCTCCGATATGCAAATAACAGATATGACTAAGTTCAGATAACTAAGATTTGATTGCTCAGATATAACTTAGATATGAGAGATCGTGGAGCTGCAGATATCAGAGAAGTGAACATAAGCACATCTTACCACATTTTTCAAAGACTGGGAAGGAAATATTATGGAAACTAAAGAATGACAATCTTGATGTCAATCACCAGGATATTCAGAGAACAGACACTGACATGGAGAGTTGGGGAAGACTTAAGAGACACTAATCACTAGAAGCCAGCATGAGTTTACTAAAAGTACATCATGTTAAACTGTTCCAATTTTCTTTTTTTTTTTTTTTTTTTTTTTTTTTGAGACTGAGTCTGGCTCTGTCGCCCAGGCTGGAGTGCAGTGGCCGGATCTCAGCTCACTGCAAGCTCTGCCTCCCGGGTTTACGCCATTCTCCTGCCTCAGCCTCCCGAGTAGCTGGGACCACAGGCGCCCGCCACTTCGCCCGGCTAGTTTTTTGTATTTTTTAGTAGAGATGGGGTTTCACCGTGTTAGCCAGGATGGTCTCGATCTCCTGACCTCGTGATCCGCCCGTCTCGGCCTCCCAAAGTGCTGGGATTACAGGCTTGAGCCACCGCGCCCGGCCAACTGTTCCAATTTTCTTATTTGTTAAGGATACCATACTAGCATACTAGCTGATATGTAGAATGTAAGCTCCATGAGGACGGAAACTTATTTTTATAACTGTCATATACCCAGAGCCAAGAACAATGCCAGGCATATATGAGGAGCTCAATAAATATTTACTGAAAGATTGACTTACTAAGTGAATTAATAAATTAATAAAGGAATTAGATGTTTCTTATAAAATTATTGTAGCCTTAATGGAGAAATAAGAACCAGATTTTGCTATAACTGGACGTAGTCACAGCTGAATAACCAGAAACAAAGATTAAGAGATATCACAGAGCAATCTCCTTGGTCCTTACATAGTCAATACTATCAGCAATTCTGTGAAAGAAAGGAAAGGCAAATTAAATTTGTAGATAATTCTTCTACTTAACACGCCAGATGTGAGAATTGCACTAAAAATTAGACTACTGGTATAGATAGTAGGTTAAACCCAATCAGCTGACATTTACAGCAATAAATTAATGTTTATCTAAAACAAATCAACTGAGTTAACATATGACCCAGCAATTCCACTCCTAGATATAGAAATAAAAACATATCTCTACATAAAAACTTGTGCACAAATTTTCATAGCAGCATTATTATTATTCACAATAGCCAAAAAATAGAAACAATCTAAATGTCCACCAACTGATGAACCGATAAACATAATGTGGTATATGCATACAAAGAACACTATTCAGCAATAAAAAGGAATGCAATACTGATACAGCAACAATATGATGAACCTTGAAAACATTGTGCTAAGTGAAAGAAGCTAGGTATAAAAAGCCACATATTATATGATTTCATTTATTTGAAATGTCCAGAACAGGTAAGTCAACAGAGACAGAAACAGATTTGTGGTTGCCAGGGATTGGGGGAAGAGGGTAATAAGGAACGACTGCTAATGGATATAGGATTTTTTTTGGAGAGATGAAAATTTCCTAAAATTAGGTAATGGTGATAGCCACACAACTCTGTGACTATACTAACTACTCATTTATACACTTAAATGGATAAATTTTATGGTATATAATTATAACTCAATAAAGCTATCATGAATATAACATGTAGAGATGTAGAGCTGTTTGTCAGAAATACACCTGCAGTTTATAATTTACCATAGTAATAGTTAAAGAAATAAAAGCAATTTTAGGATGAAATTTAGCAATATTGTATTCATATCAAGAAATGTAATCATGCTGATATATTCCACGCTAGTCAGGCCACAACTGGACAACTACATTCCATTCTAAGCACAATGCCTAAGGAAACTCTTATAGGTTCAGAGGAATGTATACAGAACTGAAAAAGGATCAGAACCCATGTCACATTAGACATATTAGAAGGAATCAAGATTGCTTAGCACAGGGAAAGAAAGACTCATAAGATACAACTATCTTCAAATATATGTGGGTCTACTAGAGAAAACAGAGCCAGACAAGGTGGCTCACACCTACAGTCCTAGCTACTTCGGAGGCTGACGTAGGAGGATCCTTAGAGCTCAGGAGGTCAAGGTTACAGTGAACTATAATCATGACACTGCACTCCAGCCTGGATGACAGAATGAGACCTGGTTGGTAAAAAGAAAATTTTAAAGAAAAGAGAAGAAAAAGAAAAAAGAGGGAAGGGGAGGGGAGGGGGAAGGGAAAGAGTGGGGGGACAAGATATATCTCCATACAAAAGATATAACAGAGTCACTGCTAAGAAGCTAGAAGGGGGGAAATTAATATCATCATGGGCTAGAACTAATGCAGTTATGGCTGCCTCCTAAGGTAACACTTTCCTGTCAGGAGTCCTATTTCAGACAGCATTCCTGTAATGTGTAGAAGACTGGAGGGATTTTTAAGTTCCCTACTAATTATAAAATTTTATCCTAAATCAGAGCCATATAACAAAATAAATGAAATAAATACATGAAATCCCAAAAAGAAGATGATTTAAAATGTTACCTCATTGTTCTGTAATGGTGGTTTTCCACTTTTCTTACTGCAGAGGAAAAAAAGAGAGAGCTTTACTTTATGTGAAAAGCGTTATCATTAAAATGATTTTAAGATGTCAAATATACCAAATTATTTAAAAGCGTTTCTTCTTTTTCATATCATAGTGAGATAGAACATATTAAATAATAATAGTCCGGCTGACTCTTACTAAGCATTATTTACAAAAAGTGCTTAATACATTTTAACTATCACTATTATATAACATTCTGTTTGGTAATTTTTAGGCGCGTGTGTGTGTAAATACAAACATAAATGCAAGTCTACTTCTTCATCCTCGAATCACAGCTTGGCCATGTAAACCGCTTTGGCCAATGGGACATCAACAAACTGACAGAAACAGAGGCTTGGAAGATGTGCATTGCTCCCTCTTACTGCTGGGAATCTTTCCCCAACCACGTGAGCAATCCCAGGCTAGTCTTCTAAAGGATGATAGAATATGTGTCATTCCCATATTACAAATGAGGAAAGTGGCCTGGAGAGAGTAAGCAGTATGCCCAAGGTTCATATTCTGACTACTAGTCTAGGCTACCTCTCAAAACAATATGATTAGCTGGGCATTGGTCCTTTCCATAACGCACTACCATGGCACCCTATGCTTCAACATAACATTGATAACATTTTAAATTTCTTGTTTGATGTATATTCCCTTCCACTAAACTAGCTCCATGCTATCAGGAGCTACTGCAGGCTGGTTTCTCTGAAGCTGAGGTAATATGGTGTCTGAGGTACAAATGTTCACTAGAGATAAACACCTGTGAATGGAAGGCAGAGAAACCAGGTTTGGACAGAACTCAAACTGATGCAAGCCCAACATAACTTCAGCCAACCATATAGGAAGTTCTAAAGCAAGCACTGTCCATCAGAGTACTCTGTGACGGGCTGAAATAGTCAGGCCTTTTTTACCTCTGCCTTGCTCAGTCTGCAAATGCATGCTGCCCCAGGAAGTCTGTGACATGAGAAGAGGGGAGTGTCTCTAGACCTGAGCCAGACTCTAAGGTGGGGGACAAGGGTGGGGAAAGAGGGGGCTGTCAGGATCTCACATTTCTCACAGCTGGGCAGTAAACCCTTCTTTAAAGGGGAATCTGAGTCTACTACAGGGGTCATACATTATTCAACCCTCTATGTTCAACATCCTATTTGAACTCTGATGATCTGCAGAATGCACATCTTCAGTAATAAGATACGAGGTCACCAAACAAGACTAGAAAGCCAAACTTAACTACAGTAGATGTTTTATTTTAAAAAGCACGTAAGTTATTATTATTTCTAACTTCAGTTGTATTATAGGATTACTTACCTGTTTAAAATCTTTTATGAATTGTAAAACAGTTATACAAAATGCATTTTAGCACGACAAAAGAAACAATGCAGTGAAGAGATACACTATGGGAGAAAATATTTGCAACCATACACCTGATTAGGGGTTAATATCCAAAACATATAAGGAACTCAAACAACTCAACAGCAAGACAACAATCCAATTTTAAAAAACGAGGAAAGGACCTGAATAGACATTTCTCAAAAGACATATAAATGGCCAGCTAGTATGTGAAAAATGCTCAACATCACTATCATCAGAAAAATGCAAATCAAAACCACAATGAGCTAACACTCATACTTCTTAGGATGACTACTATCAAAAAGATAAAAGATAACTGTTGGCAAGGACGTGGAGAAAAGAGAACACTTGTACATTGTTGGTTGAGAAGAATATAAATTAGTACAACCATTATGGAAAACAGTATGGAGGTTCCTCAAAAAAATTAAACATAACTACCATATGATCCAGCAATCTCACTTCTGGGTATAGATCCTAAGGAAATGAAATCAGTATCTCAAAGAGGTATCTGCACTCTCATGTTCCCTGCAGCATCATTCATAACAGTAAAAGATATGGAATCAACCCAAGTGTCCATCAAGAGAGGAATGGATAAAGAATTTGTGGTATATAAATACAATGGAATAAATTCAGCCTTTAAAAAACAGGAGCTGAGTGCGGCAGCTCAGGCCTGTAATCCTAGCACTTTGGGAGCCCGAGGCAGGAAGACTGCCTGAGCTCAGGAGTTCAAGATCAGCCTGGGCAACACGGTGAAACCCTGTCTCTACTAAAATGCAAAAAAATAGCTGGGTGTGGAGGCATGCACCTGTAGTCCCAGCTACTTGGGAGGCTGAGGCAGGAGAACTGGCTTGAACCGGAAGGCGAAGGTTGCAGTGAGCCGAGATTGCGCCACTGCACTCCAGCCTAGGTGACAGAGCAAGACTCTGTCTCTAAAAAAAAGAGGAAATTCTGTCATTTGCTACAACATGGATGAACCTTGGGGACATTAAACTAAATAAGCCAGGCCCAAAAAGACATTCTGCATGATCTCACTTACATGTGGAATCTAAAAAAGTCAAACTCATAGAACCAGAGAGTAGAATGGTGGTTGCCAGGGGCTCAGGGGTTGGGGGAAATGGGGAAAAGTTGGTCAAAAGGCACAAAGTTCAGTCACGCAAGATGAGTAAGTTCTGGAGATCTAATGTACAGGATGGTAAATATAGCTTGATAATAGTAATCATTTCACAATGTGTATGTATGTATATCAACATAAAAATAAAAAAAATTCAATAAAAATGCCACACTGCTTACCACTAATAAATGTTATAAGTTAATATTTAGAGATAAGTGGAGATTCATGCAGTGCGATGCTCACAAAAATACATATACACATGTACACACACACCTACCAGTGAGTCACATGGTCAGTCAGCTCTCCCATCACTTCATCACTTTTGTCTCTCCAAGTTTCCATGAAACACTTTGTTCAGAGGGAACCATGACATCTTATAAAGCTTCAATTGGCCTGAACACATAATCTACATATAAGTCCCATTTTCTTTAATCAGTCTGTGACAATTAAAATTCTTGGCCAGGTGCAGTGGCTCACACCTGTAATCCCAGCACTTTGGGAGGCTGAGGCAGGAGGATCACTTGTCGGGAGTTTGAAACCAGCCTGACCAACATGGTGAAACCCCGTCTCTAATAAAAATACAAAATTAGCCGGGTGTGGTGGTGCATGCCTGTAATCCCAGCTACTCGGGAGGCTGAGGCAGAAGAATCACTAGAACCCAGGAGGCGGAGGTTGCGGTGAGCCAAGATCGTGCCATTGCACTCCAGCCTGGGCAACAAGAGCAAAACTCGGTCTCAGAAAAAAAGAAAAAAAAAATGCCTTTATAAGTTTCTTAAAAGGTTCTTTATGAGATTTGTTTCTCAGGAAGTTCTATGAAAATACCTTTCACCTGTAATTATCACTATAAAAGAAATTTTTAATGGCAAAATAATTCAGCATGAGTACAGCAGTTGAAGTTGATTTTCTTGATTTTACACTAATACACATTAGCCTGATCTACATTCCAATACAGGAGGTTTATCAGACATGCGGGCTCCAGATGATCACTTAGCAAGTGTTTAAACACAATACTGGCACCAAAATCCGTGTAGCATGATAGTCATTCAGACAACCCAGAATACGCTTATATTAATTTATTTTTAATTTATCATCAAAATGAAAACAAAATTGGTTCTATAAAGAAAGTTTTAGGCCGGGTGTAGTGGCTCACACCTGTAATCCCAGCACTTTTGGGAGGCCGAGGCTAGCGGATCACTTGAGGTCAGGAGTTCGAGACCAGCCTGGCCAACATGGCAAAACCCTGTCTCTACTAAAAATAAAAAAATTAGCCGGGCATGGTGGTGTACATCTGCAATCCCAGTTACTCGGAAGGCTGAGGAAGAAGAATGGCTTGAACCCTGGAGGCGCAGGTTGCAGTGGGCCAAGATCACGCCACTGCACTCCAGCTAGGGTGACAGACCAAGACTTCATCTTAAAAAAAAAAGGAAGAAAGTTCTATAAGGATTTAGACCCTGAAGAACTCATCTTTAGACCTATTATCTCTAGATCATAGAGATACTATTCTAGACCACCTCAGTCAAACCACAAAATCAACTATCTACCCTTTCTCTGACCCCCTCCCTCAAAATCTCCAGCTTCCTCCTCTTTCTTGAGCTCCTGACTTGAATATCTGATTTTTAATAAGGTATCTGTACCTGGATTTAATGCAAACATGTCTATATCTGAACTCACCTTTCCACCCCAAATCTATTCTTCCATTATTCCATACTGAACATACGCCCTAAATCAGTGAACACACCTTTATCTACCAGCTACCCAAACTACAAAGCTGTGAGTTATTCTCAGATATTTATTTTCCCTTTCTCATACACTTCATTTCCAATCTCTCTCTATGCTCTTCTTTCCATTTCTACTGCTATGATTTCAATTCGGGCCATCAAAATTTCTCATGTGAACTATTACAATATTCTCACTTGTTTTCTGAGTTCCTTATCATTCGTTTCTGTCCTCTTTCAACTTATTTCCATAACCACATCAAATATGTGCATATGTATATACATACTGAATATATATACACAAGTACATATACATATGCGCAGCCATACATATATGTATAGACCACATACATCTATATAAAATATATATCCTGTGGCATTCACCTAGAGCAATGTTCAGAACCTTATTTATTTCAATAAAAAATGAAAAAAAAAGTTAATAACATAAGCATCCAACCAAAAGTTTACAAAGAACAAAAAAAAGCAGAAGAAATTTAAAACCACCCAAGCAGAATCTAATGAGTTAGAAAACAAAATACTAATACATTAAAATTCAAGAGTTAATTCTTTGGAAAATAAATCATGAGACAATCTAATTTTAAAAGGAGTACAAAAACACAAAAAATAAAATAAAAAAAATGAGCATGAACATAGATAAAATTTGAAGGAAAAAAAAGGTAAAAGACTTCTTATCTCAACCCTATGTAAAGAATTTTGAAAGCCTGAATGAAATGGGTAGTTTTCTAGAAAAATATAATTTTCCAAACCTAGCAGAAAGAAGAGAAAACTAAACAGACTGAAAAACTGAAATTATAAAGTTGTCTGAGAGCTGCCTACCTCCTACCCTTCCATTCCCCAAAAAAGAACCAAACCCAAACAATTTACTGGGGAATGCTAACAAAACCCCCAGTGGATGGATAATTCCAGTGCTTTAATTGTTTTAGGACACAGATAAAAGAAGTTTCCACATTATTTTTGCTGCAAGTAAAACACTGACAACCGAACTTGGGCAGGCTCACATCTGCACTTTGGAAGGTCGAGCACTTTGGAAGTCCAGGCGGGTGGATCCCAGCGCTTTGGAAGGCCGAGGCAGGTGGATCACTTGAGGCCAGGAGTTCAAGAACAGCCTGGCCAACATGGTGAAACCCTGTCTCTATTAAAAATACAAAACTTAGCTGGGCGTGCTGGCGCATGCCTGTAGTGCTGGCTCCCATGCCTGGGAGGCTGAGGCATGAGAATCACTTGAACCTGGGAAGTGGAGGTTGTGGTGAGCTGAGATTCTGCCACTGCACTCCAGCTAGGGCAACACAGCAAGGCTCTGTCTCCAAAAACAAACAAACAAACAAAAAAAACCACTGACACCAAAATCTAACAAAAATTAAATGAAGAAAACTACAAACTATTCCCACTTAAACCAACAGATTTTTTTTTTAATTTCAGACCATGAGAATGTATTGCCTATTCAAAAACTAAATAAATACCTTATAATTAAAGTTTAAACATAAACATGCACATAATGACTTTCAGAATAAAATCCAAATTCCATAAAACAGTACTCAAAGAACTTCACAATCTGGCTCCTGCCTTCTTTTCAGGTTCATCTCCTGCCACTAGGCACAAACACTCTGTGCTCAAGTTACCTTCATCTATCAGCTTAAACTACGAGAACCTGCAATTATTTGACCATTTCTCACTTACAAAATGGCAACTGCACATGCTTCAACCTAATACTGTGCTCACTCTTACCCCACTATTTCCTCACATACTATTTCTTCTGCTTTAAAGGACTCTTCCTCAATCAACCTATTTGATTACTACTTCTCTTTACAATTCAGCACATATCTTCTTGGAATGGAGTGGCCATGTATATTAAGTTTGCCCAGAATGGTCCGTGTTTACACCTTTTGTCCTGATATAATAATTAATTACACTCTTTCAGTCTCAAAACTGTACCAGTTAGGATAATAAATTACATGATGACCTTGTCTAAGAAACCTTCCTGTCCATTCTCTACTCTCACACAGTGTGTATTAGGTACACCCTCTGTGTTCCCTAGGCAATCTGTACATCATACCTCTCCCCTCATCAGCTTCTTGAGAGCAGGGGCCATGTCTTCTTCATCTCTACTCAGGCCTAAGACTAAGTCTGATACACAGTAGGTACTTCTATCTTGTTTTGCCTTCTAAACTTTGTTTCACTTAGTATGTTAGTAAATTTCCTTTCACAAATATTTTTTAAAGGAAGATTTTTAGTTGAGTCAGGCCAAGACTTCTGGATTTTAACAACAAAGCAAAAAGATCTAAGTGACCAGATATGAAACTGGGAAACCTGCCAGGGCCAAGGCAGTAAACCAACCGGACCAAGTTAACCACAGAGCAGCTGCCTATGACAAGCAATCTTAGGAGTAGAAGGATACACATCCTCACAACACCCGCTGGGTAAGACAATTGTTTTAAGGTACCATTTCAAAATAAATGCTCAGATGTTCAGCTACATTTGAATCCACTTCTTTTAAAAAACAACAACAAAAAAGGTAATTGCCATATCTCTATTACTTCTAGTACATAGAATATTTCTAAATAACTTATTTTATCTAATTTTGAATATAATCACAACTTCACACTAAAAGACCCCTAGTTGGGCACATATTACTTTCACTGACAGCTTAAGTGTTTAAAAAGACACCACATGTTGATTCAGTACTGAAAATGCTCAAAAGTAGTTAAAGCCATGTCATAGGCTGATTATGTTAAACGTTGATGTTTTTGATCTACTAGAATTACAGACTAAGAAGCACTATCACAGTGAAAAAAAGGGAAACAGAAGATAGGAAGCCAATGAATATGCAGAATATAGAGTGAAGATAAGAAAGGTTAGAAATGGGCAGAAGTAGGCAGGAATGAATTATACAGGGCCTTTACTCTAACTTAAGATTTAGCCGAATATAAAGAAAATTGCCTTTTACTTTAAGAAACACTAATTTAGAATAATTAAGGAAATAGAATTGCAAAATGAAAATATGAAAGTGGAAACTCTACAAACTTATCAACACCCTACTACAAACCACAAGCTCTCCAGGTATATCATAAGTGACTTAAAGATTAACAGGTAAAGTATTTGCCCTCAAGGATTTCATAATCCAGCTAGAGAAAAATACAGATAAGCAACTATCATATCAGACAAAGTTAAGTATTATGGTCTAAACAAGGTGCTATGAAAGGCAAGAGCAACTAATGTTAACCCAAGGGGGAGAAAAAGTGAAAACTTTACTCCAGAAATGATGTGGAATCTAAACTTAGACTTAAAAAATAGATAGGATATAGGGTGAGATGATTAAAAGAATGATATTATGTTCTACCATAAGGGAACCCGATAAGCAAAAGAACTGATTTCTTAAGAGAGCAGGGTATATTAGAAGAAAGGAAAACAGTCTTTTCTAGTATGATATACAAAGAACTTACACGTTTCAGAAAGAGACGAAATCTCTTCAAATCCTGGTAATAGTTCAAAGTATACCTCCTAGAGAGAGTTCCTGGACTAGAATCCCAATTTGACTGTGTGCTAGCTGTGTGACTTTTGGCAAATTATGTAATCTCTCTGTACCTTAGTTCTCTCATTTGAAAAATGGAGGTAACAACACCATTAGCAAAAACATGTAAAGTCCTTATAATACAGCCTGGCATAAAGATTCAAAAAATGTTAGTGATTAATATTACACCATTTACCGGCTGTGTGACTGAAGAAAGATGTATCCTCATCTGTAATGGTGAGGACAATAATATTTACCTGTTAACTTTTGCCCTCAGTGATTAGAATGTATTAGGCACCCAAGGATTATCCCAAGATCAGAGATGATGAATGCCTGAACAAAGGCAGTGGGTATGAGAGTGGAAGAAAGAAGCATGAAAATTACTAGAAATGACAAGAAAGGGAATAAATAAGAGTTGGGAACTAACTGCATATGGAAATGAGAGGGAGAGAAGACTACAAACTTAAAGTCAGGGGAAGTATTAGCAGCCATCAACTCCAAACTGGTATCTCAAAAGGCAAAGTATTCTTCTCCAAGTCTCAAACGCAGTTTGCACCCTGGATGACTAGAGGACAGTGATTTCACTGACTACAATAAATAACAGTAAAATAAGCATTCAGAGAAACAGTAATTGGATTCATTGTAAACATGTTGATTTCACATCCCAGTAAGCTAAGTATATGGAAATGTTCAGAGGACAATTTTTAAAAATGCTTAGATTTGAAGTTCATGAGCAGAGATGTTGATTTGCAAGACATTAACATGACAATGATTTGGAAATACAGTGCTATAAATCCTTTGGGAAACCAATATAAAATCTGAAACATTGAGTGTTGTTTTTGTTTATTAAGATGCTATACTAAAAAATTTAGACTGTGTTCTCAAGAAACTTGGTTTAAGTCGTTCCTTGACTGACAATGCTCCTAGGTAAAGAAGCAGACTTTGCTCTTAAAAGGAAAGTATGTTTATTACAAGCCTCAAAATTATTCTGACAAGTAATTTTAAATAAAATGTCCAGACCATAATAAAAAATAATCCAAGCACTAAGGAAATTAGACTCCATAACCAAGGACTAGCAGAAATTGTAGAAAACAAAAACAAACCCCAAATTTCAGTTGGCATTTCCAGACTCATCCTAAAAAACAACATAGACTGTATTTTTGTAAATACACACAGAAAAAATTTTAAGGTAACTACCAAGAAGTAGGTACCAAGAAGTAGATATCTACCAAGAAGATACCTACCAAAAAGTAACACTGATCTGAGAAAACCAAATGAAATTTCAAAAAATAAAATATACAATTGAAATTAAATATATAATCAATAGGTTTAAGAGATTTCACACAGCTAAGAAAAAGTTACACTACAACAAATGCACATAAATTAGGAGAAAAGTCAATGAAGGCAGTGTTCTAAAGTATTTTTACTATCTGGGAGGATGATAAAGTATTACTGATTAGGGGGGCGGAGCAAGATGGCCGAATAGGAACAGCTCCAGTCTCCAGCTCCCAGCGCGAGCGACACAGACGACAGGTGATTTCTGCATTATCAACTGAGGAACACAGCTCGTCGCCAGCAACGGATCAAAGCTGGACGGAGAATGACTTTGACGAGATGAGAGAAGAAGGCTTCGGTCCATCAAACTTCTCAGAGCTAAAGGAGGAATTACGTACCCAGCGCAAAGAAACTAAAAATCTTGAAAAAAGAGTGGAAGAATTGATAACCAGAATAATTAATGCAGAGAAGGCCATAAACGAACGGACAGAGATGAAAACCATGACACGAGAAATACGTGACAAATGCACAAGCTTCAGTGACCGACTCGATCAACTGGAAGAAAGAGTATCAGCAATTGAGGATCAAATGAATGAAATGAAGCGAGAAGAGAAACCAAAAGAAAAAAGAAGAAAAAGAAATGAACAAAGCCTTCAAGAAGTATGGGATTATGTAAAAAAACCAAATCTACATCTGATTGGGGTGCCTGAAAGTGAGGAGGAAAATGGAACCAAGTTAGAAAACACTCTTCAGGATATCATCCAGGAGAACTTCCCCAACATAGTAGGGCAGGCCAACATTCAAATTCAGGAAATACAGAGAACGCCACAAAGATACTCCTCGAGAAGAGCAACTCCAAGACACATAATTGCCAGATTCGCCAAAGTTGAAATGAAGGAAAAAATCTTAAGAGCAGCCAGAGAGAAAGGTCGGGTTACCCACAAAGGGAAGCCCATCAGACTAACAGCAGATCTCTCGGCAGAAACTCTACAAGCCAGAAGAGAGTAGGGGCCAATATTCAACATTCTTAAAGAAAAGAATTTTAAACCCAGAATTTCATATCCAGCCAAACTAAGTTTCATAAGTGAAGGAGAAATAAAATCCTTTACAGATAAGCAAATGCTTAGAGATTTTGTCACCACCAGGCCTGCCTTACAAGAGACCCTGAAGGAAGCACTAAACACGGAAAGGAACAACCGGTACCAGCCATTGCAAAAACATGCCAAAATGTAAAGACCATCGAGGCTAGGAAGAAACTGCATCAACTAACGAGCAAAATAACCAGTTAATATCATAATGGCAGGATCAAGTTCACACATAACAATATGTAAATGGACTAAATGCTCCAATTAAAAGACACAGACTGGCAAACTGGATAAAGAGTCAAGACCCATCAGTCTGCTGTATTCAGAAGACCCATCTCACATGCAGAGACACACATAGGCTCAAAATAAAGGGATGGAGGAAGATCTACCAAGCAAATAGAGAACAAAAAAAAGCAGGGGTTGCAATACTAGTCTCTGATAAAACAGACTTTAAAACATCAAAGATCAAAAGAGACAAAGAAGGCCATTACATAATGGTAAAGGGATCAATTCAACAGGAAGAGCTAACTATCCTAAATATATTTGCACCCAATACAGGAGCACCCAGATTCATAAAGCAAGTCCTTAGAGACTTACAAAGAGACTTAGACTCCCATACAATAATAATGGGAGACTTCAACACTCCACTGTCAACATTAGACAGATCAACGAGACAGAAAGTTAACAAGGATATCCAGGAATTGAACTCATCTCTGCAGCAAGCAGACCTAATAGACATCTACAGAACTCTCCACCCCAAATCAACAGAATATACATTCTTCTCAGCACCACATCACACTTATTCCAAAATTGACCACATAATTGGAAGTAAAGCACTCCTCAGCAAATGTACAAGAACAGAAATTATAACAAACAGTCTCTCAGACCACAGTGCAATCAAACTAGAACTCAGGACTAAGAAACTCAATCAAAACCACTCAACTACATGGAAACTGAATAACCTGCTCCTGAATGACTACTGGGTACACAACGAAATGAAGGCAGAAATAAAGATGTTCTTTGAAACCAATGAGAACAAAGATACAACATACCAGAATCTCTGGGACACATTTAAAGCAGTGTGTAGAGGGAAATTTATAGCACTAAATGCCCACAAGAGAAAGCTGGAAAGATCTAAAATTGACACTCTAACATCACAATTAAAAGAACTAGAGAAGCAAGAGCAAACACATTCAAAAGCTAGCAGAAGGCAAGAAATAACTAAGATCAGAGCAGAACTGAAGGAGACAGAGACACAAAAAACCCTCCAAAAAATCAATGAATCCAGGAGTTGGTTTTTTGAAAAGATCAACAAAATTGACAGACCACTAGCAAGACTAATAAAGAAGAAAAGAGAGAAGAATCAAATTGACGCAATAAAAAATGATAAAGGGGATATCACCACCGACCTCACAGAAATACAAACTACCATCAGAGAATACTATAAACACCTCTACGCAAATAAACTAGAAAATCTAGAAGAAATGGATAATTTCCTGGACACTTACACTCTCCCAAGACTAAACCAGGAAGAAGCTGAATCCCTGAATAGACCAATAGCAGGCTCTGAAATTGAGGCAATAATTAATAGCCTACCAACCAAAAAAAGTCCAGGACCAGATGGATTCACAGCTGAATTCTACCAGAGGTACAAGGAGGAGCTGGTACCATTCCTTCTGAAACTATTCCAATCAATAGAAAAAGAGGGAATCCTCCCTAACTCATTTTATGAGGCCAACATCATCCTGATACCAAAGCCTGGCAGAGACACAACAAAAAAAGAGAACTTTGGACCAATATCCCTGATGAACATCGATGCAAAAATCCTCAATAAAATACTGGCAAACCGGATCCAGCAGCATATCAAAAAGCTTATCCACCATGATCAAGTTGGCTTCATCCCTGGGATGCAAGGCTGGTTCAACATATGCAAATCAATAAACATAATCCAGCATATAAACAGAACCAAAGACAAAAACCACATGATTATCTCAATAGATGCAGAAAAGGCCTTTGACAAAATTCAACAGCCCTTCATGCTAAAAACTCTCAATAAATTCGGTATTGATGGAACATATCTCAAAATCATAAGAGCTATTTATGACAAACCCACAGCCAATATCATACTGAATGGGCAAAAACTGGAAGCATTCCCTCTGAAAACTGGCACAAGACAGGGATGCCCTCTCTCACCACTCCTATTCAACATAGTGTTGGAAGTTCTGGCTAGGGCAATCAAGCAAGAGAAAGAAATCAAGGGTATTCAGTTAGGAAAAGAAGAAGTCAGATTGTCCCTGTTTGCAGATGACACGATTGTATATTTAGAAAACCCCACTGTCTCAGCCCAAAATCTCCTTAAGCTGATAAGCAACTTCAGCAAAGTCTCAGGATACAAAATTAATTTGCAAAAATCACAAGCATTCTTATACACCAGTAACAGACAAACAGAGAGCCAAATCATGAATGAACTTCCATTCACAATTGCTACAAAGAGAATAAAATACCTAGGAATCCAACTTACAAGGGATGTAAAGGACCTCTTCAAGGAGAACTACAAACCACTGCTCAGTGAAATAAAAGAGGACATAAATAAATGGAAGAACATACCATGCTCATGGATAGGAAGAATCAATATCGTGAAAATGGCCATACTACCCAAGGTAATTTATAGATTCAATGACATCCCCATCAGGCTACCAATGAGTTTCTTCACAGACTTGGAAAAAACTGCTTTAAAGTTCATATGGAACCAAAAAAGAGCCCGCATCTCCAAGACAATCCTAAGTCAAAAGAACAAAGCTGGAGGCATCACGCTACCTGACTTCAAACTATACTACAAGGCTACAGTAACCAAAATAGCATGGTACTGGTACCAAAACAGAGATATAGACCAATGGAACAGAACAGAGTCCTCAGAAATAATACCACACATCTACAGCCATCTGATCTTTGATAAACCTGAGAAAAACAAGAAATGGGGAAAGGATTCCCTATTTAATAAATGGTGCTGGGATAATTGGCTAGCCATAAGTAGAAAGCTGAAACTGGATCCTTTCCTTACTCCTTATACGAAAATTAATTCAAGATGGATTAGAGACTTAATTAGACCTAATACCATAAAAATCCTAGAAGAAAACCTAGGTAATATCATTCAGGACACAGGCATGGGCAAGGACTTCATGTCTAAAACACCAAAAGCAATGGCAACAAAAGCCAAAATTGACAAATGGGATCTAATTAAATTAAAGAGCTTCTGCACAGCAAAAGAAACTACCATCAGAGTGAACAGGCAACCTACAGAATGGGAGAAAATTTTTGCAATCTATTCATCAAAGGGCTAATATCCAGAACCTACAAAGAACTCAAACAAATTTACAAGAAAAAAACAAACAACCCCATCAAAAAGTGGGCAAAGGATATGAATAGACATTTCTCAAAAGAGGACATTCATACAGCCAACAGACACATGAAAAAATGCTCATCATCACTGGCCATCAGAGAAATGCAAATCAAAACCAAAATGAGATACCATCTCACACCAGTTAGAATGGCAATCATTAAAAAGTCAGGAAACAACAGGTGCTGGAGAGGATGTGGAGAAATAGGAACACTTTTACACAGTTGGTGAGATTGTAAACTAGTTCAACCATTATGGAAAACAGGATGGCGATTCCTCAAGGATCTAGAACTAGAAGTACCATATGACCCAGCCATCCCATTACTGGGTATATACCCAAAAGATTATAAATCATGCTGCTATAAAGACACATGCACATGTATGTTTATTGCAGCACTATTCACAATAGCAAAGACTTGGAATCAACCCAAATGTCCATCAGTGACGACTGGATTAAGAAAATGTGGCACATATACACCATGGAATACTATGCAGCCATAAAAAAGGATGAGTTTGTGTCTTTCTAGGGACATGGATGTAGCTGGAAACCATCATTCTGAGCAAACTATTGCAAGAACAGAAAACCAAACACATGTTCTCACTCATAGGTGGGAACTGAACAATGAGATCACTTGGACTCGGGAAGGGGAACATCACACACCGGGGCCTATCATGGGGAGGGGGGAGGGGGGAGGGATTGCACTGGGAGTTATACCTGATGTAAATGACGAGTTGATGGGTGCTGACGAGTTGATGGGTGCAGCACACCAACATGGCACAAGTATACATATGTAACAAACCTGCACGTTATGCACATGTACCCTAGAACTTAAAGTATAATTTTAAAAAAGAAGAAGAAGAAAAAAAAGTATTACTGATTAATGTTCAGACTTGAAAAAAAGTGAAACCCATGTTAAAAATTCTAGGGTAAGTTGTAAAAGAAAAAAGAGAGAGAACAACTAATAGGAAACTACTAGAAGGGGTAAAAATTGCTGAGATTAGCTCAGTCGTGGAGACCCTAACCCAGTGGCGCTAGAGGAATTAAAGACACACACACAGAAATACAGGGTGTGGAATGGGAAATCAGGGGTCTCACAGCCTTCAGAGCTGACAGCCCCAAACAGAGATTTACCCACATATTTATTGACAGCAAGCCAGTGATAAGCATTTTTTCACAGATTATAAATTAACTAAAAGCATTTCTTACAGGAAATAAAGGGATGGGCCAAAACAAAGAGATGGGCTCTGGCTAGTTATCTGCAGCAGGAGCATGTTCTTAAGGCACAGATTGCTCATGCTATTGTTTGTGGTTTAAGAATGCCTTAAGCGGTTTTCCGCCCTGGGTAGGCCAGGTGTTCCTTGCCCTCATTCTGGTAAACCCACAACCTTCAGCATGGGCATCATGGCCATCACGAACATGCTACAGTGCTGCAGAGATTTTGTTTATGGCCAGTTTTGGGGCCAGTTTATGGCCAGATATTGGCGGGGGCGGGGGGAGGAGGCTGTTCCCAACATGTCCCCCTTATTTGTTTTGCAAAGTGATAAAAGCAAAGGCAGCTTTGTCATGGTGAGCTACTTCTTGCAGGAGTCCAGATCAGCATCTGCAGACTATACAAAGACAAACAACACAGATTAAAAGCACAATCATGGTTGAAATCACAGAGCTTCCAAGTGTTTTTATCCATTTTAATGGGTTACTAGCTGCTAATCTGCCTGCAGCTCCTTCAAGCACTCCAGTTCCTAGCATTAAGGTCAGGTGTGCCTGGGATGCTTTAAATATTTGTTCTTTTAATTTTGCAATATCCAAAGACAAGTTTGTAGAGTGTCCTTCTAGATGCTTTTTTATTCCTTGCCAAATTTTCATCTTATTCAGAGCCATTAATAGTTTCCACAAATCCTTATGTTTAGCTCCTACAGTGGGCCATATCATTTGAGGTTGAGGTGCCACTATACTGCCACGTTTCCAGATAATAGGAACTCTTGCCGTACTTCTTACAATTTCTACCATCTGACCGTTTTGTTCAGACCAGCTGAACATAGTGTAGCTGTGGCACACAGACTGAGAGGTGCAACTTAAGCTAAACATCCCCTTAGGGGACCAATCAATAATGATTCCATAGGAATCACTGCACAGCACCTCTGCCTGCTCTGCAATGCAATCTTCCTAAACAAGTACATTCATTTTTTCTGGCCAGGTTCAATTTTGTTCACAAATAGGTTTTTGAGGGTGGTATGCCTCAATTATAGGAGCAGATTCATTATGGTAAATACTGAGATCAGAAAGTATGTGTAACTGTGCCATAGAGCAATTACCTCCTGGCATTACTGCCAGCCAAGATTGATAAATATGCCCAATAAGTATAATTGTTCTCTGTGTCAGCCCTTGTTGAAGGAATACTCACAGCAATGGTGATCACCACTATCATAGCTACCATTAAATAACTCATTGTGACTGGTTGTCCTGCTTTCCTCAGGTTTTCTTCTGCCATCTGTGACAGCTTCTTGATCTGTCCCCAAGTAGATGGCCATGTTTGACGGGTGCTGCTCATGACAGTTGGGGTCCTCCTCAGCATCAGTCTCAACATGGCTGCAACTGGGGGGTCCTTGGGATCCTCCCGGAATCTCTTCCTCAGCATCTGGCTCATGATAAGGTTTCAAGTGTCTTTATGGTATCCGAATTGGCTGTTCATTCGGTCCTGGAGAAACACAAGCATAACCTCTACCCCAAGTTATTATTTTACCTATTTCCCAACTTTTTGTTATCAGATCTCTCCACCAAACCAGTTGTTCTGCTTCTGTCTTTGCAGTTGATTTCTGCAGCTGCTGTTCAGCTGCTCATAGCACCTAGCCTTTAGGCAGACTAAAAAAATTTAAAGTTAATAATGCTAGATTCAATTTTATATGAGTTGTCCCACAGTCCCTGTTTACCGCCTCCTCTGCTTTTGCAACTGCTGTTTCTGGGAGAGATTCAGTCTCTTCACTATGGCTTGTCCTTGAGAATTATATGGGATACCAGTGATGTGTTTAATATTCCATATAGAGAAAAATGTAGCTAGAGCTTGGCTAGTATAGCCTGGTGCATTATCTGTTTTAATAGAAGCTGGAATGCCCATCACTGCAAAACACTGCAAAAGGTGACGTTTAACATGGGCAGAAAAAAATCATAACTGAGCATTTTCAATTAATTGTGTGGAATGAACCACATATGAAGAATCAAAAATCCCATTAATAGGCATATTAAAAGCAGTCAATATCTCAATTACAGCTATAAGCTCCGCTTTCTGAGCTGAAGTATACGGCATCTGGAAAACTTTGCCTTTTGATCCAGAATAAGAAGCTTTACCATTACTAGACCCATCTGTAAAAACATTCTCAGCACCTTCAATTGGTTTAAATTTAGTTATTCTAGGGAGGATCCAATTAGTTCATTTCAAAAATTGAAACGGTTTCATTTTAGGAAAATGATCATCAAGAATACACACAAAGTCAGCTAAATGGGTTTGCCAAGTAAGACTATTTATAAAAGCTTGCTGTATTTGTGCCTTCGTGAGAGGGATGATAATTTTTCCAGGATCATATCCATGTAATTTAACAATCCAAATTCTCCCATTTCCTATCATAGTAGTGATTTGATCCAAATAAGGAGTTAGAGTCCGTGAATTAGCATGTGGAAGAAAAAGCCACTCTACTAAGTCCTGCTCTTGGACAGTAACACCAGTAGGTGAATGCTGAGTTGGAAATATTAGCAAATCTAGAGTCTTCTCTGGATCTATTCTATTTATTTGAGTTTTATGGACTTGCTTTTCGATTAGCTGCAGCTCTGCCTCAGCCTCTTTTGTTAATTGCCGAGGGCTAGTGAGACTAAGATCTCCTCTAAGGATAGAAAATAGATTACTCACGGCATAGGTAGGAATGCCTAGAGCAGGTCGTATCCAATTAACGTCCCCTAGTAATTTTTGCAAGTCATTTAATGTTTTCAATTGATCCCTACATATGGCTACTTTCTGTGGCAGAATGGCAATGTCATTTACTAAGGTTCCCAAGTAGGAGTAAGGAGTAGTAGTCTGAATTTTGTCAGGAGCATAATGAAACCAGCGCCAGAAACTGAATTTTGCAAGTGATCATAACATTGGAGTAATACTTCTCAAGTAGGGGCGGCACAAAGTATATTGTCCATATAATGACTAATGTCACACTGTGAAAATTTTTTACCAGTAGGTTCAATTGCTTGCCCTACATAAGTCTGGCAAATTGTTGGACTGTTTAACATGTCTTGTGGCAACACTTTCCAACGAAAACGCTTAGCAGGCTGCAGGTTGTTTATTGCAGGAATTGTAAATGCAAACCGTTCACAGTCCTGCTCACTCTAAGGTGAGAGTAAAGAAACAGTCTTTTAAATCTATGACTATTAAAGCCCAATTTTTTGGAATCATAGCAGGAGAAGGCAATCCTGGCTGCAATGCTCCTCTAGGTTATATAACTGAATTAATGGCTCTTAAATCAGTTAACATTCTCCATTTACCTGATTTTTTTCCTTAATTATGAAAACTGGAGAATTCCAAGGGGAAAATGTTGGAGTTATGTGTCCTTTTTCTTACTGTTCATTAACGAAGTCCTCTAAAGCTTCCAGTTTCTTTTGACTTAGTTGCCATTGTTCTATCCAAATTGGCTTATCTATTAACCATTTTAAAGGTATACATTCTGGAGACTTAACAATGGCTGCCATTAAAAATGATATCCTAAACCTTCATAGGAACTTTGTCTTCCCACTTAAAGAGGTTCCTTCAAATCTTGCAAATTTTTCCTAGTCCCATACCAGGGACATACTTGATTTCATCCATCAGACATTGACTGTGAGGGCTGTATAACTGCTCTGGAATTAGAACTTGTGCTCCCCATTGTTGTAATAAATCTCTTCCCCATAGATTTATAGGTACAGAAGTTATAATTGGTTGAATAGTCCCAGGTTGTCCATCGGGCCCTTCACAATGCAAAATATCACTACTTTGATATACTCCAAGGGCTTCACCAACTCCAACTATGTTAAATTGAGTGGGTTGAATTGGCCACACAGACGGCCAGTGCTGTAGAGAAATGATTGAAATGTCTGCTCCTATACCTACCAAACCTTTAAATTTTTTTCCCTGAATAGTTATTTCACAGGTAGGACATTTATTAGTAATTGTTTCACTCAATAAGCTGCTTTGCCTTGTTTATTTGTGCTTCCAAATCCTCCTGTTCGTTTAATTTCACTTGTCTCCATTTCCACATATGGCACAATCAGGAGCTGTGCTACACGCTCTCCTGGCTCTGCTTTCCAGGAAACAGAAGTAGATATAACAATTTGAATTTCCCCATTGTAATCTGAATCAATGACTCCTGTATGTATTTGTACTCCTTTTAAATTTAAACTAGACATTCCTAGAAGTAATCCTATCGTCCATGCTGACAAGGGTCCACAGACTCCTGTTGGGACCTTTTGCGGGGGTTCCCCAGGCAGAAGGCTCACAGCTTTTGTGCAGCATAAATCTACTGCGGCACTACCGGCTGTGGCGGGGGACAGACATTGTGCAAGGGTGAGGGAATGGTTGAGCCAGAAATGCCCCCATTTGGAATGGGGCCCGCGACGGGCCCTCATGGCATTTCCCAAAATCGTGTTCCCATCTTTATCAAACTTAGAGTGACACTGATTAGCCCAATGTTTTCCTTTTTTACATTTTGTACATATTTCAGGCTTAGCAATTTTCTTTTCTCCCCTATCTGGTGGCCTGACTCGCTGGTTTTTTCTACATTCTTTTTTAGTCTGACCATGCTTCCCACAGTTAAAACAAGCTCCAGGAAACAGAGTATTTCCTTTACCCACTCTCAGTCCTGCCATTTCCCGGGCTAGCAGAGTAGCCTTATGCAGATTACCTCCAATACCGTCACAGGCCTTGATATAATCAACTAAATGTGATTTCCCTCTAATAGGTCGCAGAGCAGCCTGGCACTCGGGATTAGCATTGCCGAAAGCTAAAAATCACAACACTATATCCTGAGCAGCTGAATCTGCAATCACCTTTTTAAGAGACTCCTGTAACCGAGCTATAAAATCCATGTATGGTTCTTTTGGTCTCTGTTTTACAGCACTAAAGGGTATTGTTCTCCACCTGAAGTGATTTTTTTCCCAAGCTCTAATGCATACTCCCCTAAGCTGCTCTATGGCATCATTCTGCATAACCACTTGTGCATCTAAACCAGACCAGCCGCCGATCCCCAAAAGTTGGTCTGCAGTTATATTAATTTGAGGTTGGGTCTGGGTGTTGCGAGCAGCCTGAATGGAAGCTTCATTTGCCCACCAAGTTTTAAATTGTAATAAATGAGCAGGAGTTAGACAAGCTCGAGTAAGAGCGTCCCAGTCAGTAGGAATCATCCAACTGGAAACAGCAACATTCTTTAACAGTCCCATTACAAAAGGAGAACCTGGTCCATATTGATTACTAGCTTGTTTAAATTCTTTGAGTAATTTAAAAGGAAAAAGCTCAAATGTAGCTAGAATATTTCCCTGTTGATCTGCGGCGTGTATTCTAACAGGCAACTGCCAAGCCTCTAAATCACCCTCTCCTCTAGCTTGCTGAATTCCTGCCTGAATGGAACCGAGAGCAGTCGCTCGAGGCGCTGCTTGAACAGTCACTGGGGCAACTACTTTTCGCACAGTGTCCTCTGGAAAAGAAAGATCTGGAGGGTAAGGCCACTCTTTTTCTTCAAAATAAGGAGGGGGTGCAGAAAGGTAGGAATGAATCTCTTCCTCCTTTGCCACTTTAGCTTTAGCTGGCAAACAGACCTGCTCTGTTACTTCGTTATACTCTCCTTCCTCCTCCTCATCAGTGTGAAAAGGTTCTAAGGTGGAACAAACCAGAGCCCACACTTGTCCCAATGTTACCCTGATGCTTCTGAGCTCCCATTCTTACCACGGGATTGCTTAAGAGTACTCGGATGTCCTCCAGCTTAGTTCCACGTTCTCTAACTGTTGCTCAGTGACCCTTCAACCTGGGTTCGAGCCCCATGTATGGGCGCCACTTGCCGAGATCAGCTCAGTCGTGGAGACCCAAACCCAGCAGCACTAGAGGAATTAAAGACACACACAGAGAAATATAGGGTGTGGAGTGGGAAATCAGGGGTCTCACAGCCTTCAGAGCTGAGCCCCAAACAGAGATTTACTCACACATTTATTGACAGCAAGCCAGTGATAAGCATTGTTTCTATAGATTATAGATTAACTAAAAGCATTTCTTACAGGAAATAAAGGGATGGGCCAAAAAAAGGGATGGGTCTGGCTAGTTATCTGCAGCAGGAACATGTTCTTAAGGCACAGATGGCTCATGCTATTGTTTGGGGTTTAAGAATGCCTTAAGCAGTTTTCTGCCCTGGGTGGGCCAGGTATTCCTTGCCCTCATTCCGGTAAACCCACAACCTTCAACATGGGCATCATGGCCATCACGAACATGTCATAGTACTGCAGAGATTTTGTTTATGGCCAGTTTTGGGACCAGTTTATGGCCAGATTTGGGGGCCTGTTCCCAACAAAAAATGAAATAATGGAAAAAAGAAATCAATAGTCTTACAAGTGAACCTAGACAAAACCAGCAGAGGAACTGCCCAGCCACCCACAGAATTGAAGGTAAAAGATAATCGTTGAAAACACTGAACTTTGGGGTGGTAAAAAGTCCTGGGACAAAGAAATCAGAAAATATTTAGAAATGAATAATATATGTAACAACAGACTTACCAAATTTAAAGGTTTATATAACGAAAAACCTGCAGCCTCCAACTAAAGCAGTGTTCACAAAGAACTTTATAACCTTAAATGCATATATTAAAAAAGAAGGTTCAGCATGTTATCCAGTGTCTAAAATAATTTAAAATAAATGAAAATGGTCAGGTGCAGTGGCTTACACCTGTAATCACAGCACTTTAGAAGGCCAAGGCAGGAGAACTGCTTGAGTCCAGTAGTTTGAGACCAGTCTGGGCAACATAGTGGACTCCTTTTTTTTTCTTTTTTTTTTTTTTTTGAGATGGAGTCTCACTCTGCCACCCAGGCTGGAGCACAGTGGCATGATCTTGGCTCACTGCAACCTCCGCCTCCCAGGTTCAAGCAATTCTCCTGCCTCAGCCTCCCAAGTAGCTCAGACTACAGGTGTGCACCACCACGCCCAGCTAATTTTTGTATTTTTAGTAGAGACAAGGTTTCACCATGTTTTGATTTCTTGAGCTCATGGTCTGCCCACCTCGGACTCCCAAAGTGCTGGGATTACAGGTGTGAGCCTCCGCGCCCAGCCGAAAAATATAAAAATACAGATAGAAGCAAAAAATAATGAAATAAAAAGAAAGAAAGAAGTGTAGTGTAGAGAGAAAACTACACTAAAAGTTTAATTTTTGGAAAAATTAACACATTTTATAAGCTCAAGGCAAGACTGATCCAAAAAAAAAGAGGGCAATATAACCAATATTAGAAAGTGATCTATATATTAGAAGCAATCTCCACCAAAATCCCAACATGCTAATTCTAAAATTTCTATACAAACAGAATACAGAACCCAGAAATAAAGCCACATACCTACAACCAACTGATCTTCTACAAAGTCGACAAAAATATGCACTGGGGAAAGGACACCCCATTCAATAAACAGTGCTGGGAAAATTAGATAGCCATATGCAGAAGAACGAAACCGGACCCCTACCTCTCACCACATACAAAAATTAACGCAAGATGGATTAATGACCTTACCATAAGACCTAAAACTTCACAAATACCAGAAGCTGATAAGCACATTTCATAACTTGTTTATAAAACAAGAGAAAACTCTTCCAGACATTGGCCTAGGCAAAGAATTTAAAACCAAGTCTCAAAACCAAGCACAACAAAAACAACAACAGACAAATGAGACTTAAACTAAAAAGCTGCTACATAGCAAAAGACAACCTACAGAATGGCAAAAAATATTTGCAAACTATGCATCCAATAAAGGGCTAATATCCAGAATATACAAGGAACTCAGCTCAACAAGAAAATACAAGTAACCCTATTAAACAGTGAGTAAAGAACATGAAGAGACATTTTTCAAAAGAAGACATACAAGAAGCCAAAAACATGAAAAAATGTTCAACATCACTAATCATCAGAGAAATGCAAACTAAAGCCACAATGAGATACCATCTTATATGGACAGAACTGGAGGGCATTATCCCATGAAATAACTTCAAGAAAGTCAAATATCAAATGTTCTCACTTATAAGTGGGAGCTTAACGATGTGTACACATAGACATACAGAGTGGAATAACAAACACTGCAGATTACAAAAGGTGGGAGGATGGCGGGGTGAGGGTTGAAAAATTACCTATTGGATAGAACGTTCACTATTCTGGTGATGGGTACACCAAAAGGCCAGACTTCACTACTATGTAATACATGCATATAAGAAATCTGCACTTATACCTCCTAAATACATCTAAACCGTTTTTTAATGTAAAGACCATTTTAAAAATTATATACAATACCAATGCAAGAGTTGATAACTAAAGCATATTTCGTAACTTGTTTATAAGATTCACTACACTCATAAAATTGATGCCTCCACAACAACTATAAAATAGTGTTCCATAAGAATATGGAAGTTCTTTAGAAAAAAGGCAGAAGAGCCACATAAGTCATCTTACAGAGGGAATTCTGGGAAAATGGCTTATAGCAATTGCACAGTATTTTTAAAATAAACTTTTAATTCTGATATGATCGCAAACATACCAAAAATCTGCTAGAATAATACACAGAATTCTCTAAGCCTTCCATCTAGATTTCCCAATTAATGTTCTACCAAATCTGCTTTATTCTTCTTTTCTCTATATATACACACACATGCATTTTTTCCTGAGCCATCTGAGATTAAGTAACTTCTAAATACTTCAGTGTTTATATTCTAAAAAGACTTTCTCTTACATAACTACAGTACAATTATCAAAATCATGAAATTAACATGGATAGAATACTAAAACCAATCAGACCTTATTCCAATTTCTCTGATTATCCCAAAAATATCCTCTTACCCTGTTCAATCACCCCTTCCTTTTGACCTTGTTCTTATTCATACCCTCTAAGTGACCAGTTTCATAATTTCCTTATTTATCCATCTTGTTTCTTTTTGTACAAAATGAGCAAATCACATCTTTATTTGATTTTCCCTTCTTTCTTACATAAAAGATAGCATACATAGTCTTTTGTACTTTTCACTTAATGTTTCCTAGAAATCACTTTCTATCAGTCCGTAGAAAGCATCTTTATTTTTCTTCACAGCTCTATAACACTCCATTGTGTGTAAGTACCATAGTTTACTCAACCACCTCTTATGTATGGGCATTTAGGTTGTCTCCAATAGTTTGTAACAACAAGCAATGCTCCAATAAATAATCTCACACATCTGTATTTGCACACTTTCAGAGCTGTATCCTCAGTGGGACTGCTGAATCAATACACAAATGCATACGCAGTTTTGTTAGCTATAGTCAAACTCCCCTCCACAAAGGCTGTACCTCTGCATTACCACCAGGATTGTAAGAGAGTTCCAGTTTCTTTACAGCCCCACCAATAAAGTATATTGTTACATTTTAAGTTTTTGCCAATGTAATATGTGAAACAGTATCTTAGTATAGATTAAATTCGCATTTCTCTTATTTTAAGTGAGGTAATCACATGTTTAAGAATCATTTATATATTTATTAGCCCTTTATCTGTGATATATATTACAGACATGTTCTATAAGTTTGTCATTTGTCTTTTGTTATGGTGGGTTTTTACCACACAGAAGCTTTTTAATTTTATATAGTCAAATGTGTCAATATTTTCTTTTGTTGCACCTGGATTTTTGAGTCACACAAAAGCTTTCCCTACACCCAGGTTACAGAGGAATCCACCCATGTTTTTCTTCGGCGCTTGTATACTTTAATGGATTTATCCTTACATATGGTATGAGATGCAGATCTCATTTTATCGCGTTTCCAATGGCTAACCAATTATCCTACTGGCATTTATTTAAAATTCTATCTTCATTCTAGTGATTTGAGATGAATGGGATTATTTTGAAGTTCCCTGAACCCATCCTCCAACTCCCAAGAAAAAAACCTGACTGAGCAACTAGGATAGTAAAACCCAAAACCCAGGCCGGGCGCAGTGGCTCAAGCCTGTAATCCCAGCACTTTGGGAGGCCGAGACGGGTGGATCACGAGGTCAGGAGATCGAGACTATCCTGGCTAACACGGTGAAACCCCGTCTCTACTAAAAAATACAAAAAACTAGCCGGGCGATGTGGCGGACGCCTGTAGTCCCAGCTACTCGGGAGGCTGAGGCAGGAGAATGGCGTGAACCCGGGAGGCGGAGCTTGCAGTGAGCTGAGATCGTGCCACTGCACTCCAGCCTGGGTGACAGAGCGAGACTCCGTCTCAAAAAAAAAAAAAAAAAAAAAAACCCAAAACCCATGGACAATACATACAGAAAACTAGAAAATTAGACGACAAAGTATTTCTACAAATTCCAAAATATGAATAGGAGGTAACAACCTACCAACAGCTACAAGATCTGAAAGGTAGCAGAGTGAAGTAATAGGGTATCTTATGCACTTGGGGAAGATCCCTACATCACTACAAGAACTCACTGGAAAGCTTAAAGCACCAATGTGAGAGCAGCAGCTGAAACTGGGCGGTGTTCCACACAGTCCAACAAACAGCACTATAAGCAAGCGCAAGGAGTTCAAGGTAAAGGTCTATTGGGGGTGGAGCAGCCTGGACCCTTGAAGACTCAACATTAACCAGTTAAAGCTCCCTTTCAGAACAGAGCCTCCTGTGAAGAGAAACTGCAGGGAATAGACCATAATGTGAGACCACAGGAACAAAGTGAAAGAAAGAAACAGCCTAGAGATCTCAGATAGTAAACAGTATTTTCAAACACTTCATGAAAACAAGGGAAGAGGGTGCTGTAGAGCATAAATTAGAAAAGTTATCCTAACTCAAACTTGCTCTTCTAAAAGTTGAAAAAACTAATTTCAGACAACAAAAGAAAAGCAAACAATGGAATAGTGTCAAAGTTAAATCTTTTACAACATTGTAAGAAAAAATACAAGAATAAAAATAACATTCCTACAGACAATGAAAGCATGTGAGAAACACATTCCTACAAGATATAAAAACTGTAAACTATGATATCAAAATAATCCAGAAGAAATTAAGAAGCAATGCTAGCCAGGCACAGTGGTGTGTGCCTGTAATCCCAGCTATTTGGGAGGCTTGAGGCTAAAGAATCACTTGAGGCCAGGACTTCAAGGCTGCAGGGAGCTATGATTGCCCCTGTGAATAGCCACTGCATTCCAATCGGGAGAACACAGTGAGAGCTTGTCTCTAAAAGAAGTACAAGAAGCCAATGCTAGACACACACTCACAGCATAAAACAATATTTTTTAAACTTACAAATGTAGTAACAAAATAATTAGAAATTTAGAAAGAAAAATAATTTCAAAATTGAATATGAAACCATAAAAAATACAAGAGCAAATAAACACAACAGATAAAACATGAAAGTAAATATACAAATTATATACAAATATAAAATTTCATACATTCAAACAAAACAGAATTTTTTTTTTTTTTTTTGAGACGAGTCTTGCTCTGTCGCCCAGGCTGGAGTGCAGTGGCACAACCTCAGCTCACTGCAAGCTCCACCTCCTGGGTTCTCGCTCTGTTGCCCAGGCTGGAGTGCAGTGGCGCAATCAGTTCACTGCAACCTCTGCCTCCCACATTCTCCTGTATCAGCCTCCTGAGCAGCTGAGATCACGTGCACATGCCACCACACCTGGCTAATTTTTGTATTTTTAGTAGAGACAGGGTTTCACCATGTTGGCCAGGCTGGTCTCAAACTCCTGACTTCAACTGATCTGCCCACCTCAGCCTCCCAAAGTGATGGGATTGCAGGTATGAGCCACTGCACCCAACCTAGAATTTTTTTTAAATGTGGGGGAAAAAAAAATCCTTTGGATACCCAAAAGACCAAGTCATTTAAAAGGGAAAGCAAATGAATGAGATTAGCCACAGACTTTGTTAACAACCTTCAATATCAGAAAACGATAGAGTAACACATTTAAGATATTCAAGAAGAGAAAACGTGAACCTAGGATTTTACATCCAGACAAAACTTCAAGTACAAAGGTCACAGACAAACTGTTTGCAACATGAAAGAATTCGGGGAGCTCTTCCTGAGGAATTTACTACAGAACAAGCTCTGGACAAGGAGAATGACTATAAAGCCAGTGACCTAAAAAGAGGTAGTGAGCATTCAGTATGTATTTACTTGCAGAAGTAGGACTAAATGAGAGTTAAAAGGGAAAGAATACATAGTACTGTACCCTCAGAGACACTCTGCATTCAGTTCCAGACCACTGCAATAAAGCTACTATGGCAATAAAGTGGGTCACGTGAACATTTTGGTTTCCCAGTGCACATAAAAGTTATGTTTACACCATACTGTAGTCTATCAAGTATCCAACGGCATTATGTCTAAAAAACAATCAATGGACATATCTTGGTTTTTAAAATACTTTATTGCTAAAAAATGTTCATCCTTTTGCTGGTTGAGGGTCTTGCCTCCATGTTAACGGCTGCTGAACGAACAGGGCGGTGGTTGCTGAAGGCTAGGGTGGCTGTGGCAACGTATAAGACAGCATTGATGTTTGCCATAGTGATTGACTCCTCCTTTCACAGAGTTCTCTGTGCCATACTATGCTGTTTGATGGCATTTTACACAACAGAACTTTCGAAATTGGAGTCAATCAATCCCCTCAAATCTTGTCACATCAACCAAGTTTACGTAATATTGTAAATCCTTTGTTGTCATTTAACAATGTTCGCATCATCTTCACCAAAAGTAGATTCTATCTGAAGAAATCACTTTATTTGCTCATGAACAAGAGGCAACTCTTCATCCTTTCAAGTTTGTTTTTTTTTGAGACACAGTCTTGCTCTGTTGCCATGCTACAGTGCAATGGTGTGATCTCAGCTCACTGCAACCTCCGCCTCCCAGGTTCAAGGGATTCCCCCGTCTCAGCCTCCTGAGTAGCTGGGACTACAGGCGCACGCCACCACGCCCAGCTAATTTTCTGTATTTTAGTAGAGATGGGGCTTCACCATGTTGGCCAGGATCGTTTCGATCTCCTGACCTCATGATCTGCCCACCTCGGCCTCCCAAAGTGCTGGGATTAAAGGCATGAGCCACCGCACCCGGCCATCCTTTCAAGTTTTATTATGAGATTGAAGCAATTCTGTTGTATCTTCAGATTCCACTTCTAGTTCTCTTGCTATTTCTATCACATCAGTTACTTCCTCCACTGAAATCCTGAACCCCAATCCCATTAATGTGGATATTTTGACCTTCTTCTATGAATCACAAATGTTCTTAATGGCACCTAGAATACTGAATCCTTTCCAGAAGGTTTTCTATTTATTTAACCCAGATCCATCACAGGGATAACTATGTATGGAAACTACAGCCTTTCAAAATGTATTTCTTAAATAATAGGCTTTGAAAGTCAAAATTACTCCTTAATCCATGGGCTACAGAAAGGATGCTGTATTAGCAGTCATGAAAACAGCACTAATCTCCTTGTACATCTCCACTAGAGCTCTTGGGTGACCAGGTGCATTGACAATGAGCAGTAACATTTTGAAAGGAATCTTTTTTCAGAGCAGTAGGTCCCAACAGTGGTATTAAAATGTTCAATAAACGATGCTGCAAACAGATGTGCTGCTATCCAGGTTTTGTTGTTCCATTTACATGTGGGCAGAGTAAATTTAGAATTCCTAAGGGCCCTAGGATCTTCACTATGGTAAATGAGTATTGGCTTCAACTTAAAACTGCTTGCTGCTTTATCCCCTAACAAAAGAGTCAGACTGTTCTTTGAAGCAAGGCATTGACTTCTCTTCTCTAGCTATGAAAGTCCTAGGTGGCATCTTCTTCTGATAGATAGCTGTTTTGTCTACACTGAAAACCTGTTGTTTAGTGTAGCCCACCTTTATCAATTATCTTAGCTAGATCTTCTGGATAACTTGTTGCAGCTTCTACATCAGTACTTGCTGTTTCACCTTGCAATTTTATATTACAGAGATGGCTGCTTTCCTTAAACCTCATGAACCAACCTCTGCTAATCTCAAACTTTTCTTCTACAGCTTCCTCACCTTTCTCAGTCTTCACAGAACTGAAAAGAGTTAGGGTCTTGCTCTGGATTAGGTTTTAGCTTAAGGGAACGTTGCAGCTAGTTTGATCTTCTATCCAGACCACTCAAACTTTCTCCCTATCAGCAATAAGGCTGTTTCTTAGCATTCTTGTGTTTACTGAAGGAGCAGTTTTCCTTCAAGAACTTTTCCTTTGCATTCACAACTTGGCTAACTGGCACAAGAAACCTAGCTTTTGAATTTCATGGCACCACAAAACAATTACAATAGTAACAACAAAGATGCCCAATCACAGATCACCATAACAGATACGATAATGAAAAAGTTTGAAATATCATGAGAATTACCATAATATGATACAGAGATATGAAGTGAGCACATGCTGTTGGAAAAATGGCTTCAATAGACTTGCTCAATGCAGGGTTGCCACAAACTTTCAATTTGTAAAAAACACATTACCTCCAAAGCACAAAAAAGTAAAGCACAATAAAATGAAGCATGCCTGTGTCAATATGCTCTGACAACACAGATACAGTACAACCCAAAAATAAAGAAGAATGTAAAGAGCATATGTGAAAAAAAATTAACTATTTTCACTAATCATATTAACAGTAGAAATATTTGTATTACTATTTGGAGAACACTGAGTTTGTAAAGTGGGACAATGCAACTGAATATTTCCATGATACTCTAATCTGACCATCAACTATGTCTTTGAGAATCAGGATTATCAGTATGGGATACAAGGAGATACAGATGTAAATAGAAGATGATAATTTTAAAAATCGTGAAACCTTGTGTATGGATTGGAAGTGTCAGTATGCATATCCTGGCTCTGTCCGTAAGAAAAGCCTAGAAACAATGGCCAACCTAGTAGCAATAAGCATCCCTAAATTCCAGTTGTGATCTTGAAATACCACTTCCCAACAAAAGGAAGCAACCTATTCTTATGAAAAAAATTTGATTCTAGATTTGGGTCAGGAAACGTCTAAGAGGAATCCAGAACTTCTTACTACAGACAGCATGGAAGCTATCAAAGATCACTAAAGCCATGTCAAAAGCACTAAGGAGCCAGCTTAAAGAGGCTCCCATTGGTCCAAGATGGGACAATTAAGCAAAAATAAGGACAACAGCTGTAATGAAAGCACAAATAATTAAATCAAAAGGTTCATAATGACAAGAAGAATTCACTGGTCACTTTCAGAAAATAACAAGAAATTAACATATTATTTTGAAAATTGGTAAATAAAGAAGCTAATATCCAACTTTTCCTAACTGAACTGCACCACTAGGTACAACTACTAACCAGATAGCAGAAAAGAAAAGGTTTCTTTCTGTGGAAGCATTCTACCTTATAAGTGAAGAAATAACAGAATTCACATATCACCATATTGCAAGCTTTAATAAATTCACTGATCTAGGTGTCGAGCATCAGTGGCTGCTAAAAATCACAAAAAGAGAGAAAATTAGACACTATAACTCTCTTTTTTTCAAGACAGGATCTTGTTCTATTGCCCAGACTGGAGTGCACGGTGCCATCGCGGTTCACTGCAGCCTCAATCCCACCTTAGTAGCTGGAACTGCAGGCATGCGCCACGACACCTGCCTAATGTTTTTTTACTTTTTATAGAGACAGGGTCTTGCTATGTTGCCCAGACTGGTCTCAAACTCCTGGACTCAAGTTATCCTCCTGCCTTGGCCTCCCGAAGTGCTGGGATTACAGGTAAGAGCCATCATGCCTGGCGTTATATATCTCCTGCTGGTGAATATACCACACTAACTCCTAGGAGGTGGAAAAAAAACAAAAACACAAAGCAAAACCTAAATTTGATCAAGGTTTTAGATTCAACTACCAATTTACGGGAAATACAAAGGATGAAGAAAAATTATGCAATCAGCATAATCCAGACTACGGAATCCGTACAGGTCAAAATAACTGGCTGCTTCAGGGAATAAACTGTAAGAAAGAAAGGGAAAAGGAAGGTGGCAGGGGGATATGTAGGTTAAGAGACTTAGATTAAAAAAAAACACAAACACAACTAAACTGTAGTTTTCAGGAATGCACATTTGGGTGATGAAATTATAGGAAACACAAAGATGTGATTATACAGAAGTCAGGATAGCAATTACTTTTGTTATATGGAGCTGAAAAATTCCTATCACCTAGTGACACCATAGCTGACATCATACCACAGTACAACACATTACTCACATATATGTGGTGATGAAACTACTGCCGCACTGCCAGTCACATAAAACAATTAGGTACAGTACATAATGCTTGATAATAATAATAAATGACTATGTTACTAGTTTATGTATTTACTATACTATACTTTTATCGTTAGAGTGTACTCCTACTTAAATAAAAAAAAAAGTTAACTGTAAAACAGCCTCAAGTAGGTCCTTCAAAAGATATTCCAGAAGAAGGTACTGCTATCATATGAATGACAGCGCCACACATTTTATTGTCCCTGAAGACCTTCCAGTGGGACAATATGTGGAAGGGGAAGACAGTGATTTTTTTTAATTAAGATTTTTTTAAATAAATTGCATGTAGCCTAAGTGTACAGTGTTTATAAAGTCTACAGTCGTGTGCAATAATACACTAGGCCTTCACATTCACTCATAACTCACTCAATGATTCACCCAGAGCAACTTCCAGTCCTGCAAGCTCCATTCATGGTAAGTACACCTTATACAGGTATACTGTTTTTGATCTTTTATACCATATTTTTACTGTACCTTTTCTATGTTAAGACATGTTTAAAGGCTGGGAGCAGTGGCTCATACCCGTAATCCCAGCACTTTGGAAGGCCAAAGTGGGTGGATCATTTGAGGCCAGGAGTTTAAGGCCAGCCTGGCCAACATTGCAAAACCCCATTTTCAACTAGAAAAAAAAAAATTATCAGGATGTGGTGGCCCACGCCTGTAGTCCCAGCTACAGGGGAGGCTCAGGCAGGAGAAACACTTGCGCCTGGCAGGTGGAGGCTGCAGTGAGCCAAGACTGTGCCATTGCACTAAAGCCTAGGCAACACAGCCAGACCCTGTCTAAAAAAAAGACGTTTAGACAAAAAAAAAAAAAGACCATTGTGTTACAACTGCCTATAGTATTCAATACAGTAACATGCTGTACAGGTTTGTAGCCTAGGAGCAATACGCTGTACCATATACCATACAGCTTGGGTGTGTATATAGCATCTAGGTTTGTATAAGTGCACTCTGTGATATTCATACAACAATAAAATTGCTTAACTGGGCTGGGCGTGGTGGCTCACGCCTGTAATCCCAGCACTTTGGGAGGCCAAGGCAGGTGGATCACCTGAGGTCAGGAATTTGAGACCCACCTGACCAAAATGGAGAAATCCTGTCTCCACTAAAAATACAAAATTAGCCAGGTATGGTGGCGCATGCCTATAATCCCAGCTACTCGGGAGGCTGAGGCAGGAGAATCGCTTGAACCCGCGAGGTGGAGGATGCAGTGAGCTGAGATTGCACCACTGCATTCCAGGCTGGCCAACAAGAGTGAAACTCTGTCTAGAAAAAAAAAAAAAAAAAAAAAAATTGCCTAACAATGCATTTCTCAGAACATATCTCCATTGTTAAGCAATGCATGACTTAATATAGTAAATAGAATTTTAATAATGAACTTCACTTTGTAATTTAATATAAAACCTTTCTTAACTCCTGAATGATTCTTGAGTTCTTTGAATCTAAATTCATTTGAAAGACTTTGATTTAAATGTTTTATTCTGCCTTTTACCTTCCACATGGTTAATTCGAACTTAAGGCCTCTCATAAGTAGATACCATTTTTACTTTTCTGATTCCTCACCTGTAAAATGAAGACAATAGAAAGAATTATTTCAAAAGATTGTTGTTAGGAATAAATGTAAAACACTTAGAACAATGTCTAAAATATGGTAAGTGTTCAATAAATACTTTATTTATAGTAATATCTCCAGCTTCGTGTCCTTGCAGTTCCTTCTCAAATGTAATTCCATTAACTCCATGTCTTTGTGCAAGCTGTTTTCCCTACCTGGAATGCCTTTTATCCCTTAGCAAAACACTATATATTTCTTAAGATCAGGCTCAAATGTGAAACCCTCCCAGGTAACAACCAGAAGAATGAAACTGTATTCCTACCACAGGTCTAGTCATAGTTGTACAAATTTTCTATGCATTTGTAGTAATAGTGCCACAAGACTGGAGTTAGAAATAACGTTTACTTAATTTGGTATCTCAAAGCCTAGCCTACTGACATAGAGCACTCAACAGAACATACTGGATAAATGGTATTATTTCCTCATTCGTGTTTCCTCTAGCGGGGCAAGAGAGAATAGATATTTTCTTGAACCAGTCATAAAATACATACAGAAATGTATTCATCCAGCAACAGTTAAATTAGAAATTATATGATACTGAAGAAATGGGATCACCTCATTTATTCTGTCCTATGCTTGCTTCCTCCACCCCACTTCTTTACTAAACAACGTATCTTGGGCATTGTTGATGGGGGGGAAAAGTCACATGAGTCCTGCAGTTGATAATACCTTAAATCTAATTTCCTGATGCAACATAACTGTATTCATGGGTAAATAAAGAACTATATTTTAGTCCAGGCATGGTGGTTCACGCCTATAACTTCCTAACACTTTGGGATCCTATCTCTACAAAAAATTAAAATATTAGCCAGGCACGGTGGCGCACACCTATAGTTCCAGCTACTCAGGAGGCTGAGGTGGGAGGATCACTTGAGCCCAGGAGGTCAAGGCTGCAGTGAGGCATGATGGCACCATGTACTCCACCATGGGCCACAGAGCGAGCCTGTCTCAAAAAGCAACAACAAACCGTATTTTAAATAAAATATTACCAGGGATGAACTAGAAATTTGGTGTAAAATGTTAAGATACGACATTCTCTCTTTCAGTAGTCTACGAGTTTCTCAACAGCAAAACTCTTGTCTAATTTACTTTTTAGCTTAACATATGAAAACCCAGCATCTGGTACATAGCGAGCACTTGACTTTGACTTGGTGGCATGATCTTTGGGTTGTTCTTTTTTTGAGTAGTTCATTGATTTCCACCTGCCTATCTCAGGCCAAGCTACTTTCTCCAGCCCTCATTCTGGAAAGAGGAAAAAAATCTGATTTTATCTCAAATTCTTCTTTTTTGCATTTTTCTTAGCCACACCTCCAAGATAAACTGAAGAATGGCAACAACAATGAATTTTTAGTCAGAAGTTTGAGTTTCATGCAAGCTGATATGCAGTATTTTTATAGGCAAGATAAAAGTATGCACAGTAAAAAGGAAATACACATTCAAATTTCAGAGAAGTTAAAATGTGAAAAGAGAGGCTAAAATGTAAAAAAAGTGCATCTTAGATTCAATAAAATATGACACTAATGATAAACACTAGAAAAAGTGTTTTCTCCCTGCCTTCTTCTAGTTATTCAAATTTCCATAGTGTATATTTAACTTTGATAATGCAAAAATGTTTAATTTTTAAAATTAAAGTTGCATTTAATTTTAAAACAGCTTTTTAGGTGTAGGCCTACTCACTAAATTAACAAACATTTACAGAATTGTTGTTCTTATCCTCTGAGACACTATGTGTTAGTCTGTTTTCACCCTGCTGATAAAGACATACCCGAGCCTGGGCAATTTAAAAAAGAGGTTTAATTAGACTCACAGTTCCACGTGGCTGGGGAGGCTTCACAATCACAGCAGAAGGCAAGGCAAGTCATACTTTATGTGGATGGTGGCAGACAAAAAGAGCTTGCACAGGGGAACTCCTCTTTATAAAACCATCAGGTCGCACGGAACTTATTCACTATCACTGGAATAGCACAGGAAAGACCTGCCCCCATGATTCAAATACCTCCCACCTACCCCTCCTACAATACTGGGAATTCAAGATGAGATTTAGGTGGGGACACAGCCAAACCATATCATTCCAACCTGGCCCCTCCCAAATCTCATGTCCTCACATTTCAAAACCAATCATGCCTTCCCAACAGTCCCCCAAAGTCTTAATTCATTTCAGCATTAACTCAAAAGTCCACGGTCCAAAGTCTCATCCGAGACCTGCCCATTAGCCTGCAAAATCAAAAGCAAGTTAGTTGCTTCCTACATATAATGGGGGTACAGGCATTGGGTAAATACAGCGATTCCAAATGGAAGAAATTGGCCAAAACAAAGGGGCTATAAGTTCAGAATCTGGCAGGGCCGTCAAATCTTAAAGTACTAAAATGATCTCCTTTGACTCCATGTCTCACATACAGGTCACACTGATGCAAGAGCTAGGTTCCCATAGTCTTGGACAGCTCTGCCCCTATGGCTTTGCTGGGTACAGCCTCCCTCCTGGCTGCTTTCACAGGTTGGCGTTGAATGTTTAGTTTTCCCAGGCACAGTGCAAGCCGCTGGTGGAGCTACCCTTTTGGAGTCTGGAAGACAGAGGCCCTCTTCTCATGGCTCCACTAGGTGGTGCCCCAGCAGGGATTCTGTGTGGGGGCTCCAACCTCACTTTCCCTTCCACACTGCCCCAGCAGAGGTTCTCCATGCGGGCCCCACCCCTGCAGCAAACTTCTGCATGGGCATCCAGCCATTTTCACACATCCTCTGAAATCTAGGCAGAGGTTCCCAAACCCAATTCTTGACTTCTGTGCACTTGCAGGCTCAACACCACATGGAAGCTGCCAAGGCTTGGGGCTTACACCCTCTGAAGCCATGGCCTGAGCTGTACCTTGGCCCCTTTTAGTCACAGCTGGAGGAGCTGGGATGCAGAGGACCAAGTCCCTAGACTGCACACAGCAGAGGGACCCTGGGACCAGCCCACGAAACCAATTTTTCCTCCTAAACATCCAGGTCTGTGATGGGAGGGGCTGCCACAAAGGTTCTCTGACATGCCCTGGAGACATTTTCCCCATTGTCTTGGTGATTAACATTTGGCTCCTCATTACTTATGCAAATTTCTGCAGCTGGCTTGAATTTCCTCTCAGAAAATGGGTTATTCTTTTCTATCCTATTGTCAGGCTGCAAATTTTCTGAACTTACATGCTCTGCTTCCCTTATAAAACTGAATGCCTTTAACAGCACCCAAGCCACCTCTTGAATGCTTTGCTGCTTAGAAATTTCTTCCGCCAGACACCCTAAATCATCTCTCTCAAGTTCAAAGTTCCACAAATCTCTAAGACGGGGCAAAATGCTGACAGTCTCTTTGCTAGAACATAACAAGAGTCACCTTTGCTCCAGTTCCCAACAAGTTTCTCATCTCCATCTGAGACTACCTCAGCCTGGACCTTATTGTTCATATCACTATCAGCATTTTTGTCAAAGCCATTCAGCAAGTCTCTAGGGAGTTCCAAATTTTCCCATATTTTCCTGTCTTCTGAGCCCTCCAAACTGTTCCAACCTCTGCCTATTACCCAGTTCCAAAGTCGCTTCCACATTTTCAGGTATCTTTTCAGCAACGCCCCACTCTACTTGTACCAATTTTCCATATTAGTCTGTTTTCATGCTGCTGATAAAGACATACCCAAGACTGGGCAATCTACAAAAGAAAGAGGTTTAACTGGACTCACAGTTCCATGTGGCTAGGGAGGTCTCACAATGCTGGTGAAAGGCAAAGAGAAGCAAGTCACATCTTATGTGGATGGCGGCAGGCAAAAAGAGCTTGTACAGGAGAACTCCTCTTTATAAAACCATTAGCTCTCATAAGACTTATTCACTATCACGAGAACAGCATGGGAAAGACCTGCCCCCATGATTCAGTTACCTCCCACCAGTCCCTTCCACAAGGGACCATATCATACTACATCTCATGTTGCTTACTTCATACATTTAAGAAACTGTATAAATATTTTTTAAATAGTGACATGCAATGATACATTACATATATATATCACATATATGATATCAACATCACATGCCGACTACATTATTATTTACCTAGAGCAGTTGCCTCATTCTACACAGTGCTTTTTAATGCCAATAGATGTATTAATAAAGTATTAAAGTCAAAATAATTTCAGCATAGAGTAAATCATACAATCCACTTTTATGTCATAATAGTACCATTATAGTGGTGAGACGGCTACATCTATTTACAAATATCAAACTAGCTGACTATGCTTTGATGAGCTTTATTTTCAATTTTATACTTTATTAACTTAACTGCATTCACTCAGGCCTGCTAATCTAGCAAACCGATAAGAAAGGTATGTTTAAAAACAAAAACACTTTTCCATTTCTCAATCTTGTGGCAAAAAAAAAACAAAAAATAAACAAAACACCTTTCAGCATACTCCTTCTATTTTACCTAAGAAGGCTTCAAACCATCTTAATATTTATAATAGTTCCCATTGCATCACATAAATAGCAGTTATCCAAAGAATTTTATTCTTAAGTTTATAGAAGGCTATATTCTTGACAGAGATGCCTAAAACAAAAGTGACTTACCCTTAAAAAGAATATGATGAAAGCCATGTTCTAAGCAAGGGCCTGATGCCTAATTTTATGTAGAAATAATACAAATGCCATTTCAAACAACAGTTACATAAAAATCTTTCGAAAAGAAATAACAGGGCCAAGCACAGTGGCTCATGCCTGTAATCCTGAAACTTTTGGGAGAACAAGGCGGCAGATTGCTTGGAGGCTAGAAACTCGAGACTAGCCTGGTCAACACAGTGAAATACCATTTCCCATAAAATTGTATTTCATTTAGCATATATAATTCCAAAGAAAATGCAGGAAGATCCTATCTTTTTCCTTCATAATTCAAGTTCATATTACATTGAAACAGATTAGAAGGTGATGATATTCATCAGGTCATGGATGAGTGTGATGTTGATCCTGGGAAAAAAATGACAACTTACTTATCTAAGTGGGCAGTATGGCATGGGTACTTAGAAAGAAGTGGTAAATTTTAGGAGCAAATATGAATTCACCAAAAAATTATGTCAGACTAAGGTCATTCTTTTCTTTGAAAGGGATCATGAACTTTTTGTAAATTTTGTTCACTATGCTACAAGGCATTTGATGATAAACAAAATCAGAGTTTCTGCCCTTTCCATGTAAGAGACCAAGGCCACATACAGTTCTAACGTCTATCTTCACACCTCTATGACCAGGAAAGAAAGCCCCTTCCCCACACCAGCTCCAGCAGAAATATCCCAAAAGAGGATTCTGGCCCAGTATGGATCAGGTTATGGATATTGTCAGAAAGCCAGGTCTACTATCAGAAGGAAATGTGTGAAAAGGTGCTGGTAAGTTAAAGATGAGAGCCAATACAATAACCAAAGGGTGTTAATTAATAGAAAGATTATAGTGGTGTAAACATACTGTTCTATACTCAGTCCTGCCCAATCAGTTTTTTAAGTTTCTTAGGAAAACATACAGAAGGAATAGTAATTAATTGTGCTGATCAAAAAGTTTCAGAGGGAAGAAGTAATGTGTCCAACCAAAAATAAGTATAAAGACCTGCACCCAGGTTTAAAAAAAAAAAAAATCAGGCTGGCCGCGGTGGCTCACACCTGTAATCCCAGCACTTTGGGAGGTCAAGGCGGGCAGATCACCTGAAGTCAGGAGTTCAAGACCAGTCAACATGGTAAAACCCCATTTCTACTAAAAATACAATAAAATTAGCTGGGTGTGGTAGCAGTTGCCTGTAATCCCAGCTACTCGGGAGGCTGAGGCAAGAGAATCACTTGAACCCGGGAGTCGGAGGTTGCAGTAAGCCAAATTTGCACCACTGCACTCCAGACTGGGTGACAGAGAGGGACTCCATCTCAAAAAAAAAAAAATCAAACACATCAAGATGAGGAGGGGGAAAGAAACATTGTGTAAGCTAAATACAAGTGAAAAATATCTGAGTCATAAAAATGAACGTAACTTCATGCTATTTTAATGAAAGCTTAACATCTTAGGATCTTTAATGAAAGCTTAGGGCAAGGCAGGTCACAGTTCTTTTCTAGTGTGTCAGTGAGAAGACACTTTGAATGCTGGATTCCATTTAGCACTGCCTCTTTAAAAGGTGGAGAAATAAAGACTGTCATATTCAGGAAGCAATAACTGAAAAAATACAGAAACCTAAAAACCATGTCACATAAAACTAACTTGAGATACTTTCTAACTCTGAAAGTAAATGATTCTATCAATTGAAAAAGGCTTCTTTCGGGAGATTGTCATGGGTATATCTGAGGAAATTAGGAAGGCTCGGGAGGTTTTAAGAAGCTAACAATGGTATGTTTTGTTGTCCTTTTAGTTTTCTCTTAGCAAGCATAGGAATGAGAGCTACCTTTTATTTACTGAGCACTGGGTAAGATATTTTCTCCATTAATCCTCACTTAACTGCTGAGTGAGTGAGTAAATACTACTATCTCTGTTCTACTGAGGTTCAGAAAGGTTAAGTAAATTGACCAAGGTCACAGATCTGGCAAATGGCTAACTGAAAAATTGAACCCATATCTGACTCTAAAGACTATTCTTTAACACTATGCCAAACTGCCTCCATAATAAACATCAAGTTGCTGCATATAAAAATGTTCATTTTTGCAAATTATAAAATACATGCAAATTAAAATAATCTTTCAAGACTATTTTGCATCTGTAAAGTAGAAAAAAATTTAAATATCCCCTAATGATGAGTAGGTAATTAAGTTAGCATTCATTCATAGTATTGCAAATTGGCACAACTCATGAAAAGTAATACATCAACCTGTGTAGTTTAAGAATACCCATGGTTTCCACAAACACTAAGGAAATTCATAAGCCTCCATTCATTAATCCTATTTCTGGCAACTTATTCCCAGGAAGTTATTTGGCAGAGATGAAAATGTTCACTTGCAAAAATACACAGTATAATCCATAAAAATTCCAGAGGCAGTCTAGATGCTCAATAGCTAACAGTAAAATAAATTAAGATATAGCCACACAGAGGAATATTTATATATTTCTTTAAAAGTATAGTTATGAAAGTCATGTATAGGGAAATATAGGAAAGAGGTATGCTTTAAATGAAAATAGCAAAACATGTACATTATAACTATGTAAAAAATGCACATAAATACAGAATAAAAGGAAATAAAAATAAAACAATTATGTGTATTATGGTTATAACATTATGAATGATTTTTAATTTTCTTAAATTGTCTTTAATGTTTACACTTTATTAACTGTCAAAAGCAGGTGATGATAATGATAGCATTTTTTTAAGTTTCTGAGACTTGCTTTACCTGTACATATAGGGGGTATAAGTGGTCCAGCTCCTAAAGAGCTCATAAATACACTAAAGATAACATTTACATTTGTAGCAAAAAGAATTTGTTATTTAAAACGATAGTAACCACAGCCCCCAAGAAATGAGCATCTCATTTGTTGTTGTAGAGTCAAACAAGTATGAGTGTCTACTATATATGTCAGTCACGGTTCTAGTCACTGGGGCTATAACTGTGAACAAAACAGACAAAAATTCTTGCCCTTGTGGAACTTACATGCTAGCAGTATGTATATACTGCAAACATATACAAAAGACAAGATAAATATGTAAAATATATAGCATATTTTATAGTGATAAGTACTAAGGAGAAAAGTAAAGCCAGGAAGGTAGACAGGATGTTATTTTAAATTGAGTGGCAGGGGCCAGGCACAGTGGTTCCTGCCTGTAAGCCCAGCACTTTAGGAGGCTGAGGTGGGAGAATCACTTGAGCCCAGGAATTCTAGACCAGCCTGGGCAACAAAATGTGACCTTGTCTCTACAAAAAATAATATTAGCCAGGTGTGGTGGCGTGTGGCTGTAGTCCTAGCTACTTGGGAGGCTGAGGTAGGAGGACTGTTTGAGCCTAGGAGGCAAAGGCTGCAATGAGCCAAGATCGTGCCATTGCACTCCAGCATGGGTGACGGAGTGAGACCCCGTCTCTAAATAAATAAATAAATAAAAATAAATTGAATGGCAATAGAAGGTCTCACTAAAAAGATGTCTGAGAAAAGACTGAAAGAGCACAGAGAGTAAGCAATGTAAGTATCTGAGGAAAGAGCACTTCAGGCAGGGGAAACAGCAAGTACAAAAGCCTTGAAATAGAATGCCTACCCAAGGATGCCAATGTGCCAATAACAGGTACACACAATTAATTAAACAACCTGTACTCAGTTCCCCCTAGCAGACCACAGATAGCTCCACAGTCCTCAGAACATTGCTCTGGGTCTGATCTGCCTCAGTTGGGTTCAGTACACAGCTACTTTGGCTGGCAAATTCTTCAGTGCTTTTTTTTTCCATCCAAGGTTGCTTAAGCATCTCTTTTCTATTTTGAGGATCCAAACCGGGCCAGCCCATATAACATCTACTCATGGGTCACTGTAAGGGTCTCAAGCAGCCCTAACCCCTCACATGACTCATGCTTGTACTGTGCAAAACACCCGGTGCGCCTGTGAAACTGAGAAAAGTGAAGCCAGCCCCTTCTAGAGCTTGATTGGAATGGGGGCAGATTTAGGGAAGGAAAGCTGAATTTTGAAGTTTGCAGGAAAGTTGTAGAGGAGTTAGCAGTAAGGTAGTGCAGGGAGTAAGAAGCTACAGATATAAGGACACCCAATGGGTAAAGAAAGGCCCAGCAGCAGGCCACAGGGCTGAGACTCAGGACAAAAAAAAAGTCAAGAAATTTCCAGTGTGGGAATGTCCAAGAAACTTCTAAATAAAAGCATTTAAGTTGTTCACTATTCTGGGATATAATCCCTACCACTCCTCCCAAATTTTCAATAAAGCCCTATTATAAATATCTGCTTTGTGACTGATTCTTTAGAGAAATCAAGGCAGACACCAAAGAGACAGGCTCAAGAGACAAGATATAAGTACCTTCTCAAATAGAGCAGAAAATGCTCCAAAGGAAGTGAAGTAAGGTGTCACTAAGAGAAACACAAGCTCCCTGAAATTCCTCAGAAATATTTAGGAGGGGAAACTGTGTTCCCACCATTTACAGATGGGGGCTTTTAAAAGCAGGAAAATCACCCCATAAGCAGGTGGATTTTGGTATACCTAGCTAGATTATACCCAGTCAAGCAATGAATAGGTAAAATAATAAAGGGATTTAAATGCATGCTTCAGAAATTTTAAAAGAGGTGATCATCATTTAGATCATCTAGAGTAGCTAAATAACACTTCATGGATGCCTTCAAGGATGACAAGAGTAGGAGAACAGGGATATCACAGAAAGATATTCCAGGTATGAGTAACAGCATGAATAAAGCTCCAAAGCCAAAAATGAGTGTGGCCTGTTCAAAGAACAGTGTAGAAACTGGCCTATTTGGAACAGAGAGTACCCGTTGGCAGGCAATGGCATATAAGATTAGCCAGGTAAAATGAGACCAGATTGAGGGAGGCTCTGAAATCCAAGATGAGAAATCTGAACTTTATTTGACAAGCACTGATAAGCAGCGAAAGAAACTGCTTTGTTCTGTTCTGCTTTTTGAAGATAATAAAATACTGTGGCTATACAGACAGGTAGCATTCCCTGTCTTCTAAAATTGGCCCACTGATTTCCCACTCCCCAGGTCAGGTTATATATGCTCAGGTACACATTACTTCTGAAAAAAGAATGTTTCTGTTCATGTTGGTACTAGGCATCTCCAACTGCCTGTCAATTACCCTTAAAAGTTCAACTATCTTATGTCATTTATCCTCTCCATAAACACTGTTTAACCCATGACATAGCCAAACTAGGGAACTAAAGATGACTCAGTTCATGCCCTTAAGAAACTTAGGATCTGATGTAGGCAAAAGCCAAGAAAACAAACTAATACAATACAGAGTGGTAAGTGCCAAAGTAAGGGATTCCTAGAGCAGTAGTCTCCAACCTTTTTGGCACCAGGGACCAGTTTTGCAGAAGACAATTTTTCCACAAATTGGAGTTGGGGTGGGGGATGGTTTCAGAATGAAACTGTTCCACCTCAGATCATCAGGCATTAGATTCTCATAAGAAGTGTGCAACCCAGATCCCTCACCATGTGCAGTTCAAAACAGGTTCACGCTCCTAAGAGAATCTAACGCCGCTGCTGATCTGACAGGAGGCGGAGCTCAGGTGGTAATGCTCGCTTGCACAGGCAGTGTGGCTGGGTCCTAACAGGCCACCAACCTGTACCAGTCCACAGCCCGGGCGTTAGGGACCCATGGCCTACAGTATCATAAAAGCAGAGGACACTTACATCAGTTTGGAGATCAGAAAAAGATAGAAAACACCTAAGACAAAGTGTTGACTGAGTCTTGAAGAAAAAGAAGTATCAGCTGGGCAAGGTGGCTCACGCCTGTAATCTGCCCACCACTGAGGTGGGCAGACTGCTTGAACTCAGGAGTTCCAGACTAGCCCAGGAAACATGGTGAAAATCTGTCTCTACAAAAAATACAAAAAAATTAGCCAGGCGTGGTGGCAGGCACCTGTGGTCCCAGCTATTATACTTTGGAGGCTGAGATGGGAGGACTGCTTCAGCCCAGCAGGCAGAGGTCGCAGTGGGCAGTGACCACTCCAGCCAGAGCGAAAGAGACAGACCCTGTCTCAAATATATAAATAAATAAATATCAGAACACGAGGAGACATAGTGGGGATGACAGTGATTGCAATCGGACTGCAAAGGCTAGGCAGAGACTGTCATACTTAAGAGACTACAAGTTAATTCCTTATGGCTGGATGAGTGGGAAAAGTAGGCAAGGACCATACCATGAATACAGAAAGTTTGTATCTTAGAGTAGATGAATGATTTTAATGAAGGAATATTACGATCATATCTGAGCTTCTTAAAAAGAGCTCCAGTGCCAGTGGAAGATGGATTGAAAGGGCACCACAAAGTTTCTTCCTATCATAAATGCAACAAAAATCTGATAAAGGATGCTGTAACAGTCACTTTATTCCAGTTATCCACTCCTACCCTCTTTCTAGGCTTAACGCACATCCTTCATGAAGCCTTCCCCAACCCTTTCCAAACACATTAATCTTGTCTTTCTCAGAACTTCTAACACACGTCTACTTGTACATTTCTTTCTCCTATCAGTGTTTAAGTTTCTCTTCCCTAACAAGAAGGTAAGCTCCCTGAGAAAACAAGTCATATATTTCTGTAATACACACACACACACACACACACACACACATATACACACATCTTACAGCTCCCAGCATAGTAATATAACATTCTGAAATAGACACTTCCTTTAAATAGCCCTCTTTATCCATGAGTAAAAAGATTCTGCTTTCCCCATAAATAATAAAATAAAATGTAAGATTAGGCAAACGAAGGTGAAAAGTTAGCAGAGCAGTGGTGGGATCAGGAGTGAATACCAGGTGATCAGGAATGAATACAAGGGAACTTTCTGGGGAGAAGGAAATGTTCTAATTTGTCATAGGGATGTGTTACAGTGTATTCATTTGTCTAAAAAAATGTATAACTAAGATTTGTACATTTCAATGTATATAAATTTTATCTAAAAAAAATATAAAAATAAGGGGTGAGAGGCAGGTTGATATAGATGAAACAGGAATATAGAATGTTGCTGGTACCCCTTGGGTAAAGTGTATTGGGCAATCCTTGTATTATCCTATTTACTTTTTATACGTGTGAAATTTTCCACAATAAAAGGTCAGAAACACACACACATATGAGATTTAACTAAGTGAAAAAAATTACATCAACGAAAATTAAAAATAATGCAGAACACTTAATTACTCATTCTCCTAATGTTTGGAACAATGTTACACTGTAACTTTTAAAGTGATTTTTACTAGCTCTATTATCTGTCCAATTTTAAGGAAATACATATTCTAAAACCAACCTACTATTAACAACATAGACAAAAGAAGGCCAAGTAGCCACAGTTTCCTTAATTAAGCATCAGATATTAAAATTAATTAGTTCTGTTGCCAAAGGTATTCAAAAGACCAGTCAAATATAAAGTTAGAATCCTCTAATCTTCAAACTGTGATACCAAAGGTGGTGACTGAAAGATGTTCATAAGATTCTGGAAGTATAATATCTACAAAAATACACTCAATACCATTTTTAATGGTTTCAAAATAGTTCAATCATTTCATCTCAACAATTTAAACTTCACAATTCTCTGCTCAGAATCTGCAATCTCCTCCAACAAAATAATGTGTAAAATAGAGGTTTTCCCCACTCATCCCAATGCAAAAGACTAATAATAATCTTTTGTTCAGTACATCTCCTGCTAAATAATTTAATCCCCACAAAAGCTCATAACATTTCTCAAAAAAAAAAAAAAAAAGGTTTTTTTAGGCATTTTACAATGGCAAATGAGCAGCTAAAATTATTTAATAAGACAAATTCTATTATATTATTTTACTTCTATCACTACTGTTTCCCATTAGATTATGTTCAAAATTTCCCTTACCAATTATCTACGGTCTTATAAACTGGTTTGTAGTTAGGTGGACTGTGACTGGATGGGGGATGAGAATTTCTGGGGCGCTAATAATGTTCTGTTTCTTGATCTGGGTGCTGATTACACGGGTGTGTTCTACTTGTAAAAATTCTTCAAGCTCTACACTTATGTGTACTATATGTATGTGACATGTATGTGATACTATATCACATATACATATAAATGCGATACTTCAGTAAAGAAGTTTCTTTTTAAAAAATTATAAAAGTAATCCAGAACTGGCAGGGCCGTCCTCGAGTCCCCTCCTACATAGTAAAACACTTGTTCTATGCCCTGAAACACTTCTTTGCAAAAACAGAATTCAAGTTAAAGGACCTAACATCTTCTTTCTACCGGCATGTTCCCAGGTAACAGGTAACTTCTATTTGCAACTGGGAGTTTATACAAACCAACAGAAAAACTTGCTTTATATTTTCCCAAATTAATCCTTTTAAAATCAAACTGAATAGAAGAAAAATGAGTAAGCGCTGTATTGCCCAGCCTATGCTGCAAATCATTTTCAACTCTGTTAAATGGATGTAGGAAGGAAAAGAAAGATCATCACTTCAGACTCTAGTAAGATAAAAACAGAAGGCGGCTAGAAAGAACTTAATGGAAAGGGTACTATAAACTAGAAGTCTACTTGTCAGTGTTTTAGTGCAAATTTTACTACTAATTAGATATTGTAGGCAAATCAAACCTGGGAGGAAACAGTACCTGCTCAGAGGAATGAATAAAATTAAATTCATGAAAGTAGTATGTCAAGATTTAATACGAAATATTCAATGACTGGCAAGAACGCTTGGGAAGTAGCCTTTTCTCATTCACTTGTCCAGCAAATAAAAATTGTATGTATGTGACATACATACCTGTATGTCACAACCATAATTCAGCTCTCTTTTTTCCTTTCTCTGATCTGATAGCCTCCCAAAGTTAAATCTACGTAATGAAATTCTCTCGCGGTGGAAGCAGTGGAGTGTCATTAAAAAGGAGCTTGATCCTCACCTAAAGCACACTCTCACCTTTCACCTACAGAGCCCTCTAAGTCCGACAGACCCGATCCAGCCTTTCCGGGATGAAATGCCAGGGCGTTCACCGACCAAAGGGTTCACCGACTCCAAGGGGTCACCACTTTAGATGGCAATCTTGCCAAGTGGACCGGGAATAGTTTCACAGGAGCCACCCTCGCGACTTTCAACAGCAGTTACTCTGGAATCGAGCCAAACCTCGTCCAAGTGACTTAAACACCAGCCTCCAGCCTGGCGAATCCAATCCCCATCCTCAATCACACATCCACGTCCCCAAAACAAATCCTTCACGGTCTGTCTGGAGATGAGATGGCAAAACCAGAACACACCCAGAAAGTTGACACAGAAGGGGGTGATGTCGGGAAGGGGGTGGGGGACACACCGTGTCCCCCTCCCACCCCCAACTGGAGGCTGCTGTCTGGGGGCTGGTTGGACGCCGGTTCGCCCGCGGGCGCAGAATTCGCACTCCCGGGGTGGAGCGAGGTCGCCGGACAGGCCGGCTGGGATCGATGCTGTCGCGGCGGGGACTCGCGGACACCCTGACATTGGAGCCCCATGGCAGTCGCGGTCGGCCCTCTCTCCGCCTCACCCCGTCGGGCAAAGGGACCGGTCCGCCGGGCGGGGAGGGAGACCGCGCGGGGAGCGACCGCTCGGGCCCGGGAAGGCGGCTCGGCTACGGGCCTTCTTACCCGTGCAGGCCGAGGGCGCGGCGCCGCTTGTGGAGCAGGCAGAGTAGCAGGAACGCGGCACCAGCTAGCGAGGAGTTTCGCGCCGTCAAGTACTTGCTGAAGGCCGCCATGGCACTGCCGGTACGAGACAGCCGGCGGAGCGGACGCGGCGGCGGATACCTTAGCGCAGGAAGCGCGGGGGAGACTGGGAGGAGAGCAGAGGGCGGGGCCGGCCGCGCAGGACCGCCCCCTGGCGCGCGCCGCCGCGCCGCCCGCGCTCTGGAGCCCACTTTGTACTTCGGCTCGGCGGGAGCGCGCCTGGCAGCCTCCGAGGGCGGAACAATTCCCGGGACGCGCTCTGCGCACGCGCGGACCCCCTCAGGGTCTCCGGAAACGCCGCGCGGAGGCGCTGTTGCTACTCAGCCCTGCGAGGCGTCAGTGCTGCCCCTCCCTCACCCCTACTCTCCCACCCTTCGCGCGCACACCCCGGCTTTCACAAGAACTGGATGAGCGGGCCCGGCCTGCACCGAGGACCTAGTGGGCCCTGCCTCTCCACTCCCGCGGTGTTGGACCGTTACCACCCTCTTAAAGGAGCCCAGGAAGGAGGCGGGCGGCCCCGTCACACAGCGTGTAGGGAAAACACAGCACAGCGATTTTTAGGACGAAGCCAAACAATCGGAACTCCGCAATGTAGGGAGATGTGAGGAGAATGAAACAGATCAAAGAGCTTTTTCCAAGCCAGTGTTTTCCAAACCGCGGGTTATAATCTCTAGCGCATTGTGAAATCGGTTTGGTAGATCGGGATCATCACCCTAAAATTGAGAATAGAGCAAAATAGAAAAGTTTCACAGTACATCACGTAGTAAAGGATTTGTTTGGAGAAATTTTGATTTCAGTGTTTTACACGTATGTATCGCCAGCGGCGATGTAAAATGTATTTATGCAGATCTGGTAAGAAAAAAAGTTTGAGAAACACTGTTCTTTGCAAAGGGACATTCAGAAGTAACAATCGTGCGTTGTATTAATGCTGGCCTCACTCCCAGAATCAGAAGGGCTTTGCAGATTACAACATTCTTCTCCTGTCTGGCCCAATGATACAGGAATTGTTATCCCCAGCATTGAGCCTAGCATATATACAGTAACAGTGAATCGCTGTTTTCAGCCGAGGAAACTGGAGGAAAAAAAGCAAGTGTGTCCGAAAATAAGCTCATAAAACCTCGCGTAATGCACATACATATTAAAGTAGCCTACAAAGTGGTGGTGCTGTGCCCTAGGTGTTTTCTCAATGTAAATGAGCCGTTGCCTAATACAGGTTAAAAGGATCACAAAGACGAGGTACAATAATGGCAGGCGTGTAGAGGTGCTCAACAGTGAATTCTAAACTATGCAAAAGTGAAGCTCCTACTAATTCACTATTTGTCAGGTGAACATTTTCATTACCTGGAGGGGCCAAGGGTCTTGGCCCTCTGAAAGTTCACTGAAAATCACTGACATGAGGCAGATTAATAGAAGAAAACGTGTATACATGGGAGCGTTCAGAATGGAGACCCAAAGATACGTGGAAAATTGTCCATTTTTGTGTTTAGATTCAACAAAGTATGAACAGCTATGTAGAAATGTGATTGGACAAAAACGGTATAATCCAATGCTAATAGACTGAGTGGGAACACCCAGCAAGGCCGGTCCAGATTCTTCTTGCCCTTCTGAGCACCATTCCTTCCTTCTTGGTATGGGGCAGGAATGGAATGGAGCTCTTACGGCCTACAGTCAAACAAGGCAGGTCAGATCATTTCTTTATGGCCAGATGTTACAGAAAAAGGTGGAGGGAAAATTAGCAAAACATGTTTAGACTTTTATGGCAGGCTTTAGGGGATAGAGGTTCTGGTTTCTACGTCTTGCCTTGAGGAATAGGGATCCTAATATTTATGGCTAGCCTGGGGAAATACGGGACTGAGAGACAGGAGTGCCCCCGTAGGGCAGAGAAGAACTTTTGCTACTGAGGCCTTCATTTTGGAGTATTGTGTTGTGAGTCCCAACGACCTCACATAATTTACGTAATTGGGTACGCCTGGCACAGATAACACAAAGATGAACAGATCATGGAGATCATATTCTCCAGAGGCTGTTAGAAAGGAAAAACATGTAAAAAAAAAATCAAGTATAAATGTGGTAAGTACTATATTAGAGATATGAACAAGGTGCTATGGGAACACAAACACAAAAATATTTAGTTTTGTCTAAAGCTTTCAATTAAGGCTCAAGGCTTGACAAAGATGATTCTGTAGCTAAATTCTAAAGGACCAAAGGAGTCACTCAGGAGGACAAAAGAGGAAATTACTAATTCAGTAATAAATTGCAAAGTGCTAGAAAAGAGTTGGGAACCTTATGAGAAAGTAACGGTATCATCTTAGAGTTGGTAACAATGAAGGAAGTACAAGCAAGATTAGTCTAAAACAGTCTAGAAAATAGATTTCAAAACATTCAGAGGAAAGATAGAAATGACCCATTGACAAAACATTCTAAAATGTGCCCTTGTTCAAGAAGCATGGGAGATGCTAAAAAATTACATGAGTTATTTGAGCTCAAATAATTTTAGCTATTGATAAAGCCCAACTGACAAAAATCACCAGGACCAAATCTGTAACCCAATAAGTTTATTAATTTGCTACAGCAAAAGACAGTATACAGCAGAGGAATTGTGGCCATGTCTCAAAAGAAAAAAAAAAAAGGAAGAAATAAGGAGTCATTATAGTATTTAGAGAAGAGAGGAGTTTAGGTAAAATCTAAATAAAGCAGTGCTTGATAGGCTTAAAGCAGATCAGATCTGTGTGTAATATCAAAACTGGACTGAGAAGCAGATTCAAGATTCTGGTTCTTAGAAACATACATTTAAGGTTAATGTAGAATATTGTTTCTGAAAATCTCTTGTCTGAACGTCTGCACTGGAAATTGAGACTGCTTCTGTAAGCCAAAGTGACTCAAAGAGTTCAAATCTGCCAAGCAAAAAAGGGATGTTCTGTTCTCACTGGTAGAATCTCAGAACAACAAACTTTCTAACAGGATTTCAAAGAACAAAATTCCTCGGCACTATGTCCTTTGATAATTAACAATGCAATTTTGCAAGTTCACACTTCATAATATTAAATAAGAAAAACAGAAAATGTGATTTTATGGGCTCTGATTTCTAAAGAAGTTGAGCTATTGAGAACAGGGAGGCAGGGCATAGGAAGTTAGTGAATCTAGAAAGCCTCTGGAAGAAATGTTGCGTTAGCCAGCCTCCAAGATTGTCCCTGGTGATCATGGTGTCCTAATATTGATGCCCTCGTGGAATTTTCCTCACATCAGAGCTGAGTTTTGTGATCAAAAGAGTATAATGAAGGTGATGCTATGTGACTTCAAAGGCCAGATTATAAAAGGCACTGTGGGTTCTGCGTTGGTCTCTTGGATTGGTTGCTCTTGGAGAAGCCAGCTGCCACAGAGAGCACTCAAAGTGCCCTGGAGAGGAATTGAGGCCTCCCACCAGGAGCCAGACCAGCTTGCCAGCCATGGAAGTGGGCCATCTTAGAAGCAGATCCTTCATCCTCAGTCAAGCCTTCAGATGACTGTAACCTCATGAGTAATCTCAAGCCAGATAGCTCAGCCAAGATGCTGCTAAATTCCTGACTCATAGAAACTGTGGAAGGTAACGTGTTTATTGTATTAAGTCACTAAATTTGGGGGTAATTTATTATGCAGCCAGTGTGATTTGAAGCAAACCTTGAAAAACGGATGGAAAAAAGAGGGTTCAGAAGAAGATACAAGAGGAGCAAAGATGCAGAGACCAAAGCAGATTGAGGAATGTGATTAAGTCTGATGCGGATGGAGGCTGAGGGAGGCACGTGAAATGAGAGAAAAGTTTGAAACGTTTAACTGAAGTCAATTTATGAAGGGTCTGAAACACCAAGCTAACCAGGTAGGATTTTTATTCTGCAGATAGAAAGGAGTATTGCAGGTTTGGGGAGAGGGTAGTGACTTCAGAATTTATTTAAGAAAGATCATGCTAGTGGCAGTGTGTAGAGTGGGTTGAAGGAGGAACCATCAAGCAGAGGGACCAGTTTGGACACATGAAATAGTCTAGGTGAAAGGTAATGATCACCTGAGTCAGGGCAGCACAGATCACATAGGAAGAAAAGGACTTTGTGAATTCACATAAAATGGGAATAGGTGAAATAATTAATTCATGGGAAGAAAACGTTTACATTGATTCTGATATTGCCTGACTGAGTGTCTAAGAGGATGATACTATTTACCCAAGATCAGAGACACGAAAATGGTACATGCTTATCAGGAAAGGTAATGAGATGCAAACAAATTCCTTACTAGTTTCTCATCACCAAGATAAACTGCAATAGCCTTAGCATCTCACACAAACCCAGTGATGATACAAGCTCTACCTACCTCTCTAACTCCTATCTTGGCACTCCTCCCCTCCTACAGATATATTCTACCCCTACCCCAGGAGATAGATGCCTGCTATTTACTTCTGTAGTCTTCTCTTGAATATCCTATTCCTTCTACCTGAATCCCTTCCTACCCTAACATCCTCACGTTCAACTCAGTTTATCCTTTAAAACGAAGCGTTCATGGTCTCCTACTCCGAACAGTCATCTCTGAACAGTCCCCCCTAACCCCTTCACCCCGTTGCCAAGTTAATTATTATCTTCTTTGTACTACTACTGTTTCATATATAATTCTATTAATATGTAGTAGGGTGTCTTGGGAGGCAGATCTTAAATTTTTTTTGAGAACTGCCAATCATTTCTCTGGGAAGGTAAATACTTCAAGTAACTGAGAACAAATCATCTTTGCTTAGAAAATAGTCACTTGAAAAGCCCCTTTTACTGATTAGAAATGGAAGGAGAATAGGTACCCAACTGTACCAAGGAAAGGACATCCTGACAAGGCTGTTTCTTCAAATAGCCCTAGTTAGCCCAAGCTGGCATTGGGGAAGTTTGCACAAGAGAGCCTCCTGGGAGGAAAGAGATTGAGATCTCAACCTCTTCCTTTTTGAGGTTCACCATTGCTAGACTTTCTGATAGACTCAGATAGTCCTGTCTTAGTAGCTCAGGGTCCCAAAGAGGAACTCTTCAGAAGGAATGGAAAATATAGGCCTGATGGCCACAGGGAGAGCTGGTTCTTGCACAGTACATGGCTAAGCCTTGAAGGCCATCCCAATTCAGTTACCTAGGAACTACCCATGTTTTTTGAGAACGATGTCCAAGCATAGGGAAAGCTTGGGAGTCGAAGCTTTCAGCTGCTCTGCAACTTATGCAGCCAGGATATCAAGGTGTGGGGCCAAAAGTGACTTTACTTTAAAAGTTAATCCACCATGTAACTTCTGACTAATCCTGAGTCCAGGAATGCCTTCAAAATGTCTAGTTGACATACCACTCTTTATGTAAGAACAACTATTCATTATAAGTTTCCCCCAAAACAAATACTGATACTGTTGCAAAAATCACAGACCACGACACCCATGGCCATTTACATATTCCTTCCAGAGCACATATACTTTCCCCAAGATATTAAGCCCTGGATCTGGAAAGTTGCAATGCAGAGATCTACCTGTACTATCGACCTGTGGCCGCCAGACCACACTTCTCTTTGTAAACTCCCCCAAATAAATCACCTTATGCTGATAAACTGGATTTGTCTGCCTCCTTCTTCAGTTTGTTGGCTCCTTTGACATGTGGGGGTCACTTTGCCTATACCGCCCTTTCCCAGAACAGCAGGGGAGCAAAAAGACTTGGGACTGAGGAGAGCCAACTTGCAATGCCAACACCGGCTAATGGCTAAAGGTTTTTGGTAGCCTCAAACCTCCTCGACAGACTACTTGGAAGCTTCAGTTCACTCTTTTGTCTGGAAACAAGTCTAAGTTCTTTGGGCTGGATAGCTCCAACAGTTTTTAGTAAATTAAGTGAGAGAGGCAACCTCAAAATTTCCTAATAAAGATCTCCTAATAAGGACCCAAACTGGACAACTAATTGGAAAAATAAATACCATGTGATTTTTACCCCAAACTGTTGAATTAGGTCATAACAATTAAAAATACATATGCCACACAATTGTACTTTTTGTTTCTTTGGGGTAGGTATATCCCTGGGCCCTGATACAGTGTGGGTACATAGCAAGTGTTCGGAAAATATGTGTTGGCCTGAAGAAATTGATGTTGAGGTGCTAAGAGGAATGCCCCGTGGATGCCTCAAAGGTAACCAGAAAATTAAATTCTAGTGCTGAGGAGAAAGATCACTGCTAAATATTTATTCAACGGAAAATATTAATTAGCAGCTTACCACGTGCCAGGAACTAGGGCCAGTGATAAGGAAAACAGAATAGTCCTTGCCTGGAACAACCTAAAAGGGAAACAGACATTAATCAAATAAATAAATTCCAAATATGATGAGTTTCAAATAAAGATTTAAAATATATATATGTAGATATAGAGGTCTTCCATATACAAAATAGATGGAGTCTTAGAAATGAATAAAAATTTTAAAAAGAATAATGGGCAGGTGAGAAGTGGGATATAATCCTCCAAAACGTCTACATTGGAGGAATGCAGGAAGGAAAAGAAGCTAGAAGAAGAGTGAGAACAATAAAAGAGATAATATGGCATCTGGGCGCAGTGGCTCAGGCCTGTAATCCCAGCACTTTGGGAGGCCGAGGCAGGTGGATCACTTGAGGCCAGGAGTTCAAGACCAGCTTGGTCAACATAGCAAAACCCTGTCTCCAGTAAAACTACAAAAATTATCTGGGCGTGGTGACCTGCACCTGTAATCCCAGCTACTTGGGAGGCAAGGCAGGAGAAGCTTGATGAACCAAGATTGCGCCACCGCGCTCCAGCCTGGGTGACAGAGCAAGACTCCATCTCAAATAATAATAATAATAATAATAATAATAATAATAATAATACTGGAACCCAGAGGCATGTGGATCACAGACTCAGGATAAAAGGAGTTTTCAGGAGGGTATAGGAATGTTAATTGAGACTGCCAGTATTAGAGATGAATTCCTTAGTGAAGCCTCTTCTGTGCTCCCTTTTCCTCCCAGCTGTGTCCGCATCGCATCCTGCTGAGGCTTCTGCCAGAGCTCCCATAGTGTTCATTTAAACTGCAGTAACCATCATAAGGGAAAGAGGCAAATCTTATTTTTCTTTAATCCTACATAATCTGAAAAAAAAAATTGAACACACACCTTGTACTCCAAATAAAATAAAAAGGATAAATTCAAAATTGCTCAAAGAATGAATTTTTTAAAAGGAAAAAAAGATACCATAAAAATACTAGAAGAGAAGATAGAAGAATTTTTTATGATATATTTATCTTATAATCTTGGCATGGGGAAGACCTTTCTAGGTATTAAAATCCAGAAGCCATAGAAAAAATAAATAAATAAATTTCACGACTTAAATACATTTTTTTCATGGTTACAAACAACCTATAAACAGGGTAGAAAGAAAACTGTAAGGGAAAACTGCACTTATTTTTATAGATAAGTGGTTAACTTTTCTAAAAGTACCTTAAAATTAGTAGGAAAAAGGCCAAAAGCTAAATTTTAAAAATGAGCAGAGAATATGATACAGCTTACACAATAAAAAAATTAAAATGGCTCTTAAGCATATGAAAAGATTATTCTCATCATAGAGATATAAAATAAAACTACACTAAAAATCAATTTTTATCTGCCAGATTGGCAAAGACCCCAAAGTTTGGTACCACTGTAATTTTTGATTACTAGTTCTGAGAGGCAGGTAAATAAATATGAACTCCAGAAGAACAACTGGGCAATAGCTTTAAAATAGTTACAAATGCATGTACCTTCTGGCCTAGAATTCCACTTCAGGGAATTGACTCTGCAGATGTATTCTCACATAAGTGAAATGTCATAGTATAATGCATCTTTGTAAGAGCAAAGAATTGGGAACTTTTCTAAATGTCCATCAGTGGAGGTCTGGATAAACAAATATAATGGAATATTATACACTCATTAAAAGAATGAAGCAATTTTATATGAACTGATATGATTTTCAAATATAATATTAAGCAGAAAAAAGCCAGTTGCAGAAGAATATGCAAAGTTTATCACCATTTGTAAAAGGAGCTAGTGGGGGAAAGTAATATATACTTATTTGCTTATAGATGCATAAAATATCTTTGGAAAAATACTCATGACATGGATAATGTTACTTGACTGCAAGAAGGATAACTAAGTGAGTAGCGGTAAGGAGTGGGAAGACTTCACTGAATAAATTTGTACCTTTTAAGTGTTTAACCATGTTAATATATTACCTGTTACATCAAAAAACTTTTTTTAATGAGGTGACATTCACATAACTAAATGAGCTATTTTAAAGTGAACAGTTTGGCAGTATTCAGTACATTTACAATGTGGGGCAACTCCCACTCCTACCTAGTTTTAAAACACTTTCATCATGAACAAGAAAACCCTGTACCCATTAAGCAGTCACTCCCCTTCTTACTCTCCCCGTAGTCCCTGGCAGCCATCAATCAGCTTTCATCTCTATGGATTTACCTATTCTGGATATTTCACATAAGTAGAATTATACAATATGTGTCCTTTTGTGTCTGGCTTCTTTCATTTAGCGTAAAGTTTTCGAGGTTAATCTATGTTATAGCGTTTATTAGTACTATACTTCATTCCTTTGTATGGATGAATAATTTCATTGTATGGAAACATCACATTTTATATCTGTTCATCAGTTGATGCACATTTAGGTTGTTTCTACCTTTTGGTTATTTGAATAATTCTACAATGAACATGAAGGTACATGTATTGGGGGGTATATAACTAGGAGCAGAATTGCTAGGTCATATGGTAATTCTGTGTTTAACTTTTTAGTTTAAACTTTAAAAATTTTATGTTTAACTTTTTGAGGAACTGCCAAACTCTTCCACAGCAGCTCAACCATTTTACCTTCTACCAGCAATGAATAAAGGTTCTAATATCTCCACATCCTTGCCAACACTTGTTATTTTTCATTTATTACTATTATTATAGGCATCCTAATTGGTGTAAAGTGAAGTGGTGTCTCATTGTGGTTTTGATTTTCACTTCCCTAATGACTAATTATTTTGAGCATTTTTTTCATGTGCTTATTGACCATTTGTATATCTTTGGAGAAATGTCTATTCAATTCTTTTGCCCTTTTATAGAGTTGATTTTTTGTTGTTGAGTTGTAAAAATTCTGTATATATTCTAGATACTAAACCCTTATCAGATATATAATTTGCAAGTATTTTCTCCCATTCCGTAGTTTGTCTTTTTGCTGTCTTAATAGTGTCCTTTAATATTAAAAAGTTTTACGTTTTGATAGAGTCCAGTTTATCTATTTGTTTCTTATGCTTTTGGTGTCATACCTGGAAATCTATTGCCAAATCCAGGATCATGAAGATGTATCCCCTAGGTTTTCTTCTTAGAGTTTTGTAGTTTTACCTCTTTCATTTAAGTCTTTGATCCCTTTTGTATCAATTTTTGCATATGGTGTGAGGTAAGTGCCCAATGTCACTCTTTGGCATGTGGATATCCAGCTGTCCCAACAACGTTTGTTGAACCAATTACATTTGAAAATGAAATTTAAATATGAAACAAAAAACCCAGTCTTCTCAGGCTTTTCCACTTTAAGAATTATGTCAAAGTTCTGGGGTCTCATACGTCTCTAGGGCATTATGGAGACCGTTCCATTTATTAATCATCTGTCTCCACTAGCTGTGACCGAAGTGTCATTGCCCCAGCCTTCATGGTTCCTTCTACGTCATGAAAGGGGTATGAAGTTTTGGGGTGAGGCTGAGATCTTCAGACTTATGCATTCAGCTGACCTGTGCACCATTCAGCTAAAGAACCCCTCTCTCCTCCAGCCTCTGTCAGGCTCTTTTTAGTTTTCGTGAACCTCAGTTTCAGTTTAAGCTTTGATAATCAAAAGTCAGGGAGCCACCTACCAACCCCAATGAAGGCGAAAAGAAGCACAGGCCTTTCTCTGAATGGGAAAAGACAAGGGGAGAATTTTAGAGAGAAAATATAAAACCGATATTTCAAGAAATTATCCTGCTACTTGCGGATTGAGAGCCAACCTAAAAGGAATTCAAAAGTAAATAAAACAGTCCTACTCTCTTGAAATGAATAATCTACATAGCAAAATAATAACAACCAAACGGGTCACTGTAATAAAAATTGTGCTGGATATATAATCAAAGTACTAAGGAAATCTGTAAGAGAGTGAAACTTCCGAGCTAGGGAGTTGCAAGGAGGCAAGTTTCTGGTGACACGCATTTACTTTTATATTTATATTAATTTTGGTTCTCTTGTCCACTGTGTGCCACACTTGCATGCTCAGTTCCATTCATTTGTAAAATTTTGCAGTTATAAAGCAAATTGTAGCCACTATACAGTGTTGTCCTATTCAGCAACTCAGTGCTCAGCCATCCATCTGTATATGGAGTCCATCTGTATATCCAATCAACCAGACACAGCTCCTAGAGCTTGATAAAGCTTAGTTTGACTGGTTATTAATTGCAGTAGCACCGTTCCCATTTTAGGACCAAAGTATTGCCTTGAACCCAGCTGTGACTGGATACTTTGCTGAGCCTTATCAAGTCTCCTTCTCAGAAATAGAACTTTGCATAATACCATGCCCAGGCTGAGATGCTGCTCCCCACTGTCCTCGTGTCTTAACTGGCCACTATCTGATTCTGGATTCTGTACCACTATGTGCTACCCACCAGAGTGGAAAATTGCCAAAATCTGATGTGTCAGAAACACCACAATGATGCCAGAAAGTTCTAAAATAAAAAGCTATGAAAAACCAATGGAGTCTTTATTATTTCTGTTTGTCTAATTTTTAAAAGTTGTAGTAAGTAAAGTTTCACCAATATAACTATATGGTAATGATACATTTCAGGATCAGAAAAATGTAAATTGGGTTATAATACAATGTGGGTCTAAATTAATTCATACTATATTGTCTCAATTGCCTATGTTATAAAATGTATCAATGATCTATCAGTGATCAATCTTATTAGGGAGAAAAGACTGAAAAAAACCAGTTAAAAAAAAAGATGACTTTTTATTTTAATTTTTAACTTTTTGGGTATATAGTAGGTGTATATATTTATGGGTTAAGTGAGATGTTTTGATATAAGCATGTAATTCATAATAATCACTTCAGGGTAAATGTGGTATTCATCATCGCAAGCATTTATCCTTTGTGTTACAAACAATCCAGTTGTACCCTTTTAGTTATTTTCAAATGCACAATTAAATTATTTTTGACTATAATCACCCTGTTGTGCTAGCAAATACTAGATCTTGTTCATTCTTTCTATTTTTTTATACTCATTAACCTTTTCCACTTCCTCCCCTCCTACCACCCCCCAGATGATATACGATTCAGTGTAAAAAGGACCATAGGCAAAAATGCCTTAGAAGTTATAAAAAGGAACAGATTGATAAGGGTAGAATTAGTATAAGGAAAAGAAATAGCATTGGAGTGTATAACAACATGAATGTGGTAGCCTACTTTATCAGGGTCTTGTTGCAGTTTAACATAGGAGAAAACCTTGTGTTCTCTGCCTGATTCCAGGCTTAAGTTCCTCCATCCTTGTCTTTCATTGCAATCAAAACTCCTTTTATAATACACAAATATGATCATGTCAGTCTCTCATCTAAAATTCTTCAGCTACTCTCCATCACATTAAGAATAAAATCCAAACTTCTTAGCATGAGAGTATGCTTTTCTTGGTGTGGTCCTAGCCTAGCTCTTCTGCTTATCCAGCCATATGGATAATTTATCATCTCCATATGTCAGGCTCTGCCCATTCTTTGCATTCTGATTTTTTTGTTTGTTTGTTTTTTGAGATGGAGTCTTGCTCTGTCACCCAGGCTGGAGTGCAGTGGCGCAATCTTGGCTTACTGCAACCTCTGCCTCCCAAGTTCAAGCAATTCTCCTGCCTCAGCCTCCCTAGTAGCTGGGATTACAGGCACCTGCCACTATGCCCAGCTAATTTTTTTTTTTTTTTTTGTATTTTTTTTAGTAGAGATGGGGTTTCACCATGTTGGCCAAGCTGGTCTCAAACTCCTGACCTCAAGTGATCCCCCCACCTTGGCCTCCCAAAGTGCTGGAATGACAGGCATGAGCCACCGCAGCAGCCTTGCATTCTGATTCTAATAACCTAATCTCTGACTCTGATCCTGGTGTATATTGTCTTTCAAGACTTGGCTCAGTGAATGCTTTCTGTTATGTTTTCTCTAACTTTCTCTGCCCTCAAGTCAAAATAAAATCTTCTTTGCTCATCTATAATAGAAATGACAGCTCTGTATTGTACTGGTTTATTTACTTAACTTCTGCATCTCTTAGAGAGTGAGTTCCTTCAGGAAAAGGTCTGTAAGTTTTTTCTGCAAAGGGCCAAGTAATAAATATTTCAGGCTTCATGGGCCAGAGAACCTCAGCCACCACTATTTGGTTCTGCCATTGTATCATGAAAACAACCAAAGATGACAGTGTAAATGAATTGGCATTGCTGTTTTCCAATAACACTTTATTTATGGACTCTGAAATTCAAATTCCCAATAGTTTTCATATGTCATGAAATATTATTTTTTTGTTTGTTGTTTTATTGACCATTTAAAAATGTAAAAGCCATTCTTAGCTTACAGGCCCCACAAAAACAGAAGGTAGGCCAGATTTGGTCCACAGGCTATAGTTAGCTGACCATCATCGCTTTAGGAGCAGGAATGAAATGATTGTAAATTGACTACCAAAAACAAACTCAGGATCCAGAGTTCCTCAGTTTTCAGTCTAGCCTGGTGTTCCTGATGAGCTGGATAATATTCACATACACAAATCACAACCAGTTATAAGATATAATGGCTGAGAAAGCCCCATTTATAATAGAAACAAAAATATAAAATGTTTGTAAAAATATAAAATAAACTTACAAAAAATGTTCAAAATCTATATGAAGAAAATTATAAAACATTCCTGAAACACAGAAAAGTAGACTTGAGCAAATAGAAAGACACCCCGTGTACTTGGTAATCCCAGTACTTTGGGAGGCCGAGGCGGGCGGATCACCTGAGGTCAGGAGTTCGAGACCAGCCTGACCAACATGGAGTAACCCCGTCTCTACTAAAAATACAAAATTAGCCGGGAGTGGTGGTGTGATTCCAGCTACTCGGGAGGCTGAGGCAGGAGAAACCCTTGAACCTGAGAGGCGGAGGTTTCAGTGAGCTGAGATCAGGCCATTGCACTCCAACCTGGGCAACGAGAACAAAACTCCATCTCAAAAACAAAAACAAAAACAAAAGGATGTTAAAATATCATCAGTATGTCAGTTCTCCCTAAGCTAATTTATAAGCTTAATGCAATTTTAGGGGAAAAAAATCCTATGAGGGTTTTGTTTTGTTTTGTTTTTTTGTTTTATGAAGGCAGACAAGTTCATCCTAAAGTTTATAGGTGAAAATAAACATCAAAGAGCAACCGAAAAGGAAGGGTATAGCCCCACTGGATAGTGAAACATACTATAACCTTTTGCCTGGAATCACCATCTTCCAGTCATTCACCAAGATGATGAACACAAAGGGAAAGAGGAGAGGCACCCAATACACGTTCTTCAGGCTTTTTAGAAAACACAGCGTTGCTCCTTTGGCTACACACATGCAAATGCAAATCTATCAGAAAAGTGATAGCATAAACATCAATGAAATGGGCACTTGATCAAAAAGGAATGTGGCACAAATGTTACCATGCCATAACCGGAAATCTACGATGTTCTCAGGAAGTTGTTGACATTGTTGTAAACCAACAAGTTAAGGGCAAGATTCTTATCAAGAGAATCAGTGTGCATACTGAGCACATTATGTACTCTAAGAGCTGAGATAGCTTGCTGAAACGCAAGAAGGAAAATGATCAGAAAAAGAAGGAAGCCAAAGAGAAAGGTATCTGGATTCAACTGAAGCACCAGTCTGTTCCACCCGGAGAAACTTTGTGAGAAAAACTGGAAAAGAACCTGAGCTGCTGGAACCTATTCCCTATGAATTCATGGCACAGTAAGTGTAAAACAACAACCACCACCACAACAAAAACCCACTGGACTGTAAAAAACAAAACAAAACAAAATACTATAAAGACTTCATCATTAAAACAGTGTGGAACTAGTACATGAATAGACAGATCAACAGAATGGAAAATCTAGAAATGAAGTCAAGTGCATATAAAAATTTACTATATAATAAAGGTAATATCCCTTCTCACTCAGGCAAATATAATTGCTTATTTGTTTTTTTTTTTAAAGAAATGGTGTTGAGATCGCTGCATAACCATTAGAAAAAAAGTTAAATTCCTTCCTCAGACCATACACAGGAATAAACTCCACCTGGATCAGAGATATAAATGTGGAAAATAAAATTACACAAGTACAACAAGAAAGCATGGGTAAATACCTCTGCAACCTAGATATCAGAAAAGCTTTTCTATTACTAAAAATTCAAATGCACTAAAAGAAAAAATGGATAAACATAATTATTAAAGATGTCTAAACTTTGGCGTGCCAAAAAGCATAAGCAAAGTCAAAAGGCAAATGACAAACTAGAAGAAAACATTTGCAGCCTACACTGCAAATTTAAAAATCAGCATCTCTAACTTATAAAGAACTTATAAAACTTAAGGAAAAAGATCAAAACTCCTACAGAAAAATAGGCAAGTGACAAGAACAGAAAATTTACAAAAAGAGATACAAAAGCTGGTCTTTAAACACGTTGGAAGATGTTCAACTTCGCTCCTAATAAAGAAATGCAAAATAAACTATATTAAAGTCAGTTTCCTACCCACAACATTAGCAAAAAAATTCAAAAGCTTAATAATGGCTGGGCGCAGTGGCTCACACCTATAATCCAAGCACTTTGGGAGGCCAAGGCAGGCGGATCACCTGAGGTGGGGCGTTCAAAACCAGCCTGACCAACATGGAGAAACCCCATCTCTACTAAAAATACAAAATTAGCCAGGCATGCATGCCTGTAATCCCGGCTCTGGAGGATGAGGCAGGAGAATTGCTTCAACCCAGGAGGCAGAGGTTGTAATGAGCCAAGACTGGGCCATTGCACTCCAGCCTGGGCGACAAGAGCAAAACTCTGTCTCAAAAAAAAAAAAAAAAAAAAAAAAAAGCTTGATAATGTTACTATGTGGCAAGGTATGGAGAAAACAAATACCCTCATGCATTGCTGGTAGGAATGAAAAGCAATTGAGGGGAATTTGGCAACACAGATTCAAATATAAAACTATACAGGCAATTACCCTGGAGTGCTACCTTTTGGAATTTACATATACTAGGAAGTAGATACACACCCAAAACTACAAAAATGCAATATGCACAAGACTATTTTGAAATAGCATAACATTGAGCACAAACCAACTCTTCAAGTATAGTACACTGATTAATCTTTGGTATATACACACAATGAGTTCTATGCAGCTACACAAAATATAATAGGGAAGGTTTCTTTTCTTTTCTTTTTGTTTGTTTTTTTCTTTCTTTCTGTCTTTTTTTTTTTTTTTTTTTTTTTTTTTTTTTTTTTTGAGACAGGTCTCGCTCTGTCACCCAGGCTGCAGTGCAGTGGTGCAATATCGGCTCATTGCAACCTCCACCTCATAATAGGGAAGATTTCTAGGAACTGAAATGAAATAATTTCCAGGAGGTACAATTAAGTTTTTTTAAAAAAGCAAAAGAGCTTATGAAGGATGCTAACTTTAACATATGAAAGAAGGGAAAATAAAGATATATACATATATTTATTTAACTTTGTGAAAAGAAACACTAGATGAAAAATCAGGTAACGGTGAAATTTGTGACCTACAAGGGGTTGAGGAAATAGAGTGGAAGGGACATAAAAGAGTAACATTTCTCTGAGACTATCATTTTACATAAGCTTGACTCTTGGAAGCATGTTTACATTCTACATATTCAGAAATTAAATTCAATGGATAAGAATAAGAAGAAAAAAATGAAAAACTGAAAGCAAACCACAACAAATGCAACTGATTTTATTTCAAATTAATACCATAGCCACACTGGAGAGAAAAAAGAAAAGAAGAGAGCCAAAGATGGAAGAGAGGAAATAAGGAAGGAATCCATGTAGCTTATGGACATAATATTTGACTGTACATCCTCAGTTTTGTGCAAGGTTGTGGATAAGGAAGAATTACACATGAATCCTGAACTCATTATAGTAGACTTGTTTATCCAAGTATTATGGGCAAAGTAATTCTTAAACTGTTTTAGAATTTTATTTTGGATTGATCAAATGAGCAAATGTATTGATGTTGTTGGGATCTAGAGTTATCACTGAAGAAGAAGGGACAAAAAAAATATGGAGTAGGAGAAGACCTAAAAGAACCCTGAGGGGGGTCGATTGCACCTGGAAACCTCAGATGTGATTGTATAATTTGTAAAATATGTATGTGGTATGTGTATGTGTGTATATGTGATAAGTATGCATGTATATGTACTTACAGGTATACATTTGTATACATGTGTATATACATTTACTTATTTCTCTGTTCTGTCCATTGAAAAGACCAAGAAACAAAGAAAGTCTGGTAACAATGATCATACCTCATACCTAGATCTTGGTCTTTTAACACCACTTACCACTAAAAGGAACCAGGGTTCCTCAAAGAAATGGCTAATTCCAGGGATGCAGCAGGGTAGGTATAAGACGAATATTCAGTTACATCAGAAAATAAAAAAGCTGATTAAAAAATCATGAGGGCATGTCACAGGAACACAGGAGTCATCTCGAAAGGGCTCGCTCCTGACCAAACCTGAGATCATTTGTACACCAAAATCAGTCCAGCAACAAATTATAAGCCATTGAAGAAATAGAAATTAATGAGTTCATATCTACAATAAACAGACAAATAAGTAATAGTGGAGAAAAGAGGTCTCTTGATTACAGGTGAATGCAGGGTCCAACTGGTAAGGAAGGAGTGCAAGTTGGAAAATTATTATTTTGTGACAATCATAGTGGAAATTGAATCAGGCACGACTCATCAATGGGTGATAAAGCTAGGAGGAAATTTTGATGAGGAACAGGTTATTTTCATAATCTTAAATGATCTGCTGACAGACAACTGCTTATTAGTTACAATAAAGAAAACATGGTCATTTTACAATGAATAAATTGGACAAAATCTTGACTGGTCAGTGCAAATTAACATCACCAATGTAGGAAAGATGGATATCTCATGACTCTCGACATCTATGCAAGATTCCAGCCTAGAATGCATAATATGAATCTCATCACGAGGAAACATCACAACAACCTAAGATGAGGATCATTTTGTTTAGAAAGGGAGGAAGTACTATATTCTTAAAAAAAATCAATGTCATAAAAGGCAAAGAAAGGATATGGAAATGTTCCAGATTAAAGGAGGCTAAAGAAGTGACAATTAAAAGTAATAGCAGACCCTAAACGGGGTTTTATTTTTCCCTCAACGAGCATGAAGGGAGTAGAGGACATTGTTGAGGACATTATTGGGTCAATAACCAACAAAATTGGAATACTATTGGTAGGTTAGAGTTTTATACCAATGTTACATTTGCTGAAATTGCTAACTATACTGTGATTATATTAGAGAACATTCATATTCTAAGGATATATACACTCAACTTCTTAGGATTAAAGAGGCTTCAAATGGCCCTGAGGAAAAACACACACATATATAAAAAGAGCACACACATAAATGATAAAGCAAAGGTTAAATATTTATAATTGGCAAATCTGAATAAAGGGCACATGAGTGTTTGTACCATTGTAAGCTTTGTAACTTTTGATAAATTAGAAATTATTTCAAAACAAAAATATTTCTTTAAAAAATAGAAAATTTAAAGACGTATTAAAGAATACCCATAACAGCCTTATTCATAACATCCTAAAACTGGAAACACAGTCAGTATCCATCAACAAAAGCATGGGTAAACAGGTTGTGGTATATCCAGACAATGAAACCTTACTCAGCAAGTAAGTGAGTTGCTGAAAAGTACAGCAACATGAATGAATCTTACAAAAACTGAGTGAAAGAAGACAGATAAGCAGACACACACTACTTGATTCAATGAATACAAAGTGCAAGAATAGGCAGAATCAATGTATGATAAAAGAAAGTGGTTGCATGTGGGAGTGGGGTAAAAATCCCCTAGAAGGTGGCAGGAAGGAAATTCCTTGGGTGACAAAAATGTTCTATATTTTCTTTGGGGTGGTGGTTTTATGGGTGTTTACAAATGTCAAAACTCATCAAACTGAATACTTAAGACCTGTGCCTTTTATAGCATGTAAATCATAACCCCAATGAAATGAATGAATGAATGAGCAAACAAGCTAATCATTTTTAAAAAGGAAAGATCTTAAAGATAAATTCAGATGGATAGAGTTGCATCTACTTAAATATCGTTGGAATTTGTTCCAGTGTTAAGATCATTTACTTGTAAACTTACGTCCTGAGAAGGACCGGAAGTATCTAAAAATATGAAAGAAAAAATATCTTAAGAAGACCTAAGGTATCTGAAAAATGGAAGGAAAATAATTTATCTCAAATGTCTCTCAAGCAACCTTTAGAATAGTTAAGAATGCCCTGTGGGATTTGCAGTTAATTTCAAAACACAACTAACCAGTATGTAACTCAGAAAGATGCCTATGTTGTTATACTTGAAAGATTTCTAGATTTTGCTGATTGGAGATTTTGCTTCATATATATAAGAAGTGGCACATTCCTGTAGGATTGGGGCATGTTTGGGCACCATTCCGTATTGGGAATGTTGTCCTGGTCTGCCCACACTGGGCACCAGGGCTACGACTATACATGCTAGCAGGTTCAACCAGGCTTGGGTATCTCTCTTAAACAGTATATGAAATAATTCATTTTACTCAAGCAATAAAATAATTAGTTCATGTCCTTAATCCGTTTTCTGCTGCTTATAACAGTATACCTGAAACTGGGTGATTTATAAGAAACATAATTTATTTCTTACATTCTGGAGGCTGGGAATTCTAAAGTCAAAGGAAGACATCTAGTGAGAGCTTTCTCGCTGGTGGGGACTCCGAAGAGTCCCGAGGTAGCACAGGGTATCACATAGCAAGAGGACTGTACATAGCAAGCGTACTCACGTGCTAGCTCAGGTCTCTCTTCCTCTTCTTATAAAGCCACCAGTTCCCTTCCCCTGATAACCCATTAACACATTAATCCCTGAATCCATGAACAGATTAATCATTCAAGAGAGCAGTGCCCTCATGATCGATCCAATCACCTTTAAAGACTCTACTTCTCAATACTACCACACTAGGAATTAAGTTTCAACCTGAGTTTTGGAAGGGACATTCAAATCATAGCAGCTCAGAAACATGAAACTGCACAGTGGTAATAATGTAAGTTTAAATATCTGTGCCGTATTTCAAGGATTCTCAGCTATCATCACACTATAGTTTGACAGTGAGCTGCAGCTCCTCTTTCTCTAGGTGCTGGTGAATTCTTCAGCGGGGAGGCACGAGGGTGGTGTCATCCCCCAATCCTGTGGCAGCTCCACCTCTTATGTCAGGCTGATACTGTTGTTCTCCTGTTCTCTTTTGCCTCAGAGTGCCACACTGGTCTAGAGAGGAGGGTGCTTCCTGTCACCACAGCTAATATACAAATTCCAGAGGTTCTCATTCTCTTCAGTTCCTCAAAGTTCAATTTCAAAGACACATATTTTACTGATGACTTTTCTTTTTTTTTTATTTTTTTTTTTGAAACAGAGTCTCACTCTTGCTTAGGTTGGAGTGCAGTGGCGTGATCTCAGCTCACTACAACCTCCGCTTCCTGGATTCAAGCAATTCTCCTGCCTCAGCCTCCCGAGTAGCTGAGGTTGCAGGCACCTGCCACCACACTGGACTCATTTTTGCGTTTTTAGTAGAGACGGGGTTTCTACTATGTTGGCCAGGCTGGTCTTGAACTCCTGACCTCAGGTGATCTGCCCGCCTTGTCCTCTCAAAGTTCTGTGGTTACAGGCATCAGCCACCACGCCCAGCCTCAGTGACTTTTTTATTGTTCTGGATGTTGTGCGTCTATTTACAACTGATGAAATCTTTGCAAAACAAGAACTTCCATAAGAAAATCTTTGAAACAGGGTCTTGCTCTGTAGCCAAAGCTGGAATGTAGTGGCACCCAGGAAACTCCCACTCCTGGGCTCAAGTGATCCAACCACCTCAGCCTCCAGATGCTATGACCTTCTGTCTGCAAGTTTCTCTACAAATCCTTACTAAATCACTGCTGCAGCCAGAGTGGGAAGGTTTTATTTCACAGCTCTCCATGTCATAACGTGGAAAGTAAGTATTATCTGGGTGGAGTCCTCCCCCAGATATACAAATGCCTTTCCCCTCTAACTCAGCACTGCAGCATCTGAGGTCAAAAGTGATATGTGTTTGTTTTTTGTTTTGTTTTGTTTTTACACATTATCCATGCCACACCCAGCCATAGTTGGGTTGCAGATTGATCTGAGCACGCGCTCTTGAACAAAAACACCAGGAAGTAGAAAGAACAATGGGCTTGGAGTCATGAGTCTGAGTTCCACCTCAAGCTTTCTCATAAATGACTGTGTAATTTTAATCTTTGGCTCTCAACTTCCTCATGTGTGAAATAAAAGGGTCAATACTGGTTACCTCTGGGAATGGGGATTGGAATCATTGGCTACTGAGAGATTTCCAATTTAGAGGTTCAAGACTGGGCTGGACAAGGACTTACAATGGAGATAGTAGACAAAGCCCTTACATACTCACACATGCAAACACCACTGAGGGAGAGTCGTTTTTCAGATTACACAGTTCTCTACCGTTAACCAAAAATGTGGGTGCATTACTTTTATACATTTAAAAAATTCTAAAGAGTTATAAAATATAACACTTTTGAACAAGTTGACTGCTAATCTCCTTTCTGGTTTGAAAATGTTATTGTAAGGTGTTGGGCAGGGTGAAGGAATTCACTCCAAGGGGCTGCAGAAGAGAGTTTTAGGGTGATGGTACTGTTCTGCATGATACCATGGTGGTGAGCACATGACTTTGTGCATTTTGTAAAACCTACCGAACTGCGTGCTACTACATATAAGTACAACTACATACTACCAACGAGTGAAATTTACTATATCCAGGATTTTTTTTTTTTTTTTTTTTTTTTTTTGAGACAGAGTCTCACTCTGTCACTCTGTCGCCAGGCTGGAGTGCAGTGGCGCGATCTCGGCTCACTGCAACCTTGGCCTCCCGGATTCAAACAATTCTCCTGCCTCAGCCTCCTGAGGAGCTGGAATAACAGGTGCCCGCCACTACGCCCAGCTAATTTTTTTGCATTTTTAGTAGAGACAGGGTTTTACCATATTGGCCAGGCTGGTCTCCAACTCCTGACCTCATGATTTGACCTCCTCGGCCTCCCAAAGGGATGGGATTACATGTGTGAGCCACTGCGCCCGGCCTATATCTAAGTTTTAAAAAATATATCAGGCTACCAGGAATCCCAAGATAGAATGCGGACTATGACAAATAAATGTAACTGTATACCACAACCGCATGGGGTGGGGGTGGAGCTGACCTAAGTAATTTTGGAGAACAGTGTTTTTACTGAAAACTGTTAGACTACAGTCGAAAAGAACTGAATAAAATCAGTGTATTCTCCTTACGTTTCAGACAAGAATACAGGTTAGCAATTCTGATTCTGGTTCAGAATCACAGGTTCATGATTCTGATATTATTTTATAGGTATAGTAGGGTTGAACACAGAAGTAAATAAATTGTAGATAATGGAAGTCATGTTTCCCACTGTCAGAAAAAAGAAGTTACAAATCAGCAGAAGAAGAATGGCTAGAATGAACCCTGTGGTGCTAGAATAGGGTCAAAGATAGCAGTAGGAACTCATGTTGATTGATTGATAGATGATGTAGAAATAAAAAGAACTTTCATTTACCATACCTGGAACAATTTTGAAACAAACTTAGTAATGATAGTATTGGATTATAACCCAAAGAATAAAATAAAAATTCACTAGTCTACACTGATAAAAAATTATGATTGAATAAATAAATGGGGCAAAGAAAAAAACTCTTTCTCACGGAAAAATTCCAGCATTCCAAAGAATAAATGTAGATGGAATGAGTGCAATAATAAAAAAAAAATTTGAACATTTCAGTAATAATTATTGTGGTTAAGACTCAGGGATGAATGCTAAAATTACTGGGCGAAATTTTAAAGAGAAACAGAATAGTAGCATAGCCTCAAAGTATCTTCCCCAAAATATATATCAAATGCTGTGGTAATTTTAATGTCCAAAAATTCTTTGATATTCCTCCCTCCAGGCAGTGTAATTATTTACCGAGCCCTTGAGTGTTAATTGAAGTTAGTAACTTGTTTCTAATGAATAGAATATGGAAGGAAAAAATAGTAATTTTATAGTAGAGAAACCTGGCATGCACCACCTTAGCCAAGTGATCAAGGTTAAAAACACCAGGAATAAATTGATGAGCACATGTTGATATCATGTGTCCTTGATATGATGCAATGAGACCAGTACTTCATCTCCATGGCATTCCCCACAAAAGTCCATAACTCCAGTCTAATCATCAAGAAACATCAGATACACTCAAATCAAGGGATATTCTACAAAATACCTGACCAGTACTCTTCAAAAGTGTCAAGTTCATGAACAACAAGGAAAGACTGAGAAACCATCACAGATTGGAGGAGGCTGAGGAGTCACAGTGGCTGAGTGCAATGTGGGATCCCACTGGATCCTGGAGCAGAAAAAGAGCATACGTGGAAAAGCTGGGGAAATTGAAATGAAGTCTGTGGCTAGTTAGTAGTGCTGTACCAATGTTGATTTCTTGGGTTTGATAAACGTGCCATACTTAGATACAATGGTAACATTAGGGGAAGCTGGATGAAAGGTATACAAGGATTCTCTGTACTATCTGCAACTTGTCTATATATTAATAGCTAAAATTGTTTCAAAATAGCAAGTTTATAAAAAGGTTATGATAAAATGTCTTCAGTGCCACAATAAAAAAAAAAGTGTCTAATCAAGAGCTTTATTTTTGCATCCTGAAATAGGTAAGAAACTAGCATAAGTAGACAAATCCTAAAAAAAAAATTAAATATAAAGAAATATAGATGAATACACACTTTTTTCTTGAAATACAACATCACAGGCCTATCAGCAAAACCTGGGAAAATAGCCTGCAAATCACATGAGACTAGAACTAATTACTTTGCCATTTAGCTTGCTTTTCATATCTTTAAATGAACCTCCAGAGATCATGTGGTTCCAGGCCAGGGAACCATTTCATTCCCATCCAGGCCCATGGGCTCAAAGGAAAACATTAACATTAGTACAAAGTAACTCAATATGATTTCAGGTATTTTTCAGAGGTAGAAATGTTTAATGTTATATTTATGTGACTATAAAATTAAGAAGAATTTATGTAAAATTGTTCTATAAACACACACACACGCGCGCACACACACACAGACACACACACACTTCCATTCACATTAGGAACAGTTTGTGGAACGAGAGGCAGACGAGAGGAAAGGAGATGAAGAGGAGCTTCCTATATCACTGCGTGGGCACTGACTTGATGGTGACCCCTGCAGGGGGTCCTAGAAAATAAGGTTGGATGAAGTGTTTGCTGGAAGCTCCTGAGAGTAACGGTAGTCTGAGTCCTAGTGAATGATGAATGCTAAAGTTCAGTAAGTGAGGTTTTGTTGTCAGGTCCAAGAGGCAAAAGGGGAAAAATGAATGATAATCCCAGCTTCTGTTTATAGTGGTGTATCTCACTTTGTTCTCACAATAGCCCTATGAGATAGACACTATTCTTATCCCCTTTAATAACTGGGGAAACTGAAGCTAAGAGACATTAAGGAACTTGCCCAAGCTCACACAGCTAGTAATTGAGGAAACAGGATTGGAATCTAGGGTTCTATTGGAATCTATTGCTTGAGTTCTTAACCACAGTACAGAGTCTAAAGTTGAGCAGACACAACAACCAAGAAGGAAAGGATAGACAGAAATAATGTGAGAGAGTTTAGCATTTGCTTCAAAAACCTGAGATCCATTTTCAATGCTGCTAGGACTGGTTTCCAGGTTTAAAGATTGGAGGAAACAAAGAGCGAGCCATGGAGACAAAAACATGAAAGTGTTTCTCTCTGTCTGTCTCTCTGTCTCTCTGTCTGTGTGTGTGTGTCTCTCTCTCTTTCTGTCTCTCTGTCTGTGTGTCTCTTTGTCTCTCTCACACACACACGCGCACACACACACACTCACACTGTAGTCTCATAGAGGAAATGGAAATGGAATCACTACAGGTAACCACTTACACCTGCAGAATTAATTTTAATGGCAATTAAAATTAAATTAAAATTAAATTAAAAACTGCAATTACTTTTGCACCAACTATTTTTATTTGCTCTTTCAGATCCATTTGCCATCTCTTTGGCCCTCTGCACTGTGTCCCAAGATCCTGACCTTTATCAATAGCATTAACCAAGCCTGCAGTTGGGTTCGGCCAATGGGAAGCACTGGTAAGAGACTGGAAAATTGGAGGACAGAAACAAGCTGATGGACTTATTCCCCTGATTGTCTCCTCGACTGGTGATAATTTATGCATTCCTATGCCAAAGGCCACGGTTCCTGCTGGGAAGTCCTCTTCCACTACTACAGCTCTCACTGGTCTCAGTAATCTCTCCCTCTCCTGGCTTTTCCAGTTTAGAAATGGTAATGGCCTCCTGCTGTTGCTAGCCCCGTGGAATTCCACCATCTCTTCTAGTTTTGCTATATCTTGTCACATGTCTGTGAACAGCACTTTCATTAATTGCCTCCTTTCATGGTTCTCTTTCCTGCCAGGCTCTTGACTGATAAAGCAATTAAAAAGGGAGTAGGATGGCTCTAGGAAACAGAACATATGGATAACCCTCTTGCTAGGGGGAATATTGAGACAAACATTAACCAGACTATGGAATGGAATGCCGAAGAAAAGCAAGGTTCAGGGGGATACCCAAGGCATTTAGTGGCTAAGGTAATAGTAAGCACAAAGATTGCATGGCCTGGGATGTCTCATCACACTGGAGAGCATACATAGAGAAAATGACAAATGTGAGGCACTGAATGCCAGACACAGGGCATTGGTGGGAAATCAGAAAGTGTCTATTGCATTTTTAAAAGAGTCTCTTAGGTCCTATATATACAAGACAGACATGCTTGAAAATTAAACACAGAGCCTGATTGGAAACACTGCAGAGTTGAAGGGTCCTTTTGATCTTCAGTCTAACACTCTCCGAATGGAACTATTTTGGCTGGAATGCAGTGTCGATAAAATGCACAACAGTTTAGGTCTCTTGTAGTAAGTTACAACATCGATAGGAAAGGAGTAGGAACCTAAGACACGTGGTGGAGACATTTGAGCAAAAGAGGTGGGGCTGAGAACTTTGAATCCTCATGTCCCCTGAACATTCCTTGTCAGCACAAGCATTTTCTTCTCTGCTCTCTGAGGGAACCAGACTCCCCCTTAATAAAAATCTGCCAATGGCTACATTTTCCCATTTAACTTGTCCATTGGGCTGGTGGCAAAAGCCAAACTGGCCTTGGAATATGAATGTGGATTTTTTCAAGCTTAAGTAGGTGATGATGTCATTTGCAGTCTGGCACCTGGTGTGCAGATACTGACATGGAAAATGCTTTTTCTCCATTTCTATTAGCAAAGGTAATCAGAAACAGTTTACTTTTACAAGGCACACCATCATTGTTTTATTTCAAGGCTATGTCAACTATCTATTCTGTCATAATAGAATCCAGAGGATGATAATATTACTGTCTCACAGATTATCATACCGGTCCATTACGTTGGTGACATTACGCTAATGGTGCCTGGTGAGCAGTAAGAAACAAGCACTCTAAGTTGCCTTTGTCAATTACATGTATGCTAAAGAATAGATGAAAAATTCTGACAGAGTTTAAAGGTCTGAAACACCAGTGAAGTTTCTGTGGGTCCAGTGGTAGAGGCATATTAAAATAACTGCTCCAAAAGTTAAAAACAAGTTGTTATACCTGGCATCTTCCACCACAAAGAAAACTCTTTGCATTTCAGAGGCCACCTACACCATATTTGAGCATCCTTCTCTGACCCTGTAAGCAAGTGACACACAAGTCATTCAGTTTTGAGTGGTGTCCAGAGCAAGAAAAGGCTCTGCATCAGGTTCAGGCTGCAGAGCTAATTTCCCTGCCACATTGGCCTTATAACTTTATAGGATCAATTGTATTGGAAAGATCTCTGTCAGATATAAATGCTATAATAGGTCTCCTGGTTGATTAAAATAATGCCAACCTGGGTATACCCTTCTTTCTGAAACTTAAACTATTTTTACTGAATATATATATTCAACTGAATTTGACTTTGTGTGTGTGTGTCTTCAATTGCAATCTTCTTTCTTTCTTCTCTGCTCTTTCTTTTTTTGAGATGGAGTCTCACTCTGTTGCCCGGGCTGGAGTGCAGTGGCGTGATCTCAGCTCACTGCAACCTCCACCTCTCAGCAGGTTCAAGTGATTCTCAGGTTCAAGTGAGTCTTCTGCCTCAGCCTCCCAGGTAGCTGAGATTACAGGCATGCACCACCACACCTAGCTAATTTTTGTATTTTTAGTAGAGACAGGGTTTCACCATGTTGACCAGGCTGGTCTTGAACTTCTGACTTCAGGTGATTCACTTGCCTCAGCCTCCCAAAGTGCTGGGATTACAGGGGTGAGCTACCATGCGCAGCCCACAGTCTTCTTTCAATCTCTTTTGGATCTTCCTCCTTCTCCCTCTCTCTGTCTTTCCCCCTTTCTCCTCCTCTTTCTCTTCCACTTTACTCTTTCTCTTTCTGAATAAGTATGTACTGAATATATATTATGTGTCAGAGATTGTGCTAAGCATGCTATTCTTTGAGTTCTTTAGTCGAGGACTTACAACCATCTACAATAAGACTTTTCTTTCTTTCTTTTGTTTTTTGTTTTTGTTTTTGTTTTGTTTTGTTTTGTTTTGTTTTGTTTTAGATGGAGTCTCGCTTTGTCACCAGGCTGGAGTACAGTGGTGTGATCTTGAGTCACTGCAATCTCTGCCTCCCGGGTTCAAATGATTCTCCTGCCTCAGCCTCCCAAGTAGCTGGGATTACAGATGCGCACCACCACAACCAGCTAAGTTTTATATTTTGAGTAGAGATGGGGTTTTACCATGTTAACCAGGATAGTCTCCATCTCTTGACCTCATGATCTGCCCACCTCAGCCTCCCAAAGTGTTGGGATTACAGGCATGAGCCACCATGCCCAGCCTACAATAAGACTTTTCTAGACAGACTCTTTTCTTTAAAAAAAAGGTCACAAATCTCTCTATAAAGACCCATAATCTCTGTTTTCAGATTTTAGGAGAAGGCACAGTTGTTTTCATCACTTTGATTTAAAAAATGGTCCTCTTCTGAGAGAACTACCCTCTTCCATTGAACTCTCATCACTGGGAAAGATGTATTTATGGAACAGGAACAGAGGGAAAGTACAATCACATGCCCTCCAGTGACCAATGGGATGGCAGATGTCAACATCAGATTCCCCTTATCACAAGCACTCATTTTAAGGTAAGATGGATAGAATGCTTCAAAAAGTAAAGCAAAATGTCTAACAGGATAGACTAGGGCTGTGCTGCAGTAATAAACAACTTCAAAATCTCACCGATCTAACACAACACACATAATTTCTTGCTCTTGTCATATGTTTTTTGTTGACCTACTGTGGGCACCATTCTGCATGATCCTCACACAAGGACTCAGGCTGATGGAGCTTCATCTACAGCTTTTCAGGTCACTGTGGCAGAAGGGAAATCCATGGCAGATAGTGCCTTGGCTTTTAAAGGCTTCCATGGGAACGAAAACATGTCATTTCCACATGCATCCTATTGGTTAAAGCCATGTTGAGTTTAAGAGGGAGAACAAGAATTCTATTATATGCTTCAGAGGAGAAACAGAAATGTTGTTAAATAGCACTAATTACCACTGAGGCAGGAGAATAGGGTCTGAAGGCAAAGAACCTAAGGCCAAGTCACACTGACTTCCTAGAACTAAATCTAAAGAAAAAACCCCAACTTCCCATGCTCAAGTAACAAAAGGACCAAAGGCCACTTTGCAACCCCTCCTTCCCCCACCGTTTTCTGTGTGGCAGATGAAAAATTGAAAGTACTTCTGATTGGTCCCCTCCCACAACCAATCAGGCTGGTTGTGAGCCAAGTCTTCATTTGCATAGCACTATAACTTTGTAACTTCACTTCAACCTCTGATTTGTCTCTTTCTGCAACCAATCAGATGTTTGCACAGGACGTAAATTTGTAACTTTTTTTGAGGAAAGGGTCCAAAGATTCAAGGAGGTAAAAATATTAGAGTGAATGTATTATGTGTGATCAGAGAAACTGGCACTTGACAATGTTTCCTAGGGGGACCCAGAGGACACCTCTTTCATGAAAGCAATGAGGAGTGCAGTGCTAAGGAACACTTATTATTTGAGAAGCTTTATGATAACTGTCTTACATAGGCTGGGGGTGACAGGAGAAGATATTGCTGTGGAATTGAGATTCCTAGTATCAAAGGGATGACAGGACCTGGAATGGAAGAGGCCAAACGACAGCCCTGTTAGAGTGATGTGGACTTAGCTGTTATGACAGCTACTACAAGGCTAGGGTAGGATTCAGTATGCCTTGACCCTGAAGAATCTGCAGCAATGCTTGACAAGTCAGAGCATTCTGACGAGGGCGACAGAGAGTCAACCAAAGTGTTACTTACTTTTACTAAGTTGGTGCAAAAGTGATTGCATTAAAAATAATGGCCAAAAACAGCAATCACTTTTGCACCAACCTACTATAATAGAAGGAATACATCAAGAGCTGGTGAACAGAAACGTTTACCAGTTTTCACTTCAGAAAAGCAGAGTTCCTCACCCAGTTTCCAGATAAGTTATTTCACAGACCTGGAGCCCACTCATTGAACAAGAGATGGGTCCCCTTAGGAAGGATTTTGCAATACTACTGCAAGGATATATGATAAACATTCCCCGAAAGGATCTAAGACTATTTATCAGCATCACTGTGAACCTGCAAAAAGAAAATCCTCAGACTTTTCAAGAACTGTTGTATATGAGGAACATGGCTCTGTGTTGATTCTGAATCAAAGGACCTGAAATATCTTTATTATCCTCCAGTTAGAATGGGGGCATAGAGAAGCCAAGTGATAAATGCAGCTTTAGCTAAAGTATTTCTCATAATGGGTTTAGTGGATCTGTTAGATCTAACCCTTGGCTATTTCTCTGGTTTCTGAATATGCTGTTGGGGTATGGATAGTTACTAACTGGCAGAACCTTCATATTTTTCTCCAACCTACAGAGTAAGAGCCATCATGGTAAGACACTTGCAACTGTCTTTCTCCTGAGCCAAGTTAATATGTCTGAGTTATCATACATATGGGAGGACTTGCAGAGATTAGCAACACCATTCAACACTTTAAAAGTGCAGGAGTGGACTGGGTACCATGGCTCATGCCTGTAATCCCAGCACTTTGCGATGCCGGGCCGAGTGGATCACCTGAGGCCAGGAGTTCAAGACCAGCCTGTCCAACATGGTGAAACCCTGTCTCTACTAAAAGTACAAAAATTAGCTGGACGTGGCAGGGTGCGCCTATAATCCCAGATACTCAAGAGGCCAAGGCAGGAGAATTGCTTGAACCCAGGGGTGGAGGTTGCAGTGAGCCCAGCTCATGCCACCGTACTCTAGCCTGAGTGACAGAGCGAGAGTCTGTCTCACAAAATAAATAAATAAATAAATAAATAAATAAATAAATAAATATAAAAAAGTGCAGGAGCATTGATATACATTATATTCTCAACCAATTACCCATGTGACCCCTACAGGAACTCTATGGACCATGGTAATGAGGGTGAATTTAACCAAGTGGTGGCTTAAATCAGGTCTGCCACATCAGATATGGTGTCTTCTAGAAGAGAACAAGACTGCTTTTGGCACTTGGTATGCGGCTATTGATCTGGTGAGTTTGTTCTTTCTTAATTTCCATCAGTAAGGACCAAAGGAGTTCATTTATACATAGAAAGAATGGCAGTACATATTTGCCATTTTACCCCAGGTTTTCATTAACACTCTTGTTCTCTGTCACAATATAGTCTGCAGAGATCTTGGCTATCTTGACATTCTACAGACTATAACTGTGATCTATCATATTAATAATATCATGCTAATTGGACCTGATGCACAGGAAGTAGCAAATATTCTAGAGGCTTTAGAAAGACATATGCATGAAATCTAAAATGGCTGGTCTAGGAGGAAGATGATATCAGTGATGGCCTCCAGACTAGCTGCAGCCATAAGGACTATAGCAGTGAAGGGAGTGGAATTTATTAGAACACTTTTTATGCATTGCTGAGACCAGCTCGGTCACAGAGACCATAACCCAGCGGTGCTACAAGAATTAAAGACACTCACAGAAATATAGTGTGTGGAGTGGCAAATCAGGGGACTCACAGCCTTCAGAGCTGAGAGACCCGAACAGAGATTTACTCACATATTTACTGACAGCAAGCCAGTGATAAACATTGTTTCTATAGATTACAGAGTAACTAAAAGTATTCTTTATGGGAAACAAAGGGATGGGCTGAAACAAAGGGATGGGTCTGGCTAGTTATCTGCAGCAGGAACATATCCTTAAGGCACCGATCACTCATGCTATTGTTTGTGGTTCAGGAACACCTTTAAGTGGTTTTCTGCCCCGGGGGGGCCAGGTGTTCCTTGCCCTCACTCTGGTACACCCACAACCTTCAGCGTGGGCATCATGGCCATCATGAACATGTCACAGAGCTGCAGAGATTTTGTTTATGGCTAGTTTGGGTGCCAGTTTATGGCCAGATGTGGGGGCCTGTTCCCAACAATGCATGACTTTATATCCTCTCCAGCCTCTTAGGCATCACTGCAGTAACCAGTTTTGGACAGGCTTCAAATAGTTTTGCACAGAAATAATCTGATAGTATTTTACCTCAGCCTACCACATTCTATAACTGTTGCTTCCTGCCCTGGAGATTCTTTAATAATGAAGTGTGTGATACCGGTAGGAAGTCACTTGCCATCAAGAGCCAAATGGAAATGCAAGGTAGTTACACTAATGGTGCAAAGCCTGCCCAATATGATTGGAAGCCAGTGGAGAAATGCTTTTCTCTCTCTTCACTCAGATGGGCAATTTTAAGATGCATCTCATAAGCTAGATCCTCAGAAGGTCTTGGCAGGATTGAGCAACAGTTGTCCATAAAGGCTGCCAAATCAATAATGCATCATGAAATTGTTTTTTGTTTTCCCTTCCATATTTTACTCCTCCAGACTTTCACTCCTCCTTCTTAGAATACTTCTTAAATAAACTACCTGAATGCAAGACTGGCTTTTGGAAGACTCAGGCTAAGATGATTCTTCATTTTCATTGTCTGTGTCACTCCACTTGTTCGGGGGAATTCTATCTTCTATGGCCATGTGATCTGAATGGGAACTGCTATATTCTTAGACACCTTTATCTCCTTGGCCACAGTAGTTGGTCAAGGGATGAATATGGGACACAAGATGGGGCAAGTAGGGGGCTTCTCCAGATTTTCTCTATTTGGAGCTACTGGGAAAAATAGCCTTCCTTTCTAGTTACAGAATTGTAAGCGTGTAGGTTTTTAGCCACTTGTAGCATATTGTCCACAACTTGAAGAAATTAGTCTGAGAGAATAGAGCTGACATCAGAAAAAATTGGAGGGAAGGTACAAAGTGATAATCCAGAATGGCCTGCATCAATCATTCATTATCTAGCTACATATACCCTTTACGGTCATACAGCAATATATCTGTGTGTAGGTGGCAATAAGTTTCTCTTCTTGTAGACGTTAGTTTAACTGAATTTCTTTCACTTGTAATTCAAAGGTGTTCATAGGTAAGAATTCCTTCATGGGAATTATGTTTTATTTGTAAATAAATTTCGTGCCTGTCCCTTGCTTCCATGAAATAATTTTACTTGTACTTGGTAACTATAAGTAAATTTTACTTCAAAAGTATAGCCATGTCTGAAAAACATAAATAAGAAACATACAGAGTTGAAAAGCAGTGTGGGCTTTGATATCAAACAGACCTACCCCTTCTAAATTATGTGACCCTTGAGCAACTGACTTAACCTACCTGAGCCTTCACTCCCTCATTTTTATCGTAAGTGCTCAGGGCAGGACAATAGAAAGCATCTTGGGTATTTCAAGCAGGAAGAGATTTAGTACAAAGAATCAGATTCTTTAAAAATTATTTGCCCAGGAGGAATAAAAGTCTGGGAGGCCATCATTCACCATCACATTATAATGCTGCTGCTGTTATTCAAATATCAGAAAACTTCAGAGACCCTTGTCAAACTCAGAGCGGAAGATTGCGTAACATTGACAATGTTTACTTAACATCTTTCACCCATGCAGAATAAAAGTTGCTATTTTCCCCACACAACTATGTTTTATGAATGCCTGATCCTGTATTTGAATTTTTTTCTTCTGTTAAGTACCACAATGGGTTTGGTTTTACTAAGGTAAACCCAAAATTGAGTTTGTGAAACAGTTCAAGAAATGGAATTGTTCTTCATAATAGAAGAGTTTGGAGTTCTTCAGACCATCAAGAAGGGAAGGGGTAAGGATGAGGAGGAAAATGGGAGAAATGTGGAGAGAGGAGAGAGCAAGGTTGTCAGTAGCCTGGTGCCATGTGGGATGCAGCAGGGAGCTCCAAGAGCTTATAGAAATAGAAATGGTTACCTGTTAGTGTCTTTTAAAAAAATGCCACATGGTACATCTAGTTCTAGATCCTTGAGGAATCGCCATACTGTTTTCCATAATGGTTGAACTAGTTTACAATCCCACCAACAGTGTAAAAGTGTTCCTATTTCTCCACATCCTCTCTAGCACCTGTTGTTTCCTGACTTTTTAATGATTGCCATTCTAACTGGTGTGAGATGGTATCTCATTGTGGTTTTGATTTGCATTTCTCTGATGGCCAGTGATGATGAGCATTTTTTCATGTGTCTATTGGCTGTATGAATGTCTTCTTTTGAGAAATGTCTGTTCATATCCTTTGCCCACTTTTTGATGGGGTTGTTTGTTTTTTCTTGTAAATTTGTTTGAGTTCTTTGTAGGTTCTGGATATTAGCCCTTTGTCTGATGAACAGATTGCAAAAATTTTCTCCCATTCTGTAGGTTGCCTGTTCACTCTTATGGTAGTTTCTTTTGCTGTGCAGAAGCTCTTTAGTTTAATGAGATCCCATTTGTCAATTTTGGCTTTTATTGCCGTTGCTTTTGGTGTTTTAGACATGAAGTCTTTGCCCATGCTTATGTCCTGAATGGTACTACCTAGGTTTTCTTCTAGGGTTTTTATGGTATTAGGTCTAAACCCATTACTAGGTATATACCCAAAGGATTATAAATCATGCTGCTATAAAGACACATGCACACGTATGTTTATTGCGGCACTATTCACAATAGCAAAGACTTGGAATCAACCCAAATGTCCATCAGTGACAGACTGGATTAAGAAAATGTGGCACATATACACCATGGAATACTATGCAGCCATAAAAAAGGATGAGTTTGTGTCCTTTGTAGGGACATGGATGCAGCTGGAAACCATCATTCTTAGCAAACTATCACAAGAACAGAAAACCAAACACTGCATGTTCTCACTCATAGGTGGGAACTGAACAATGAGATCACTTGGACTCGGGAAGGGGAACATCACACACCGGGGCCTATCATGGGGAGGGGGGAGAGGGGAGGGATTGCATTGGGAGTTATACCTGATGTAAATGACGAGTTGATGGGTGCTGACGAGTTGATGGGTGCAGCACACCAACATGGCACAAGTATGCATATGTAACAAACCTGCATGTTATGCACATGTACCCTAGAACTTAAAGTATAATAATAATAATAAATAAATTTTTTTAAAAAAAGAATAAAGTGTTGGGAAAATAAAAAACAAACAAACAACAAACAACAACAACAAAAAAATTGCCGCAGTTAAGGCACCATCACTGCTTCTAGTTTCCACCAAACCAACAGTAAGTAATGATGGTATGGACTATTTCAAACTACTCAAGTCCTGTTGTTAAATACAGGCTCAGAAAAGTGAAGTGGCCCACTCGAGGTGTCAGAGTGGCAAATGGCAGAGTCAGAACACACACCCAGGCACTTGGCAATAACACTAGGGAAGGTGTCCGACTTTCCATAAATTGTGAAATAAAGGTTCAAGCATATTTAGCAGGAAAAGCTTCACATAGAAAAGATGTTCCAAAATACAGAACCAAAGCTAAATAATTTCTGTGAGCACATCTACTGAAAAGAAAATGTTAACAAATCAAGGAGCAGTTAAACTTCTTATAGCAGCTCAAAATAATCATCATAGTCTCTCATAGATACAATTCTAAAAATTAAATAGAATAAAAGAAATGCTACTCATTGAAAATCTTAATAGAACCAGTAAATTTTTATTTTATTTTATCATTATTTTCTTTTGAGATGGAGTCTTACTCTGTCACCCAGGCTGGAGTGCAGTAGCTCAATCTAAGCTCACTGCAACCTCCGCCTCTTCAGTTCAAGCAATCTTCCTGCCTCAGCCTTCTGACCAGGGAGCTTTTTAGTCATCAAATACTCAATTGACTGCTTAGAAAGTTCAAATTGTTATATTTATAATTCTCATATTGACTGCAAAGGATTCAGAAAGTATAAAAAGTTATTACACTAATCCTATAGCATTTTGACTGCCTTTTGCCAAATTTATTGTATATATTGACTTGTGATATTGTTATGTATGTACCTGTATTTTTTTTTTTTTTTTTTTTTTTGAGACGAAGTCTCGCTCTGTTGCCCAGGCCGGAGTGTGGTGGCGCGATCTCAGCTCACTGCAAGCTCCGCCTCCCGGGTTTACACCCTTCTCCTGCCTCAGCTTCCCGAGTAGCTGGGACTACAGGTGCCCGCCACCTCGCCCGGCTAGTTTTTTGTATTTTTTTAGTAGAGATGGGGTTTCACCGTGTTAGTCAGGATGGTCTCGATCTCCTGACCTCGTGATCCACCCATCTCGGCCTCCCAAAGTGCTGGGATTACAGGCTTGAGCCACCACGCCCGGCCTATGTACTTGTATTTTCCCTTCCACTGGATTAAAGTTCAGCTTTGCATTTCTGCAAACTGCCTTGTAAATAATAAGAAGTAAATATATGCCAAATTAAATTGATAGTCTAGCGGTACTAATAATGTGTAATGGAAGAGATTAAAACCCAAGTTATCTTAGTAATTTGACACTTGCTTTGAAAAGTGTAGGAATGTGTATTATTTCTATTATGAAATTAAAATATAATTTAGGAAGCCCTGAATTGATATCACACCTTTCTTCCAAGGAGTCTGTTGCTCATCATGGCCTTGGAGGGCCATAATAGTTTAAGAAATAGATGGTCATTGCCAAGCCCACCACCCTTCTACCCACCCATGGCCCAGAGAGAGGAGTTCTCAGTTCTTCATCTTGCTTTGAAGGGAAATGTGGCTTTTGCAGCTCTGTGGAATTTCTTTTTTTCTTTAAAACTTACATATAAAACATATTTAGAGAGAGAGAGAAGAAAGAAAGAAAGAAAGAAAGAAAGAAAGAAAGAAAGAAAGAAAGAAAGAAAGAAAGAAAGAAGGAAGGAAGGAAGGAAGGAAGGAAGGAAGGAAAGAAAGAAAGAAAGAAAGAAAGAAAGAAAGAAAGAAAGAAAGAAAGAAAGAAAGAAAGAAAGAAAAGAGAGAGAAAGAAAGAAAGAAAGAGAGAAATAGATTCTAAAAGTAATCTGTTCACTTCCAAAAATTTGGAAACTATAGTATGTATCAGGTATGAAGAAGGAAGTGAATATAACCTCTATAAACTAACTTTCTAGTCTTTTTTTCTTGAGCATTTTTTTCATGGTTAAGATTACACACTGCACATTCTACTTGGTAACCTGCTATATATAGACATATATCTATATGCATTTCCCCACCATTTATAAGAATTGAAGGCAGTCCTTAGTGACACAGATAAACATCTAAAGTTGGGTTAGGGTGACAGTTCCCAAACTATGGGTAATGATTAAGCTCAGATTCATAAGTTAGACATAGGAGCTTTTAAACGTAAAGTTCTTTGGAAGATTAGCTACACATATTTTCCGTGGACAGGAAAATGGAACTCATCTGTGTTTGAGGCCATGGCTGACACATGCAGAGTACTTCTGTACCACCAGGTGCATGACAGCCAGAGAAATGGCAACAGGTGGCAAGGAGTGGGTGTCAGTGGCTCCTGGTCAGGTGGTAAGTGCTTTGTGCAACAGCATGGGTACAGTCCTCTGGCCTCTTTCTTCTTAACTGCTCCACAGCAATTATGTTCTCTTGACACGTTTGCTCTTCCTCTTTTTTTTCTCACCTTGCTCTCTCTCTCTCTTTGCTTTGTATTCTGGAGTTGCCTCACATGCTGTGAAATCAAAGGTCTCCTTCCAGGCCACAAGTGTGTTTTATTTGCTGAGGACACTTTCTAGACTTCCTGGAATGCCAGTTCCAAGAGAATCTCATTTGTTCCCCAACACTCACCTCTCGGGATGGCCACTTGCCCCTTCCGTCGGCTAAGTGAATGCGCCATTCTTCACTCTGGAACAAGTCTGCCTGAGATGTTTCAGAGAGAGCAAGATTTAATCTGCCCAGATCTGGTTCCTGCTACAGGAAAAACTCAGTTCTCAGGGATTCATCTGTGCAGCTGCCACTCTACTTCCTGTTCCTGGCTGCTATCAAGTCATTCACAACAGACATTGTTTTTTTAAAAAAACTGGTTTAGCCTTTGAGCAATGTATCTGCTTCTCATGTGTGTGCTTTAGGGCTGGGTAGGCCAGTAATTCTTCTTCTCTCCATCTCTTAGGGACTTTGGAGAAAGGCCCGGCCTTTTTGCTCTAACTATACTTAGCATTGCCCCCGCTGCAGGCTCTGAGCCGCCATTCACACCTAAGAGTAGTTGTCCGCATTGAGTGGAAACTCCCTCTGAGTTAAGAAAGCTTCTTCTCTCCCTCTGCGACGGCTTTTAGAATGTTCCTGGTACATCTGACACGGCTGGGTCTAGGAAGCACATTAAGTCCCACATCCACCCGAGTAGTTAGGGTCTCAAGACATTATCCTTTGTTGCAGAAACATCCACAGTAGTGCAGAGATTAGCATCCACTACAAGCGAAAGGCTGGTTTCAGAAACTGTCTCTCTGAGTGATGAAGTTAAGGTGGTAGTGTTGCTTAGGATAAAAAATGGTTATATTAACTACCCTTTATTGAGCCTCTAGGATGAGTCTAATTATTTCATTTTAATCATTACAGTAACTATGTGAAAATAGGTATTATTGATCCTAGTCAGAACTGAATAGAAGCTAAGATAGACTGAGTGACTTCTCCAAAGGCACACAGCTAGTAAACGGCAAAACTGGAATTTAAACTCAGGTCTGCTTGACTTCAGATCCTAGCTCAGAGGCACCATGCTAACAGCCTCCCACAGAGAAAACACCGAGATAAACTCCACTGGAGTAACAGCATGGGTCACATCGTTATGAAACAGGCCATTTGGAATTTGCTCTAAGCAGTCAATGATTTACAGAGTCCAACTACATGCAAAGTACACTGTCAGGTCAGTGAAGGACAAGGCAAATTATGATGAGATCCTTGCCCCGACATTAAAGAGATGACATCAGACTGAATGCCGAGTGAAAATGCAAGTGTTAAAGAGCAACATCAGTAAGCAAGAGATACCACAGGTAACTCATACAGACAACTTACTATGTATCAGACTCTGTTTGAAGCACTTTTTTTAAACTCTATTTTTCGATGTAGTAAAAAATACTAGATAACTTATCATCATTTAAGTGTACATTTCAGCAGAATTAAATGCATTCACATCGTTTTGTAATCATGACCACTATTCATCTCCTGAACTTTTTTGATCATCCCACACTGAAACTCTGTACCCATTAAACCATGACTCCCAATGTCCCCTTTCCCTGAACCTCTCCTGACCACTATTCTGCTTTCTGTTGCTATGTATTTGACTATTCCAGACTCATCACGTAAGTAGAATCACACAATATTTGTCCTTTTGTGTCTGGCTTATTTCACATAGCATAGTGTCTTCAAGTTTCATACACGTTGTAGCACGAATCCAAATTTCATTCTTTTTTAGGAAGGAATTTCCTTTTAAAGAAGGAATTCATCAATGGATAAGGAGATAAATAAAATGTCAAAAATTATATAAACATATGTAAACAAAATGTCATATATGCATTCAACTTTTTAATCATTTATCCATTGATGGACCTTTGAGTTGTTCTAAACATCTTTATAAGAATTAACTTAGGCCAGGCACAGTGCCTCACACCTCTGATGCCAGCACTTTGGGAGGCCAAGGGGGGCAGATCACGAGGTCAAGAGATCAAGACCATCCTGGCCAACACGGTGAAACTCCGTCTCTCCTAAAAATACAAAAATTAGCTGGGCGTGGGTGGCACGTGCCTGTAGTCCCAGCTACTCAGGAGGCTGAGGCAGGAGAATCGCTTGAACCCAGGAGGCGGAAGTCAAAGTGAGCCGAGATCGCACCACTGCACTCCAGCCTGGGCAACAGAGTGAGACTCTGTCTCAAAAAAAAAAGGAATTAACTTAACCTGTGAGATGACTGTCATCATTTTCAGATGAAGGAACTGAGGCTGAGCTATACCAAAGAACTGGTCTAGTAAGTGGTGAGTTTGAATCCAGAGGCCTCCATAAAGAGCCTGAAGTCTTAACCATTATGCTCTGCTCTCCATATATATATATATATATATATATATATGGGAGAGAGAGAGAGAGATGGAGTCTCACTCTGTCGCTAAGGCTGGAGTGCAATGGCGCAATCTCAGCTCACTGGAATCTCCGACTCCTGGGTTCCAGCGATTCTCCTGCCTCAGCCTCCCAAGTAGTTGGGATTACAGGCACCTACCACCACGCCCGGTTAATTTTTGTATTTTTACTAGAGACAGGGTTTCTTCATGTTGGCCAGGCTGGTCTTGAACTCCTGACCTCATGATCCACCTGCCTCGGCCTCCAAAAATGCTGGGATTACAGGCGTGAGCCACCGTGCCTGGCCCATCCCTATATTTTTTAAGTGACAGGTATAGATTACTAAACCTGTATGTTGTAAGGATGAGGAAATCCCAGCAGGTCAAATTGAGATAGGAGCTCTTCATGGAGACTGTGGCCCTGCATCTTAAGAGACATCAAAGATTTAAACAGACAATGGGCTGCAAGAGCCATGGCGTGAAGGGTGGGGCAGGACTTGTCTGAGAGGAAGGTTATGTAAGGGCCTGCAGGACCAGCCATTTCCCAAAGAGAGACCACATGCCAAGCAAAACACCTACTTAAAAAGTAAAGCAAGCAGCTGCCCAACCACCTCCCTACAGACTGCTTGGCAGGAAACAACCTTGTCAAGACTGCTTCCTCAAAATTAGCCACCAGGTACAGTGGATTAAAAGGGTTTTGAAAACTCAATACATATTTTCCCTGAGACCTGTCTATATATTGAATTTTATAATCAAATGACATTTTAAGTGCACTAGAAGGATTGGGAAACATGTCATTTATTTTTAAGTAGCACAGCCTACAGACAGTCCCTGTTTCCTTACTTTATATTTCACTGAATTATGCATCAACATCATATAATCACAATCCATCTTTTCACTCTTTTATCTCCTCAGTAATTCTTTCTGCTGAGGTCGGAGTGGGTGAAGACAACAAGAGCAGTTAAGAATTTGCCTAGAACCACTAGTATTCAAATGGTAGCACTTTGAGGCTTTAGGACTGTCAACTGCTTAAAAGCGAAACCTCTGCCTCCTTTATCTCTGTCTCCCTCTGAGCCTAGCAGAAAGTAGCTGCCCAGTGCTTTGAAAAATGTGGTCTCCTGAATGGCGTGTGCAAACCAAAAAATATCTGAGACAGGTCTCAATCAATTTTTTTTTTTTTTTTTTTTTTTGAGATGAAGTCTGACTCTGTTGCCCAAGCTGGAATGCAATGGCACGATCTCGGCTCACTGAAACCTCTGCCTCCCATGTTCAAGCAATTCTCCCTGCCTCAGCCTCCTGAGTAGCTGGGATTATAGGTGCACACCACCATGCCTGGCTAATTTTTGTATTTTTAGTAGAGACAGGGTTTCGCCATGTTGGCCAGGCTGGTCTCAAACTCCTGACCTCAGGTGATCTGCCCGCCTTGGCCTCGCAAACTGCTTGGATTACAGGCGTGAGCCACTGCACCCAGCCAGGTCTCAATCAGTTTAGAAGTTTATTTTGCCAAGGTTAAGGACACACACCTGGTAGACAGGTCTGTGTCTTTCTCCAAAGATGATTTTGAGGGCTTCAATATTTAAAGGAGAAAGAGCAGATATTGCAGAAAGAGGAATACATTTTTAAAAGGTGTGGGTAGATAAGAGACAAACGGTTACATTCTTGTGAGTCTTTGATCAGGTCTTCACATGTGAGGGAGTAGAGGAATAGTCACTTATGCATTCATTGAGCTCAGTGAATCTGCATTTTTACATAAGATAAAATAAGCATAGGGCAAGAGGGAGCAATCAGACATGCATTTGTCCCAGGTGAGCAGAGGGATGATCTTGAGTTCTGTCCTTTGACCTTACCTGTGAAGATAAACTATCAATCTACATCATCAGGGTGAAATTTGACAGAACTGTTTTAGAGTAAAGATCTTGGGGTCCACAAGGAATTTCCTAGTAGGGGCAAACTGTGAGGGAGGTATGTAGCTTTTATCGTTGAATGAGAAGCAGATTTGTGAGAAGCAGTTCCCATCTTGATTTTTCCCTTTGGCTTAGTGATTTTGGGGTCCCCAGATTTATTTTCCATTCACACATGAAATCAAAAGACAAGGACTTCTTGGAATGAAGAAGCAGCAAGTCCCTAGTTTGGACTTGGCCACCTGATCGTGTGGTAACAAGCAAAGGCCCTTAATTCCACTATCCAGAACTTTCTTCTTCAATACAAATATTGTCTAGTTTAAACTCATTTCCTAAAGATATTATATAAATAAGAAAGCGAAAAAGTCATGAGGAGGCCAGGCACGGTGGCTCATACGTGTAATCCTAGCACTTTGGGGTGGTGAGGCAGGTGGATCACTTGAGGCCAGGAGCTAGAGACCAGCCTGGCCAACATGGTGAAACCTCATATCTACTAAAATTACAAAATTAGCTGGGCTTGGTGGCACATGCCTATCATCCCAGCTACCTGGGAGGCTGAAGGCACAAGAATCATTTGAACCTGGAAGACAGAGGTTTCTATAAGTCAATATTGTGCCACTGCACTCCAGGCTGGGTGACAGAGCAAGACTGTCTCAAAAAACAACAAAAAAAGTCATGAGGATAGCACATGGTATTAATACATACATGTTTGTATTAAAACCATTTATTGTGTTATCATAAAAAGGAAGTAAAGCTAACCCTTCAAAAAATGGTCACATCTTTAGGATTACACCTTTTTCAATGTGGGTGAAAATATTCTTACGAGGAAGTAGGGAAGTTAATATGGAAAAGGCTATCTATAACATTTAATAATGACAATACATGACAGATTTTTAAATTAGTTTTTGTTTTTTAAATTATGAGTTAAGTAAATCAATTCACATTTAATAACTCAATTTTTAATAGCCCTATAAAGAACATTGGAGTTGACTTCATTTCAAGATAGTCATGATGGTAAGTGACACTGGAGAACTTGGAGACTTCTACCAGAAGAGATGCATTTCAGGGACTTCGGCCAGACTGAGAGGTGTCCGGTGAGTGACGATTTGCCCAGAGATGCAAGCGCTTGCCCTTTATACTTGCAGTGCCTTTCCTTCCCAGTACCTGACACAGTGTCGGCTGGTCAACCCACAGAACAAAGTTCATGCCTTTATTTTAGCTAAACCTCTCTTTACATTCGGTACACTAAAACAGACACATGCACAAACATAAAAGCTACAAAATAAAGGAAGCAAAAACTGATAGAATCGAAAGGAGAAATAGAAAAATCTATTGGAGTGGAGACATGAACACCATTCTCTCAACAAATTGACAGAACAAATAGAAAGTCATCAAGGATATAGAATTCAACACCATCCACCAGCCAGAACTAATAGACATTTTAACACTCCATTTAACAGAAGAATACATATTTTTTTTCCAAGTATCCATGGCACATTTACTGAGATAGTCTATATCCTGACCCATAAAACAAACCTAAACAAATTAAAAACAATTGAAAACACATAAAGTATGTTCTCCAAAAACAATGGAGTAAAGCTAGAAATGAAAAACATAAAATTAAGAAGAAAATCTCCAACACTTAGAAACTAAACAACATACGTCTGTGTAATTCATGAGTCAAAGAAGAAATCACACGCACAAACATAAAAACTACAAAATATAGAAAACAAAAACTGACAGAACTGAAAGGAGAAACAGACAAATGTATTACAGTGGAAACATTAACACCATAAATAAATAAACACGTTCATTGAACTGAATAAAAATGAGAGTACAACATATCAAAATTTGTAGTACAGAGGTAAGTAAGTACTCAGAAGAAAAAGTTTGTTTTTCCTAATACATGTATCAAATGCATATATTAGAAAAAGGGAGAAGTCTCAAATCAATAATCTAAACTTCTACCTCGAGAACCTAGAAAGAAAATAGAAAAATAAATCCGAAGCAAACAGAAGAAAAGAAATAATATAGGGCAGAAATCAATAAAATTGAAAACAGAAAAGCAATAGAGAAAAATCAATGAAACAAAAATACTGTTTCTTTAAGAAGATCAATAAAATAGGCAATTCTCTAGCAAGACTGATGAGAAAAGGCACAAATTACAACCCATATTAAGAATGAAACAGGAGATCCATTACATATTCTACAGACATCAAAGGTAGTGAGAAGTGAAGCCAGCTGGACTTCCCGGGTGGAGTGGGGACTTGGAGAATTTTTCTGTCTAGTTGGTGGATTGTAAACACACCAATCAGCGCTGTGTGTCTAGCTAAAGGATTGTAAATGCACCAATCAGCACTCTATAAAATGGGTCAGTCAGCACTCTGTAAAATGGACCAATCAGTGCTCTGTAAAATGGACCAATCCACAGGACGTGGGTGGAGACAAAGGAATAAAAACTGGCCACCCCAGCCAGCAGCGGCAACCCGCTTGGGTCCCCTTCCATGCTGTGGAAGCTTTGTTCTTTCACTCTTCACAATAAATCTTGCTGCTGCTCGCTCTTTGGGTCCATGCCACCTTTAAGAGCTGTAACACTCACTGCAAAGGTCCACAGTTTCATTCCTGAAGTCAGCGAGATCAAGAACACAGAAGGAACCAACTCCGGACACATCTTGGTGACCCAAATGGTACTATTGCCAAGTGGTGAGTAGCATCGGACCTCTTTCGCTTGCTATTCTGTCCTGTTTTTCCCTAGAATTTGGGGGCTAAACACCGGCACTTGTCAGCCAGTTAAAAGTGACTAGTGCGGCCACTGGACTAACGATACAGGTGACAGGCTTTCTGGGAAAGGGCTTTCTTGACTCTTGGGAGTGTTGGTTTGCCTGGAACCAGCTTCTGCTTTTCCTGTACTTCTAGGCTGAACTGAGGGTCGACAGAGGAAAGCCATTCAACTCCGGGGTCCCGACAAAAAGTTGGTTGACCCTGTAGCCATGAGCGGAACTCTCAAAGTCAGGTCACTCCAGTGAGACTTGCCCATCTATCCTATCTATCCTGACCCTTGCCTCCTGGGTCCTAATGCCTGTCAGACAAACTTCCTCTCGCCTCTCTTCTCCAAGGCTAGTCCCACTTCTGAAAACCACTCCCTGTCTCTGGTGCTTTTCTAGTTTCTCCTATAAGAACGATTTCTAGTATAAATTTCAGGAACCTGCTCCCTTCGTTAGGCACCCAGGCTCACCAGTCAGAAAGACATAATATTTGCCCAAAACCCTGTCTGGGGGGTTTCTATCTGGAATTTTAGGATCCCTCCTCAGACTAGCAGGCCTAACAAAAGCTATTCCTGAAGGTAGGATATGGGGAGGCTCAGAAATTATATCCTTCCTATTCATGTGAGGAGAAGTGAGGACAAAAGGCGTCACTCTTCCAACCCTGGAGATTCCTTCCCTCCCTCAGGGTGTGGCCCTCCACTTCATTTTTGGGGCATAACATCTTTATAGGACAGGAGTAAGGTCTCAGTACTAACAGGAGAACACTTAGGACTCTAACAGGTTTTCGAGAATGTGTTGGTAAGGGTCACTAAATCCGACCTTCCTCAGTCCTCTTTGGGGTCTAAGAGGAAAAGTAATGTTTCTGCTGCTGCGTCGGTGAGTGCAACTATTCCGATCGGCAGGGTCCAGGGACTGTTGTGGGTTCTTGGGCAAGAGGGGGATCTGCTGCTGCGTCGCTGAGCACAACTATCCCCTCAGCAGGGTCTAAGGACCGTTCGAGTTCTTGGGCAGGAGGAGTTTCTGCTGCTGCGTGGGTGACCGCAACTATTCCCATCAGCAGGGTCCAGGGACCATTGCAGTTTCTTGGGTGGGGTGAGGGAAAACAAACAAACCAAAACTGTGCGTGGTTTTTTCTTTCAGATGGGAAACACTCAAGCATCAACAGGCTCACCCTTGAAATGCATCCTAAGCCATTGGGACAAATTTGATCCCCAAACCCTGAAAAAGAAGCAACTTTTTTTTTTCTGCACTACAGCCTGCCCCGATATTCTCTCTATTCTAGGGGAAAATGGCCACCTGAGGGAAGTATAAATTACAATACTGTCCTGAAGCTTGACCTTTTCTGTAAGAGGGAAGGCAAATGGAGTGAAACACCTTATGTCCAAGCTTTCTTTTCAATGAAGGAGAATCCATAACTATGCAAAGCTTTCGATTTACATCCCATAGGAGGACCTCTCAGCTTACCCCCATATCCTAGCCACCCTATAGCTCCCCTTGCTACTATTGATAAGCCTCCTCTAATCTCCCCCACCCAGAAAGAAACAAGCAAAGAAATCTCTAAAGGACCACAAAAACCCCCAGGCTATCAGTTATGTCCCCTTCAAGCTGTAGGGGGAGGGGAATTTGGCCCAACCTGGTTACATGTCCCCTTCTCCCTCTCTGTTTTAAAGGCAGATCAAGGCAGACCTGGGGAGGTTTTCGGATGATCCTGATAGGTATACAGATGTCCTACAGAGTCTAGGGCAAACCTTCGATCTCACTTGGAGAGATGTCATGCTATTGTTAGATCAAACCCTGGCCTTTAATGAAAAGAATGTGGATTTAGCTGTAGCCAGAGAGTTTGGAGATACCTGGTGTCTTAGTCAAGTAAATGATAGAATGACAGTCGAAGAAAGGGGCGAATTCCCTACCGGTCAGCAAGCTGTCCCCAGTATGGATCCCCACTGGGACCTCGACTCTGATCATGGGGACTAGAGTCACAAACATCTATTGACCATGTTCTAGAAGGACTAAGGAGAATTAGGAAAAAGCCCATGAATTATTCAATGATGTCCACCATAAGTCAGGGAAAGGAAGAAAATTCTTCTGCCTTCCTTGAGCGGCTACAGGAGGCCTTAAGAAAATATACTCCCCTGTTACCTGACTCACTCGAGGGTCAATTGATCCTAAAAGATAAGTTTATTACCCAATCAGCCACAGATATCAGGAGAAACCTCCAAAAGTGAGCCCTGGGCCCTGAACAAAATCTGGAGGCATTATTAAACCTGGCAACCTCGGTGTTCTATAACAGGGACCAAGAGGAACAGGCCGAAAAGGAAAAACGAGATCAGAGAAAGGCCGCAGCCTTAGTCATGGCCCTCAGACAAACAAACCTTGGTGGTTCAAAGAGGACAGAAAATGGAGCAGGCCAATCACCTGGTAGGGCTTGTTATCACTGTGGTTTGCAAGGACACTTTAAAAAAGATTGTCCAACAAGAAACAAGCTGCCCACTTGCCCATGTCCACTATGCCGAGGTAATCACTGTAAGGCACACTGCCCCAGAGGGCAAAGGTTCTCTGGGCCAGAAGCCCCCAACCAGATAATCCAGCAATAGGACTGAGGGTGCCCAGGGCAAGCGCCAGCTCATGTCATCACCCTCACTGAGCTCTGGGTACATTTAACCATTGAGGGTCAGGAAATTGACTTCCTCCTGAACACTGGCACAGCTTTCTCAATGTTAATCTCCTGTCCCGACAGCTGTCCTCAAGGTCTGTTACCATCAGAGGAATTCTGGGACAGCCTCCTCAGTTGTAATTGGGAGACTTTGCTCTTTTCACATGCCTTTCTTGTTATGCCTGAAAGTCCCACACCCTTATTAGGAAGGGATATATTAACCAAAGCTGGAGCTGTTATCTACATGAATATGGGGGAACAAGTTACCCATTTGTTGTCCCTTGCTTAAGGAGGGAATCAACCCTGAAGTCTGGGCATTGGAAGGACAATTCAGAAGGGCAAAAAATGTCCACCCGGTCCAAATCAGGCTAAAAGACCCCACCACTTTTCATTACCAAAGGCAATATCCCTTAAAGCCTGAAGCTCATAAAGGATTGCAGGATATTGTTAGACATTTAAAAGCTCAAGGCTTAGTAAGAAAATGCAGTAGTCCCTGCAACACCCCAATTCTAGGAGTACAAAAACTGAACGGTCAGTGGAGACTAGTGCAAGATCTTAGACTCATCAATGAGGCAGTACTTCCTCTGTACTCAGCTCTACCCAACCCCTATACCCTGCTCTCTTAAGTACCAGAGGAAGCAGAATGGTTCACTGTTCTGGACCTTAAGGATGCCTTCTTCTGTATTCCCCTGCACTCTGACTCCCAGTTTCTCTTTGCCTTTGAGGATCCCACAGACCACACATCCCAACTTACATGGATGGTCTTGCCCCAAGGGTTTAGGGATATCCCTCATCTGTTTGGTCAGGCACTGGCCCAAGATGTAGACTACTTCTCAAGTCCAGGCACTCTAGTCCTTCAGTATGTGTATGATTTACTTTTGGCTACCAGTTTGGGCGCCTCATGCCAGCAGGCTACTCTAGATGTCTTGAACTTTCTAGCTAATCAAGGGTACAAGGCATCTAAATTGAAGGCCCAACTCTGCCTACAACAAGTCAAATATCTAGGCCTAATCTTAGCCAGAGGAACCAGGGCCCTCGGCAAGGAAGGAATACAGCCTATACTGGTTTATCCTCGCCCTAAGACATTAAAACAGTTGCAGGGATCCCTTGGAATCATCGGCTTTTGCCGAGTATGAATCCCTGGATACAGCGAGATAGCCAGGCCCCGCTATACTCTAATCAAGGAGACCCAGAGGGCAAGTACTCATCTAGTAGAATGGGAACCAGAGGCAGAAACAGCCTTCAAAACCTTAAAGCAGGCCCTAGTACAAGCTCTAGCCTTAAGCCTTCCCACAGGACAAAACTTCTCTTTATACATCACAGAGAGAGCAGGAATAGCTCTTGGAGTCCTTACTCAGACTTGTGGGATACCCCCACAACCAGTGGCATACCTAAGTAAGGAAATTGATATAATAGCAAAAGGCTGGCCTCGCTGTTTATGAGTAGTTGTGGTGGTGGCTGTATTAGTATCAGAGGCTATCAAAATAATACAAGGAAAAGATTTCACTGTCTGGACTACTCATGATGTAAATGGCATACTAAGTGCCAAAGGAAGTTTATGGCTATCAGACAACTGCCTGCTCAGATACCAGGCACTACTTCTTGATGGACCAGTGCTTCAAATATGCACGTGTGTGGCCCTCAACCCTGCCACTTTTCTCCCAGAGGATGGAGAACTAGTCGAGCATGACTGCCAACAAATTTTAGTCCAGACTTATGCCACCTGAGAGGCTCTCTTAGAAGTCCCCTTAGCTAATCCTGACCTTAACCTATATACTGATGGAAGTTCATTTGTGGAGAATGAGATATGAAAGGCAGGTTATGCCATAGTTAGTGATGTAACAGTACTTGAAAGTAAGCCTCTTCCCCCAGGGACCAGCGCCCAGTTAGCAGAACTAGTGGCACTTACCCAAGCCTTAGAACTGGGAAAGGGAAAAAGAATAAATGTGTATACAGAGAGCAGATATGCTTATCTACTCCTACATGCCCATGTTGCAATATGGAAAGAAAGGCAATTCCTAACCTCTGGGGGAACCCCCATTAAATATCACAAGGACACCATGGAGTTACTGTGTGCAGTGCAAAAACCCAAGGAGGTGGTAGTCTTACACTGCTGAAGCCATCAAAAGGGGAAGGAGAGGGGAGAACAACAGCATAAGTGGCTGGCAGAGGCAGAGAAAGACAAATAGAAAGAAAGAGATAGAAAGAGGAAGAGACAATGATGACGCCAGAGGGAAAGTCAGAGAGAGAGAAAGAGAGAGACAGAGAAGGAAAGACAGAAAAAGAGAGAGATAGAAGTAGTAAAGAAAAAACAGTGTACCCTATTCCTTTAAAAGCCAGGGTAAATTTCTGTCTACCCAGCCAAAGCATAGTCTTCTTATGTGGAACTTCAACCTATATCTGCCTCCCCACCAACTGGACAGGCACCTGCACCTTAGTCTTCCTAAGTCCCAACATTAATATTGCCCCAGGAAATCAGACCCTATCAGTGCCCCTCAAAGCTCTAGTGCATCAGTGCAGGGCCATACAACTAATACCTCTACTTATAGGTTAGGAATGGCCACTGCTACAGGAACCAGAATAGCAGGTTTGTCCACTTCAGTATCCTACTACCACACACTCTCAAAGGATTTCTCAGACAGTTTGCAAGAAATAACGAAATCTATCCTCACCCTACAATCCCAAATAGACTCTTTGGCAGCAGAGACTCTCCAAAACTGCCAAGGCCTAGGCCTCCTCATTGCTGAAAAATGAGGACTCTGTACCTTCTTAGGGGAAGAATGTTGTTTTTACACTAACCAGGCAGAGATAGTACGAGATGCCCCCCGGCATTTACAGGAAAAGGCTTCTGAAATCAGACAACGCCTTTGAAACTCTTATACCAGCCTCTGAAGTTGGGTGACGTGGCTTCTCCCCTTTCTAGGTCCCGTGACAGACATCTTGCTATTACTCGCCTTTGGGCCCTGTATTTTTAACCTCCTTGTCAAACTTGTTTCCTCTAGGATCGAGACCATCAAACTACAGATGGTCTTACAAATGGAACCCCAAACGAGCTCAACTAACAACTTATACTGAGGACCCCTGTACTGACCTGCTGTCCCTTTGACTGGCCTAAAAAGTTCCCCTCTGGAGGACACTACAACTGCAGAGCCCTTTCTTTGTCCCTATCCAGCAGGAAGTAGCTAGAGCAGTCATCGCTCAATTCCCAACAGCAGTTGGGGTGTCCTGTTTAGAGGGGGGATTGAGAGGTGAAGCCAGCTGAACTTCCTGGGTTGAGTGAGGACTTGGACAACTTTTCTGTCTAGCTAGAGGACTGTAAATGCACCAATCAGCACTCTGAGTCTAGCTAAAGGATTGTAAATGTACCAATCAGCACTCTGTAAAAACACATCAATCAGTGCTCTGTGTCTAGCTAAAAGATTGTAAATGCACCAGTCGGCACTCTGTAAAATGGACCAATCAGCACTCTGTAAAATGGACCAATCAGCAGGATGTGGGTAGGGACAAATAAGGGAATAAAAGGTGGCCACCTTAGCCAGCAGCAGCAACCTGCTCAGGTCCCCTTCCATGCTGGGAAGCGTTGTTCTTTTGCTCTTCACAATAAATCTTGCTGCTGCTCACTCTTCGTGTCCATGCCACCTTTAAGAGCTATAACACTCACCATGAAGGTCTGCGGCTTTATTCTTGAAGTCAGCGAGACCAAGAACCCACCAGAAGGAACCAACTCTGGATGCAGTAGTATTCCCTGATTATTTAAAAGTCTATACGCATATTAACAAGTCTACATATGTAAATTTGACAAATTAGATGAAATGGACCAATTCCTCAGAAAATACAAACTACCACAAATTACTTATATGAAATCGATAATTCAGATTTGTAACTATGAAGGAAATTGAATTTGTAATCTTAAAACTCCTAAAAATGAAATCTCCACATCCAGATGGTTTCACTGGAGAACTTTACCAAACATTTAAAAAAAGAATTAACACCAATTCTATACAATCTTTTCCAGAAAATAGAAGAGGCATGAATATTTCCCAATTCATTTTAGGAGGTTAGTATTGTCTTACTACCAAAACCAGGTGAAGACAGTGCAAAAAGAAAACTAAAGATCAATATCCCTCATGATATAAACACAAAAATCCTTAACAAAGTATTAGCAAATTGAATTCAGCATATAATTATATTCTCTGACCAAGAGAGATTTATACCAGGGTTGCAAGGCTGATGCAGTTTTTGAAAATCAATCAGTGTAATTCATCCCATTAACAGGCTAAAAATGAAGAGCCACATGCATATCAATCAATGCAGAAAAAACATTTGACAAAATCAGCAGCCATTCATCATAAAAACTCAGAAAAATAAGACTAGAAGATAATTTCCCTAGCATGATAAAGAGCATCTACAAAAAAAAACCCTACAGCTAACGTTATACTTGGTAAAACATGAGGCTTTTCTCCTAAGATCAGAAATAAGGCAAATATGCCCACCCTCACCAATCTTACTCAAAATAGTGGCAAAAGTTAATAAGAAATAAGGCAAGGAAAGAAAATTTAAAAGCATTCAAATAAGGAAGACATAAATAAAACTATTTCTGTTTTTAAATTACATGATTGTCTACATAGAAAGTGAAAAGTAATCAACAAAAATACTCCAAGAAATAAACGAGTTCAGCAAGTTTGCAGGATACAAAATAAATACACAAAAATCAACTGTATTTTTATATACTAGCAATAAACACAGGGACACAGAAATGAAAAATACTTGTACTATTTATAAATTGCTCAATAAAAATGAACTACTTAAGGTATAAATTTAACAAAACATAAACAAGATCCTTTATGTTCCCAAAACTAAACAATGTTAATAAAAAATATCAAAGAAGATCTAAAGAAATGGCAAAACAGATCTGTTTCAGCCCCTCTGAGCCAGAGGGCTCTTGCACAGTTCCTGGACTTCACCAGGCCTGAGTGCATGCCCTTGGCTTTGTTTATAAACATTTGGAGGTATTTTTGAGGCAATTTGATGTAGTTCCATGGTTTTCAACTCACAAGTCCCTGAAGTCCCTGTTAAAAATGCACATTCTTCCAAGATTGCTGAATAGGAACAGCTCCTGTCTTCAGGTCCCAGGGTGATCAACATAGAAGACAGGTGATTTCTGCATTGCCAACTGAGGTACCAGGTTCATCTCACTGCGACTGGTTGGACAGTGGGCAAGCCAAAGCAGAGCAGCGCATCGCCTCACCCGGGATGTGCAAGGGGTCAGAGGATTTCCTTTTCCTATCCGAGGGAAGCCGTGATGACAGATGGTACCTGGAAAATTGGACACTTCCGCCCAAATACTGAGCTTTTCCAAGGGTCTTAGCAAACGGCACACCAGGAGATTATATCCTGTGCCTGGCTTCGTGGGTCGCATGCCCACCGAGCCTTGCTCACTGCTACTGCAGCAGTCTGAGATCAACCTGCGAGGCAGCAGCCTGGCAGGGGGAGGGGCGTCCATCATTGCTGAGACTTGAGTAGGTAAACAAAGCAGCCCAGGAAGCTCAAACTGGGTGGAATCCACTGCAGCTCAACCAGGCCTGCTGCCTCTGTAGGCTCCACCTCTGGGGCAGGGCATAGCTGAATAAAAGGCAGTAGAAACTTCTGCAGACTTAAACATCCCTGTCTGACAGCTCTGAAGAGAGCAGTGGTTCTCCCACCGCAGTGTTTGAGCTTGGAGAATGGACAGACAGCCTCCTCAAGTGGGTCCCTGACCCCATGTAGCCTAACTGGGAGCCAACTCCCAGTAGGGGCCGACTGACGCCTCATACAGGTGGGTGCCTCTCTGGGATGAAGCTTCCAGAGGAAAGATCTGGCAGCAATATTTGCTGTTCTGCAATATTTGCTGTTCTGCAGCCTCTCCTGGTGATACCCAGGAAAACAGGGTCTGCGGTGGACCTCCAGCAAACTCCAACAGACCTGCAGCTGAGGGACCTGACTGTTAGAAGAAAAACTAACAAGCAGAAAGGAATAGCATCAACATCAACCAAAAGGACATCCACATCAAAACCCGATCTGTAGGTCACCAACATCAAACACCAAAAGTAGATAAAACCACAAAGATGGGGAGAAACCAGAGCAGGAAAGCTGAAAATTCTAAAAACCAGAGCGCCTCTTCTCCTCCAAAGGATTGCAGCTCCTCTCCAGCAACAGAACAAAGCTGCATGGAGAAAGACTTTGGTGAGCTGACAGAAGAAGGCTTCAGAAGGTCAGTAATAACAAACTCCTCCGAGCTAAAGGAGGATGTTCAAACCCATTGAAAGGAAGCTAAAAATCTTGAAAAAAGATTAGATGAATGGCTAACTAGAATTAGCAATGTAGAGAAGACCTTAAATGACCTGATGGAGCTGAAAACTATGGCACAAGAACTGCACGACAGATGCACAAGTTTCAATAGCCAATTCGATCAAGTGGAAGAAAGGGTATCAATGATTGAAGATCAAATCAATGAAATAAAGCAAGAAGAGAAGTTTAGAGAAAAACGAGTAAAAAGAAATGAACAAAACCTCCAAGAAATATGGGACTATGTGAAAAGACCAAATCCACGTTTGACTGGTGTACCTGAAAGTGACGGGGAGAATGGAACCAAGCTGGAAAACACTCTTCAGGATATTATCCAGGAGAACTTCCCCAACCTAGCAAGGCAAGCCAATATTCAAATTCAGGAAGTACAGAGAACACCACAAAGATACTCCTCAAGAAGAGCAACCCCAAAACACGTAATTGTCAGATTCAACAAGGTTGAAATGAAGGAAAAAATGTTAAGGGCAGCCAGAGAGAAAGGTCGGGTTACCCACAAAGGGAAGCCCATCAGACTAACAGTGGATCTCTCTGCAGAAACTCTACAAGCCAGAAGAAGTGGGGGCCAATATTCAACATTCTTAAAGAGAAGAATTTTAAACCCAGAATTTCATATCCAGCCAAACTAAGTTTCATAAGTGAAGGAGAAAAAAAATCCTTTACAGACAAGCAAATGCTGAGAGATTTTATGAACACCAGGCCTGCCTTACAAGAGCTCCTGAAAGAAGCACTAAACATGGAAAGGAACAACCAGTACCAGCTATTGAAAAAACATGCCAACTTGTAAAGACCATTGATGCTAGGAAGAAACTGCACCAACTAACAGGCAAAATAACCAGCTAACATCATAATGACAGGATCAAATTCACACATAACAATATTAACCTTAAATGTAAATGGGCTACATGCCCCAATTAAAACACACAGACTGGTAAATTGGATGAAGAGTCAAGACCTATCAGTGTGTTGTATTCAGGAAAACCATCTCACGTGCAGAGATACACATAGGCTCAAAATAAAGGGATGGAGGAAGATCTACCAAGCAAGTGGAAAGCCCAAAAAAAGCAGGGGTTACAATCCTATTCTCTGATAAAACAGACCTTAAACCAACAAAGTTCAAAAGAGACAAAGAAGGCCATTACATAATGGTAAAGGGATCAATTCAGCAAGAAGAGCTAACTATCCTAAATATACATGCACCCAATACAGGAGCACCGAGATTCATAAAGCAAGTCCTTAGAGACCTAAAAAGAGACTTAGACTCCCACACAATAATTATGGGAGACTTTAACACCCCACTGTAAACATTAGACAGATCAACGAGACAGAAGGTTAACAAGGATATCCAGGACTTGAACTCAGCTCTGCACCAAGCAGACCTAATAGACATCTACAGAACCCTCTGCCCCAAATCAACAGAATATACATTCTGTTGTACAGAATATACATACTCAGGATTAAGAAAGTCACTCAAAACCGCACAACTACATGGAAACTGAACAACCTGCTCCTGAATGACTACTGGGCAAATAACAGAATGAAGGCAAAAATAAAGATGTTCTTTGAAACCAATGAGAACAAAGACACAACGTACCAGAATCTCTGGGACACATTTAAAGCAACGTGTAGAGGGAAATTTATAGCACTAAATGCCCCAAGAGAAAGCAGGAAAGATCTAAAATTGACACCTAACATCACAATTAAAACAACTAGAGAAGCAAGAGCAAACACATTCAAAAGCTAGGAGAAGGCAAGAAATAACCAAGATCAGAGCAGAACTGAAGAAGACAGAGACACAAAAAAACCCTTAAAAAAATCAATGAATCTGGGAGCTGGTTTTTTGAAAAGCTCAACAAAATTGATAGACCACTAGCAAGACTAATAAAGAAGAAAAGAGAGAAGAATCAAATAGACACAATAAAAAATGATAAAGGGGATATCATCACCGATCCCACGTAAATACAAATTACCATCAGATAATACTACAAACATCTCTATGCAAATAAACTAGAAAATCTAGAAGAAATGGATAAATTCCTGGACACATACACCCTCCCAAGACTAAACCAGGAAAAAGGTGAATCCTTGAATAGATCAATAACAGGCTCTGAAATTGAGGCAATAATTAATAGCCTACCAACCAAAAAATGTTCAGGACCAGATGGATTCATAGCCAAATTCTACCAGACGTACAAAGAGGAGCTGATACCATTCCTTCTAAAACTATTGCAATCAATAGAAAAAGAGGGAATCCTCTCTGACTCATTTTATGAGGCCAACATCATCCTGATACCAAAGCCTGGCAGAGACACAACAAAAAAAGAGAACTTTGGACCAATATCCTAGATGAACATTGATGCGAAAATCCTCAGTAAAATAGTGGCAAACCAAATCCAGCAACACATCAAAAAGCTTATCCAGCACTATTAAGTTGGCTTTATCCATGAGATGCAAGGCTGGTTCAACATACCACAAATCAGTAAACATAATCCATCACATAAACAGAACCAATGACAAAAACCATATGATTATCTCAATAGGTGCAGAAAAGGCCTTCAACAAAATTCAACAGCCCTTCATGCTAAAAACTCTCAATTAATTCGGTATTGATGGAACGTATCTCAAAATAATAAGAGCTACTTATGTCAAACCCACAGCCAATATCATACTGAATGGGCAAAAACTGGAAGCATTCCCTTTGAAAACTGGCACAAGACAGGGATGCCCTCTCTCACCAATCCTATTCAACATAGTGTTGGAAGTTCTGGCCAGGGCAATCAGGCAGGAAAAAGAAATAAAGGGCATTCAATTAGGAAAAGAAGAAGTCAAAATGTCCCTGTTTGCAGATGACATGATTGTATATTTAGAAAACCCCGTCGTCTCAGCCCAAAATCTCCTTAAGCTGATAAGCAACTTCAGCAAAGTCTCAGGATAGAAAATCAATGTGCAAAAATCACAAGCATTCTTACACACCAATAACAGACAAACAGAGAGCTAAATCATGAGTGAACTCCCATTCACAGTGGCTACAAAGAAAATAAAATACCTAGGAATCCAACTTACGAGGGATGTGAAGGACCTCTTCGAGGAGGACTACAAACCACTGCTCAACGAAATAAAAGAGGACATAAACAAGTGGAAGAACATTCCATGCTCATGGATAGGAAGAATCAATATAGTGAAAATGGCCACATGGCCCAAGGTAATTTATAGATTCAATGCCATCCCCATCAAGCAATCAATGACTTTCTTCACAAAGTTGGAAATAACTACTTTAAAGTTCATATGGAACCAGAAAAGAACCTGCATTGCTAAGACAATCCTAAGCAAAAAGAACAAAGCTGGAGGCATCACGCTACCTGATTTCAAACTATACTACAAGTCTACAGTAACCAAAACAGCATGGTACTGGTACAAAAACAGAGATATAGACCAATGGAACAGAACAGAGGCCTCAGAAATAACACCACACATCTACAACCATCTGATCTTTGACAAACATGACAAAAACAAGAAATGGGGAAAGCATTCCCTATTTAATAAATGGTGCTGGGAAAACTGGCTAGCCATACGTAGAAAGCTGAAACTCGATCCCTTCCTTACACTTTATACAAAAATTAATTTAAGATGGGTTAAAGACTTAAATGTTAGACCTAAAACCATAAAAACCCTAGAAGAAAACCTAGGCAATACCATTCAGGACATAGGCATAGACAAGGACTTCATGACTAAAACACCAAAAGCAATGGCAATAAAAGTCAAAATAGACAAATGGGATCTAATTAAACTAAAGAGCTTCTGCATAGCAAAAGAAATGACCATCAGAGTTAACAGGCAACCTACAGAATGGGAGAAAATTTTTGCAATCTACCCATCCGACAAAAGGCTAATATCTGGAATCTACAAAGAACTTAAACAAATTTACAAGAAGCAAATAAACAAGCCCATCAAAAAGTGGGCAAAGGATATGAACAGACACTTCTCAAAAGAAGACATTTATGCAGCCAACAAATACATGAAAAAATGCTCATCATCACTGGTCATCAAAGAAATGCAAATCAAAACCACAATGAGATACCATCTCACACCAGTTAGAATGGCGATCATTAAAAAGTCAGGAAACAACAGGTGCTGGAGAGGATATGGAGAAATAGGAACGCTTTTACACTGTTGGTGGGACTGTAAACTAGTTCAACCATTGTGGAAGACAGTGTGGTGATTCCTCAAGGATCTGGAACTAGAAATACCATTTGACCCAGCCATCCCATTACTGGGTATATACCCAAAGGATTATAAATCATGCTACTCTAAAGACACGTGCACACGTATGTTTACTGCAGCACTATTCACAATAGCAAAGCCTTGGAACCAGCCCAAATGTCTATCAATGATAGACTGGATAAAGAAAATGTGGCACATACATACCATGGAATACTATGCAGCCATAAAAAAGGATGAATTCAAGTTCTTTGCAGGGACATGGATGCAGTTGGAAACCATCATTCTGAGCAAACTATCACAAGGACAGAAAACCAAACACCACATGTTCTCATTAATATGTGGGAATTGAACAATGAGAACACTTGGACACAGGGCAGGGAACATTACACCCCGGGGCCTGTCATGGGGTGAGGGGCTGGGGGAGGGATAGCATTAGGAGTAATACCTAATGTAAATGACAAGTTAATGGGTGCAGCAAAACAACATGGTACATGTATACCTATGTAACAAACTTGCGCGTTGTTCACATGTACCCTGGAACTTAAAGTATTTTAAAAAGAAGAGCAATGGCAAAACGTAGTGTGTTCATGGATTGGTAGACAACTTAATAAAGATATTGATTTTCCCTAAATTAATATACAAGTGTAATGTAATTCCTATCATGGTAAGATGTTTTTGTTGATAGATGTTTTGTTGATAGAGGCAAGGTTATCCTAAAATGTGTATAGAAAGGTAAAGAAAGTTGCATAGCTAAAATTACTTTGAAAAAGAAAAATAAAGTGAAAGGGCTGGGCGCAGTGGCTCATGCCTATAAACCCAACACTTTAGGAGGCCAAGGTGGGTGGATCACAAGGTCAGGCGTTCAAGACCAGCCTGGCCAACATAGTGAAACCCCGTCTCTACTAAAAATACAAAAAATTAGTCACACATGGTGGTGGGTGCCTGTAATCCCAGCTACTCGGGAGGCTGAGGCAGCTTGAACCAGGAAGGCGAAGGTTGCAGTGAGCCGAGATCGGGCCACTGCACTCCAGCCTAGGCAACAGTGAGAGACTCTGTCTCAAAACCTAACTAACTAAATAAATAAATAAAGTGAAAAGATTCAGTTTACCTGATTTCAAGACTTAGTATAGAGCTAGAGTAATCAAACCTGTATTGTATTGGTAGAGAGACAGACACATAGATTAAGGAAACAGGATAGAGAACTCAGAAATACCCCCACAAAATAAGCCCAACTGGTTTTTGACAGATGTACAAAAGCAATTCAATGGAGGAAAGATAGCCTTTCAATAAATGGGGCTGGAGCAACTGGATAGACATACATAGGCAGGAAAAACAAAACCACACCTTGTCCTACATACCACATTGTATACAAAAATTAACTCAAAATGGATCATTAACTTACCATGTATAAAATTATACAACTTATAGAAAAAAAGCAAGAGGAAAATTTTGGAGTTTAGAGCCGGGCAAAGAGTTCTCAGACTTGACACTAAAAAGACAATCATAAAAGAAAAAACTGATACATTGGACTTTATCAAAATTATAAACTTTTGATCTGCAAAAATATCACATTAAGAGGAAAGACAAGCTACATAGTGAGAGAAAGTATATGCAAATCAGATATCTGAAAAAGCACTAATATATAGAATATGTAAAGAAAAAACTCAACAGTGAAAAAAAAACCAATTCAATTAGAAGATGGGAAAAATACATGAAAAGACATTTCACCAAAGAAGATACACAGATGGAAATAAACACATGAAAATATTTTCAACATTATTAGCCATTAGGAAAATGTAAATTTAGACAACAATGAGGTACTACTACATACCTATCAAAATGGCTAACATAAAAAATAGTGACAAGACCAAGTGCTAGCAAGGATGCAGAGAAACTTAATTACTCATACATTGCTGGTGATGATGTAAAATGGTACAGTCACTTCGGAAAACAGTTTGGCAATGTTTTAAAATATGAATCATGCAATTATCATACAACCCACCAGTTGCACTACTGGGCATTTATCCAAGAAAAATAAAAACTTACATTCACATAAAAGCCTATTCAAAAATATTAGTAGCAGCTATATTTGCAGTAACCTCAAACTAAAAGCAATCCAGATATCTTTCAAAGGGTGAATGTTGAACAAATTGTGGTACATCAATACCATGAAACACTACTCAGCCATGAAAAAGATTGAACTATTTATACACTCAACAACCTGGATGAATCTCTAGAGAATTATGCTGAGTGAAAAAATATAATCCTAAAAGGTTACATTCTTTATAATTCCATTTGTATAAATTATTGAAATAGCAAAATTATAAAAATGGAGATTGGTGTTTGCTAGAGACTGGAAAGAAGAGGGTGTGGTGATAATAGAATATGAAGGATCCTTATGATGATGGAACTATCCTGTATTTTGACTCTAGTGATGGATACAGGAAACTACATGTCGGATAAAATTGCACAGAACAAAACTTGTATACATGCACACACACAAATGAATACAAGTCAAATTGGGGACCTCAATAATATTGGTGCACTGTATCACTGTAAATATCCAGGTTGATACTGTATTACAGTTTTGAAAGATGTCAACATTGGGGGAACTGCATAAAGGATACAGGATCTCTTTGTATTATTTCTTACAACTCTGTCGTCTAAAATTATCTCAAAGTAAACAATTTAATCAAGAAAGTAATAACTTATGATGGGGATGTCAACCAAAGCACCATGCTGCATGCTTACTGAAACTGCTTATTGTTCAAACACGTGCCTTTAGGAAGGGAAACAGACTTAGGCAGTCCACCTACTATTATCATAATTTGTTGTATTTTTTAATTAAATTTTTATTTTAGGATAAATAACAATCTTATGGGACCACTGTTGCATATGTGGTTCATCACTGACCAAAACGTCATTATACAGCTGAGATGGTCTGGCTGTGTTCCCACCCAAGTCTCACTTGCATTGTAGTTCCCATAATCCCCATATTTGTTGCGAGGGACCCAGTGGGAGGTAACTGAATCATGGCGGTGGTTACCTGCTGTTCTCCTGATAGTGAGTTCTCATGAGATCTAATGGTTTTATAAGGGGCTTTTCCTCCTCTTCGCTCTGCACTTCTTCTTGCTGCCACCATGTGAGAAGGACGTGTTTGCTTCCCCTTCCGCCATGATTGTAAGTTTCCTGAGGCCTCCCCAGCCCTGCAGAACTGTGAGTTTATTAAACCTTTTTCATTTAGAAACTACCCAGTTTTGGCTGGGTGCGGTGGCTCACACCTGTAATCCCAGCACTTTGGGAGGCCAAGGCGGGTGGATTACCTGAGGTCAGGAGTTTGAGACCAGCCTGGCCAACATGGTGAAACCCTGTCTCTACTAAAAATACAAAAAATAGTCAGGCGTGGTGGCACACTCCTGTAATCCCAGCAAGTCGGGAGGCTGAGGCAGGAGAATTGCTTGAGCTCGGGAGATGGAGGTTGCAGTGAGCCAAGATCACGCCACTGCACTCCAGCCTGGCCAACAGAGCAAGACTCTGTCTCAAAAAAACAAAAACATAAGCAACAAAAAAACTACCCAGTTTTGGGTATGTCCTTATAGCAGAGTGAGAACAAACTCATACAGAAGTGAATGACTGTACTAAAAGTAGTACAGCACAAAACCCGCATACTTTCTAATGAAAAGTATATTTATAAATTGGGCTTTTTCATAATATATTATTTTCACCTTAAATATATGTATCATGGTGCTCAATAACAATTTCTCCTACTTTTGCATTTCAGAATATAAGTGTTTCTAAGCTTTTAAACTATTGGAGATCATGAGAAGAACCTTATAAAATCCTACTTAACATTTACCAAAACTGTTCTAGGTGGATCCATAGGAAGGCAAGAGCATCAGGGTTCAGGCCTGACTCTGCTCTTCTCGGGCTGGTGATGTCCTAGAATGTGGATTTGCCTGTAATTCGAAAATGTTGCACTCTTAACGCCACAACACTCAGAGCACTGGAGAGGTGAATACTGATTGCCCTTGGCTCTGAGGGCATGGGATCATGCTCTCCGAAAGAACTAAGAAAACTGTGTGGTAACCTGTGTCAGCAAGGCCTCAGGTCAACAGTGGATAAACATCTGCTGTGGGATCATGCAGGTCTCACTCCGTGTTGAGGGTATAGTGGGACAACTGTGTGAAGCCTCAGGTGGAAATCAGCCTGATCCACCCTTTACAACCTTGAAAGCGCCTGGATTCTCAGACTTTTCAACAAGAGAGATAATCCTTGGAGGAAAATACTGAGCTTCCTGCTTATTCAGCGGATGAGTGCTTAGGCAATTTCTTGGAAAAAATAAAATGATGTGAGCGTATTTTCACTTTGAGTTTATGAGGCTAGTTATACTCAGGAAATGTTCAAGATACAGTTCTATCTATCTATACCTATCTGTCTATTTACATCTATCTATCTATCTATCTATCTATCTATCTATCTATCCATCCATCCATCCATCCCTCTATCCATCCATCCCTCTATCTATCTGTCTATCTATTTATCTATCTATCTATCTATCTATCTATCTGTCTATCTATCTATCTATCTTCCTACCTACTGTATCTATCTATTTTCCTACCTACTGTTTGCCTATTTACTAAGAAAAATTTAACAATGAACTCTAAGTACTGGCATTACAGGCAATTTTCACATGGTTATAAGAACGGATGCTCAATAAATATCTGTTGAATGAATAAGTGAATGACATTTCTTCTGTGTGCTTTATGTTTGATTCTAAACTCCATGAAAACAGAGACTATGTCTATTTTTGTTTGATACTGCATTCCTAGAGGCTACTTATAACAGGATCTCAAAAATATGTATTGTTTGAATGAAGAATATTTTTTAAATTTTTTAACAGTAAATGTATTAGTTTTAAAATCAGAAAAAATACTATTATACAGCCATCCCTTGGTATCTGTGGCGGCTTGGTTCCAGGGCCCCCTGCAGAAACCAAAAATCTAAGAATGTTCTTTATATAAAATGATGTTGTATTTGCATATGACCTACACACATCCTCCCATATACTTTAAATGATTTCCGGATTATTTGTAGGACCTAATACAATGCCTACATATCACTTTACTCTCATGGTTTCAACCCAATGCTCAACATGCTGCAGATTCAAGTTTAGCCTTTTGGAACTTTCTGGACATTTTTTTCAGAATATTTTTAATCCTCGGTTGATTGAATCTATGGATGTGGAAATCACCACTATAAAGGCTGTACTGCACTATAGTATATCAGATACTACACCATACAAAAAATAATTGTAAGAATAACTAAAAATGTTTATCTATAAATTGAGGATTGGTATTTCCAAAAGATAAATACATCACCCTGACCATCTCCTTAGTATTGAACTATTCCATCAAGAAACCAAGAGGACTGTCAGGGAGCAGAGCATTCTACCAGAACACATAAGCCATTCATAATTGGAGCTCCTCCAGCAATCTTTCCATCCCTATTATCACTTTTCTCTATCTTTTATTTTTGTCTGGAGAAAATAATATTTAAATTTTAAAAATATAAAATAAAACATTTATTCTAGAGTGCACACGAAGAAAAATCCCAATCCTCTGAGCATTCTCTTCTTTACCTATTCACATAAAAACAAGACGTCTCAAGCCTCTGACCTTTATCTTCAAAGCCCAGTGTGAGTTGAAAAAGAGACATTATACTTTTTTGCACTCTAGATTCAAATGTTTGAACTGTCTGCTTCATTTTAGTTGTTTAAAAGGAAGCTTCAGGTGTTTATAATACAAAAGATTTGAGGAGAAAAAACCCAAGTCCTCCATGTTTAGACGTAAGGAGATCCTATCACACTTTAGATCCTTTACCACGTTAGAGTTTCTCAAATGTGAAGTCTTCCTCTCTCCCCGTCATTCAAGACAACACACCTTCTTGTTCAGATAAATCTAGAAATGCGTTATTTAACATTATTTCTCTTCTTGAGCCTTATGAAGTGACTTCAAACAGATTACTGTCAAAAGAATGCTGCCTCAGGATTAAGCAACAGTACCTGCCTGACTTAATCAAATAGAGCTACCCACTGATAACCTCTGCCTCAGATTTAGAATCCCTTTCACCTGTCCCCTAGATTATTTGATTATTTGTTAAATCATTCTGAAAATTTGCCTAATAGTTCATTGGGAATAGTGGTAGGTGTGGAAGATGGGAGGGCTGGCAGGGAAGGTGAGTTGCTAAAGTGTTCCTATACAAAGTCCAGATCCTCTTTGAATCACAGACTAGGAAGAATGTGATCAACAGCCTAAAACTCTCAATGAGGAGGGGAGAACGGACTTCTCAGGACAAAGGGCAGGAGGAGCAGAGGTGAACTGATTGATCTTGTCTGGTAATTATGTTCCTTCCAACTCCCATGTTATACAACGAAGGGGGAAACAGTGCTGATTATCAAGGGAAGAATATATACAGCTGTGCTAGGTTCAGGAGTTTCCTATGACAACATAAGCTTTGATAAATGTATGTGTGGGGGGGTGTGTCTATCTATTTGTCTATTATTGATCTTCCTATCTACCGTCTGCCTACTTATCAAAATGTAGCAATGAACTCTAAGTTTTACATATATATATAATATATACATATATATCACATAGTTCCCGAGACAGGCTTGAGGAGCACTTGTCTATTTCCTCAATGGCAACAGGACTAATATAAAAGCTCCTAGTTGCTGCCAGTCAGTTCTTAGGGTCTCTCCTGAAAGGCAGGATTTGGCTCACACAATAGATGTCATTTGAATAGGGTGACCATGTCAAGGTGCTTAAAGTACACAGAATATGAAATAAGAACTCACGTTTAACTTTTGGCTGCCTTTCTAGGTATTCAAATAGGAAATGAAATTAGATATTAATGTCTGGACTCCTGGTCCCTGCAGGTGGGCATGGGAGAGTGAAGCTTGCCTGAAGCAATAGATTTGGAGGCTAAGGAGGTCCAAAGCCTAAGTCTTGGTTGAGGCAGCCTTGAGAAGCAACGTGTAGTTAGTACCAGCTGCAATGCTTTAGGTTGCAAGTGTCAGCCCGGTGCAAAGTGATAGAGGAGTGGTTAAGTCTGTGGGTTTTGAGCCAGCTCTAGATTCAATCCTAGCTTTATCACTTAAACTAGCTGTGTGACCTGGCAAAATATTTAAGCTCTTTGTATCTTAGTTTTCTTATGTGCAAAGTGAGGAAAATAGTGAACTTGATAGGTTTGTTATAAGCTGTAAATACATGGATTTATTTAAGGTCCTAGAAGAGTGCCCAAAACTTAGCTCAGTGTATGTAAACAAGTAATAGAATTCTCTACCCAGGCCGGGCGCGGTGGCCCAAGCCTGTAATCCCAGCACTTTGGGAGGCCGAGACGGGCGGATCACGAGGTCAGGAGATCGAGACTATCCTGGCTAACACGGTGAAACCCCGTAAAATACAAAAAACTAGCCGGGCGAGGTGGTGGGCGCCTGTAGTCCCAGCTACTCGGGAGGCTGAGGCAGGAGAATGGCGGGAACCCGGGAGGCGGAGCTTGCAGTGAGCTGAGATCCGGCCACTACACTCCAGCCTGGGTGACAGAGCAAGACTCCGTCTCAAAAAAAAAAAAAAAAAAAGAATTCTCTACCCAAACTGACCCGAACATTTAGAAAATGTATTACATATTTCTCTTAACAGGAAGCCCAGAGGCAGAGTGGGCACCACGGTTGATTGACTGAGCAGGATGACATTGTCGCCACCTCTCCATTCTGCCATCCTAATGGGGGCTTCGTTTTCAAGCTGATAGCAAGATGGCTACAGAAGCTCCTAACATCACATCATGAGATAGGATGTGTTTCCTTCTGTGGCTTTCTTTTAAAAGAAAAAGGTAAGTCTGGGCACAGTGTCTCATGCCTGTAATCCCAGCACTTTGGGAGGCTGAGGCAAGAGGATCACTTGAGCCCAGTAGTTCAAGACCAACCTGGGCAACAGAGGAAGACCTCATCTCTACAAAAAGATTAAAAAATTAGCCAGGCATGGTAATGCATACCTGTGGCCCCAGCTACTTGGGAGGCTGACGCTGGAGGGTCACTTGAGCCTGGGAGGTAGAGGCTGCAGTGAGTCATAATGGCACCACTGTACTCCAGCCTGGGTTTCCTCCTTAGACTTTTAAATCTTTATTGGCCAGAATTAGTCTTTTGGCAAAGGGAGTGGGTTTCCCTTAGACCGATCAATTTCACCTCTGAAGCTGGGGGTGGGATCAGCTTCCTCTCACTGCTTGGAAATAAGCGAATGTCTGAATGATGTTGCAGTTCCATCAACAACCATCCTGAAAGGGGTGGGAAAATGGTAGAGAATGAATACTGAGTAGCCAACCAATAATGACCACTACAACTATTGTAGACAAAGACTAAGAACTGAGAGAGGATGACACAAGACAGTACAAGAGGCAGAGCCTGGAAAGACCCATTGAGGTAATTTCCTGTTTAAAGAGCCTGTCCATGGCCATCATGCTTGCAATTCCAGCACTTTGGAAAGCCAAGATGGGAGAATCCCTTGAGTCCACAAGTTTGAGGCTGCACTGAGCTATGATTGCACCACTGCATTCCAGCCTGGGCAACAGAGGGGGAGACCGTGTCTCAAAAACAAAAATCATAACGAGCCTGGCCAAGCCCACTGATGGGGAGAGAGTTGTGGAGGACAGCAAATACCACCCTAGTCCCTCATTAATCTTTCTTTTGTGGTTGGAAAGGAATACGATTATGCTAAATTCACTTGGTGGAAAACTTTAACCCACTAGGAGCATTATGAATAAGATGGAATGATGTCAAGAGCTGTGAAGTGTCTGAGATTTTACCCTACTTGCAATCTAACGAGTTAGCTTGTCATAGCTTCACAGATACTGGCAGAAGACTCGAGACTCCTGGGTCAGAGTCAAAGGCCTTATTACTCACAGTAATAACAGTAGCCAAAGTATGAGGATTTGTGCTGGTTTGCCAAGCCCCAATTCCCACAGGGTAATGCAAAAAGAGCCAGGTGTTATATGATGGATTACATCACAGAGGAGAAACCCTAAGCTCCAAGAATCCAGATATTTTTACAATGGGGGCCGGGATCAGTGGCTCATGCCTATAATGCCAGCATTTTGGGAGGTCAAGGCAGGTGGATCCCTTGAGGCCAGGAGTTCTAGACCAGTCTGGGCAACATGGCAAAACCCTGTCTCTGCTAAAATACAAAAATTAGCCAGGTGTAGTGGCAGGTATCTGTAATCCCAGCTGCTCAGAAGGTTGAGATATGAGAATCGCTTGAACCCAGGAGTCAGAGGTTACAGTGAGCCAAGATCGTGCCACCGCACTCCAGCCTGGGCAACAGAGCGAGACCCTGTCTCAAAAACAAACAGACAAACAAAAAAAACCCAATATTTTACAATGAAATATAAGCCTGTCTACTCTTTTTCCCAGAAGCAAACATTATCTTTATTACACTGAACTGATTATTAAACTTGTCTATCTATACTCCCTGGGTTCTGTCAAAATTTCCCATGAATATGCCACTCCATTGGCCACTCTGATTAATCTGAACAATAGAGGCTAAGAGCAAATCTGTTCCATTTGTCTCATATAGCATTTAATTAAGCTATTATCAAGAGGACTCAAATCAGCAGAATGAGGCCAACCTACAAGATTGACCTTCACCATGCTGCCCAGGGTGCCAGACCGAGGCAGCTGGACAAATCCAATGAATCATCAGGGTCTGCTTTAGAGAGTCACGTGGCTTTCTCCGTAAGTTTTTGTACTAGTCTTTCCACTTGGCCTGAGACATTAATCTAGGAACATCAATATGTATCAGTGACTGCATAGGCTCTGTCTTGGACCTCAAAATGGAAATCTAGGGCAATTATATTCATAACAACCCTGGCTACTTGAGGTCAACCCAACTGCCTTCCAGGAAGGAGGCAGTAGTGTTGATCACTTAAACTAAAGTCAGGCACTAATTTATACCATGTTTTTAAACTGACTCCTGACATATGGATAATTATATACTGGGAACACATACATAACAAGGGATACAGTTATCCCTCTGGGAATCTCTCCCACATAGCCAAAAGTAGCCCTTTTTTGGGAGAGATATCTGTAGTTCAGAGGGCTGTGTGATCTACTGGTGGTGCTTCTTTAAACATTTGAAGATTTCTTATGACCATTGCTAAGTTGTAAGTCAATGTGTTTTCAGAAGGCAGAGAGGTTAATGCCTGAGTTCTATTAAAAAAAGTGCAGTCCCAAGGGTATACATCATGTCCATGAAAAAAAAAAGTGTTGTTTATAATTGTTGGGGGGTCTCTAGTGGAACCTACATCATCTAGGTGAGAGGCTGACATGCCTCCAACATGACTTTTTGGCCAGTTGGTAAACTTTAAAATTTCCAGTTTAGTTTAAATGAATGAGTTTAGTCTTTGTTTTTAGAAAGACTGCCTGAGGGCAACCGGTCCAACCTGTCCTGTTTTTCCGTACCACCACCTGGGTGGCCTTTTTCCATCAGAGAAAATGACGGAGTGACAATTACGAGAAGGGGCTAGGAAAGACATCTGGAGGTGTTAGCAGATGTTTTTGTGGGAGGTACGGGAGCTGGGGCCATCCGCTGTTGTTTCTGATAGACTTCTCAGTAAGTTTAGAGGAAGTGGCAGTCAAATCATGATCGGAACCATCTGGCAGAGGATTGCAGACCCAGCAGGCAGTTCCATTCAAGGACCTTCCGACAGTTTGGAAAAGCCTCGTCAGAGTTTTCCTTCATGAGGAAGGCTCCAGAGATGGTTCTGGAAAACAAACATCATCCGAATCCCCCTTTCTTTTGTGTCTCTCAGGGTCTGAGGCACTCCTGTCTCAGGTGCTGTTGATCGTTTTGCCCTGCTTCCAAACTGGTGCATCCAATTCTAGTAGGTGCAATTCACCGTTTCTCAATTGTCCCCTAATCACACCCAGACCTTTGTTCAGAAGGTTGGACATTTTTATAGAAGTTATAGAGGCCCATTATAGCCCCCACATTGGCCTGTGTGAGCCACTCACTGTAGGGGGATTTGGTGAGCATGTGCTCATCCAAGTGGCAATTATCATTGTAATCCAAGTCAATCCAAATAGAGAATACAGACAGCTGAACCAGAACTAAGCTGAACTCTCCCGGCCACCAGACTGGCGTGGGGTTGCTGTTCGGGAAAAGAACGATGCATCATGGCCAGGAATGGTCAGGGAAAAATCTCACATTTTCAAAATACGTCTACACAGCCGTCCACTCCTTTTGTCCTGGTTATTATCCAAAAAGCCACCAAGAGGAGATGATCTCTCTCTGGGGACAGCTGCCTTCATTAACCAAACTGCCTAACTAAAGTGGACCAAGAGAAGGTGAGGGAAGTAGAGTCAGATATCTTTCTGATTCCTCAATTTTTGAAGAGGCCATTCCACTGCTAAACAATACCGAATACCTGTGGATGGTAAGGGGTTTGGAAGGTCCATTGAATATCTGTACCGTCAGTAGCAGAGGCCAGGGTAGAGAGGGAGGGAGGGACCAGAGGGCAAAAGGGGAAAGAGACTCTCCAGCAGTGAGGCTTTTCATTTACCTTCAGTTTAGATAACATGGTGGCTGCTCATGGCTCAACCAAATGAAGTCACAATGCTTTTGGCCAGGCCAGTGCCTTCTATTGGGCAGCAAGGTCCTCATGTCTAACACCTTCTATTTCAGCCTGGGGACCTTTTGACTTAGAGTCACAGCCACACTGTTATCTGCCTAGTGTCACCAAGTTTATGTCACTTTGCACTCTTGGGCTTGACTCACACAGGGAGCCTGCAACTCTTCAATTCCAACTCATAACTGGCAAAAAAAATAGAGAACCATTTCATGCCTACCTGATCATAACATTTGGTCAACATGTTCACTACTGATTACCAGAGACTCCCCACAAAAAGGTTTTATTGACCTATGAGGCCCTCATCATTCCTCTTTCACTTATCAGTCTACATCCTATAGTAGTCACTAACACTGTCAAGAACTGTGAACATTTTGCTGTACTTATAATCTAAGTTATCCTGCCACAGTTTCACAGATGCTGGCAGAAGACACAAGACTCCTAGGTCATAGACAAACAACGTTATTGCTCACGGCAATAGCAGTAGTTAGATACTGGCATTTGTACCAGTGCCCTAAGCCCTAATTGGCACAGATCAATGCAAGCAGAGCCAGATGATACCTGCACATGTAGTGGATTGTGTTGTAAGAGAGAAACCCTGAGCTTAGGAAACCATAAACCTTTTATAAGGGACAGCAGGTAAACACGCACCTTTGTTCCAGGGGAAGACACTCTCTATCTTCCAAAGTAGTTTGCTATACAAATATCCTTAAAAAGATAGTTCATAACAAAAGTGTCGGTCATCGTGCTTGTAAGATGTGCAGAAATATAAGAGACCCAAGGAGATTAGTCTTTTAATAATGAATTTTAGCAACTACTTCTCTGAGTCACACCATTCCTCATAAGTCTCTTGTGAATCACAGTCTACTTTCCATTCTTGTTCTTCATAGATGGAAGATGCAATATTGGTAGAGGAAACAAAGCCAGCAATAGGGGTAATTGATAGGGGACTTTAACAGAGAGAGGCAGCAGGTATTAGAAGATTTATTAGTTAAAAGGTTTTTTTGGTTGCAAATGGCAGAGATCTACTGTGGTTAAAGTAAATAACAATAAAATTTATCACAGAACTATAGAATAGCACAGAGAAATAAAGAAAAAGTTGGACAATTTGGTCTTTAGGAGAACAGGAACCAGAGCAGATCCAGAAATCTAGATTGAGGAACTAATAAACAGTCTCTGGGTAACCCTGTTAAGATGATCCTGGCCGGGCGCGGTGGCTCAAGCCTGTAATCCCAGCACTTTGGGAGGCCGAGACGGGCGGATCACGAGGCCAGGAGATCGAGAGACGATCCCGGCTAACACGGTGAAACCCCATCTCTACTAAAAAATACAAAAAAAACTAGCCGGGCGAGGTGGCGGGCGCCTGTAGTCCCAGCTACTCGGGAGGCTGAGGCAGGAGAACGGCGTAAACCCAGGAGGCGGAGCTTGCAGTGAGCTGAGATCCGGCCACTGCACTCCAGCCTGGGTGACAGAACAAGACTCCGTCTCAAAAAAAAAAAAAAAAAAAAAAAAAAGATGATCCTAATGTCATTTACTCTTGTGTCACACTGCTCAAGATTCAAATTCTCATAGGACAGCATCTGATTGGCCACACTTGGGCCACATGCCCAGTGACAGATGAGAAAGAATCAAAGAGAATGCCTCTGAAAGACCAGGCTAGGTCACATGCTCTGTGTGTAGGGGTTAGGGGTTGGAGCAAGATACTGGAGTTTTTTCCTATTTCAGAACCATAAGGTAAAATAAGGAAGGAGCATATAATAGCCATTAATAATAATAATGGCTATTATTTTTTAGTTACAGCCATTAATGGCTCTAAAGAATGCCATTAATGGCTATTACTAAAAAGTCAAGCCAGGCACGGTGGCTCACGCCTGTAATCCCAGCACTTTGGGAGACTGAGGCGGGTGGATCACCTGAGGTCGGGAGTTCAAGACCATCCTGACCAACATGGAGAAACCCTGTCTCTACTAAAAATACACAATTAGCTGGGTGTGGTGGTGCCTGCCTGTAATCCCAGCTACTCGGGAGGCTGAGGCAAGAGAATCACTTGAACCCGGAGGCAGAGGTTGCAGTGAGCCGAGATTGCACCATTGCACTGTAGCCTGGGCAACAGGAGCACAACCCTATCTCAAAAACAAACAAACAAAAAAAAGTCAAGAAGTAACAGATGCTGGCAAGGTTGCAGAGAAAAAGGAATGCTCACATACACTGCTGGTAGGAATATAAATTACTATAACCATTGTTGAAAGCAGTTTGGTGATTTCTCAAAGAACTTAAAACAGAACTACCATTTGACCTAGAAATCCCATTATTAAATATATACCCAAATATGTTAGGCCATTCTTGCATTGCTAGAAAGAAATAGCTGAGACTGGGTAATTTATAAAGAAAAGAGCTTAATTGGCTTACTGTTCTGAAGGCTTTACAGGAAGCATGATGCTGGCATCTGCCCAGCCTCTGGTGAGGCCTTGGGAACTTTCAGTCATGGTGGAAGGTGAAGTGGGAGCAGGCACTTCACATAGCAGAAGCAGGAGCAAGAGAGAAACAGCGGGGGGTGGAAGGTACCACACACTTTTAAATGACCACATTTTGTGAGAACTCAACTATCACAGAGATAGCACCCAGCCATGAGGGACCTGCCGCTGTGATCCGAACATCTCTCACCAGGCCCTGCCTCCAGCACTGGGGATTACAATTCAACATGAGATTTGGGTGGGGACAAATATACAAACTATACCATCAAAGAAATGTATATCTTTCTGCCATAAAGACACATGTACATGTATGTTCATCACAGCACTATCTATAGTAGCAAAGACATGAAATTAACCTAAAGGCTCATCAACAGTAGACTAGATTTAAAAAACCTGTGGTCCATATACAGTACTCCATGGAGTACTATGCAGGCATAAAAAGAATGAGATTATATCCTTTAAAGAAACATGGATGGAGCTAGAGGCTATTATCCTAAGCAAACTAATGCAGGAACAGAAAACTAAATATCACATTTTCTTATAAGAGGAAGCTAAACATTGACTACATATGAACTGAAAGCAGTGAACAATAGACTCCAGGGCCTACTTGAAGGTGGAACATGGGAGGAGGGTGAGGATCAAAAACCTCCTATCGGGTATTCTGCTTATTACTTGGATGATGAAATAATCTGTACACTAAACCCCACAACACGCAACTTACCTATACAACAAACCTGCACATGTGCCTCCTGAACCTAAAATAAAAGTTAAAAAGAAAAGAATGCCATTAACAGTAGAAGGGGGTGAGAGTGGTATTGGGCAGAGAAAAACAACAGATGTCCTCTGTGGTCACCACTCCTACACTATCCTTCCTCCCAGTCTGGGATTTCGTATCTTGATTTGAGCACATCTGTAGGAGAAAGGAAACTAAAGGCATTGTTAGTGAACATTTATGGGAACAACAGCCCAGACCAGAGTGAGTAGTGTCCTCTGGCCACCAGAGGACAGGGAATGCAGGGAGACAGAAAATGGCTGGGCAGAGTCCTTGGACATTAATCACTGGGTGCTCAAGGCCACCTGGGGCCACTGGAAGGTACAACTGAAGCCTGAGGCTGAGAAGTCTCATTAAATACCACCAGCCTCTCACCAGAGACCATGGAGAAAATCTGCAAGGTGACCAGGTTTGCCATTTGGGGCCTGTGGCCCATGCGTCAGGAATAGGCAAGAAGCTAACTGTCCTTCCTCTCACCCAGGGCCACTCAGGGGAAACAAGCACGGTCTAGAATATCAAGCTCACAGCACAGGTTGGGAGACGGGATTAAGAGTGAGGTGTGTCAACAAAATTCTGAAACCAGATACCAGCCAAGGACTCCTAAAGGCAAGCTGCCTGTAGTAGAGTCTGAAGATCTATTCTGAGGCACCAAAGCCAGAGAAGGGAGTCCTTTGTAGAGGAAGGAAAAGAAAAAAGTTGATTTTGAATACATGATAACTCCAAACATATAATGATTTTTTTTTTTTTTCTTACTTTGTCACCAGGCTAGAGTGCAGTGGTGTGATCTTGGCTCACTGCAACCTCCATCTCCCGGGTTCAAGTGATTCTCCTGCCTTAGCCTCCCAAGTAGCTGGGATTACAGGCGCCTGCCACCACCCCAGGCTGATTTTTGTATATTTTTAGTAGAGACGGGGTTTCACCATATTGGCCAGGCTGGCCTCGAACTCCTGACCTCATGATCCACCCGCCTCAGCCTCCCAAAGTGCTGGGATTAGAAGCGTGAGCCACCATACCTGGCCATGATCTTTTTTTCCTGTGCAAGAATAAGAGCATCAGGTATGCAGGCAAGTGATATGACTATATATTTTATATTGAATTATATGACACTATATATAATAAATTATATTATGTTAAATATAATACGGTATGTTATATGAAACTCCTGTTGGCCCACCTTGGATCTCCATGCAACTGCCATGGAAGTTATGTAGAAAGTAAGGCACAAAAGGAGAACATCTTTGCTGTTCCACGGTGTTCACGGAGCCTGTCAACATAGGTTCTCAGTCACAGTGCTCCCCACATGGGGCGTGGCTCACAGAATAAAATCTGAGAACTGTGAACAGGAAAATCTGAGATCTGGAAATCATCTGCAGACCATGATTCAAGATATTAAGCTGTCATAAGAAAACACGTAGGGCTGGTCTGTAGGCCCTTATTCATAACTGTATGTAGCCAGCGTTTGTACCTCATCCTTGTGTAAGAGTGAGATCTACCTTCTTGACAACCTGGCATTTAATCCAGGCTGGTTTAAAAAAAAAAAAAAAACTTAGTAACCAAATCAAATGTCCATTTTCTGGGAAATGGGTAAACAAACTATGGTCCATCCGTACAATGAAATACCACTTAGCGATTAAAAAAAACAAACTACGGATTCACACAACAGCATGGATGAATTATGTTCAGTGAAATAGACCAGACAGAAAGAACTACACACTTTATGATTACATTTATATGAAATTCTAGAAAAAGCAGAATTACAGTGACAAAAGGTAGATTGGTGTTTGCCAGGGATGGAGAAAGTGTTAACTGCTAAGTGGCACAGGGCAACTTTTGAGCGTAATGAATATTTTCTACGTTTTGATTATTTGGTGACTTTTTATTGTGGTAAAATATATATGTAGCATAAAATTTGCCATTTTAACCATGAAGTGTACAGTTCAGTTACATTAATGACATTTATAATGTTGTGCAACCGCTATTTCCATAACTCTTTCATCACCCCAAACAGCAGCTCTGTGCCCATTAAGTAATAACTCCCCATTCCCTCTTCCCCCACATGATTTTTATTGGATGTAAATTAAACCTTAATAAAGCTGATTCTACAAAGTGTACTGTCTCTCTCCAGTCCCTGTGATAAATGTCCTCCTCCTAGGTGAGGTCATTTTTTTTTTTTTTTTTTTTTTTTGAGACGGAGTCTTGCTCTTTCACCCAGGCTGGAGTGCAGTGGCCGGATCTCAGCTCACTGCAAGCTCCTCCCCTCGGGTTCACGCCATTCTCCTGCCTCAGCCTCCCGAGTAGCTGGGACTACAGGCACCCGCCACTTCGCCCGGCTAGTTTTTTTTTTTTTGTATTTTTTAGTAGAGACGGGGTTTCACCGTGTTAGCCATGATGGTCTCGATCTCCTGACCTCGTGATCCGCCCGTCTCGGCCTCCCAAAGTGCTGGGATTACAGGCTTGAGCCACCACGCCCGGCCAGGTGAGGTCATTTTTATAGCCTTTTATGCAGCAACACCCTCTGGACTTTCCTCTGTTCTCTGGACCTGAGTGCCCACGTCGCTGGCAGTCCCGCCCTTCCCAGAGCGTCCACAGATTCTACACACTCACGGTGTCCCCAGCTTGTTTGAGGACTTATTCTTTGGCCCTTGCTCTGACAGCAAGCATCCTTTCCTGCTCTCCAGCTAATCATCTCTCAGTCTTTTCACCCAGCCCCACCTACCAACGTCTGTCTTTGGCAACATATACCCAACACACATACACACACACACACACACACACACACACACACACACTCCACACCCCATATCTCTTCAGTTAGTCTTTTTACCCAGGTAGACTTTTTACCCAGCCCCACCTACCAACGTCTGTCTTTGGCAACATATACACAACACACACACACACACACACACACACACCATAATGACAGCTTCTCCCTTCAACAGTGTGACATGGCCTGTTTCGTGTCTTTTCCACTTCCGGGCCCCTAATCCTCTTACCTTTAGCATTTTTCCCTCCCTCACAAGTCAGCTAAGTCCAACCTGGATTTCTTACTTGTATTCTTAAACAGTACAGACTGACTTCAAGGCCAGGTAAAGAGAAAGACATTGAGTTTTCTTTTAAAAGACAGGAATCCTCCTTATGTCAACCTTTCTATGACACTCTACTAATCATGCACTTCCAAGGACATGGAGCTGGCATCTTCCCAGTGTCCTGTCCGACTGATGTCCAGCAGTGGCCTCAGAGCTGACTTGTTGGTCCTGTTGTCCTTTCGGGTGAGAAAGTAAAATACACCTCTTCCTTTTGGCTCCCCTTCTCCTCCTTCTCCAAAAGATACGTAACCAATCCTTTCTCTCTCATTTCTCCCCACACTAAGGGCAAGGGTGGTCCTAAGTTAAAAACGGCATCCCGGCCTGGCGTGGTGGCTCACACCTGTAATCCCAGCACTTTGGGAGGCCAAGGTGGGCGGATCACCTGAGGTCAGGTATTTGAGACCAGCCTGGTCAACATGGCAAAACCTCATCTCTACTAAAAATACAAAAATTAGCCAGGCGAGGTGGCGTGCACTTGTAATCCCAGCTATCGGGAGTCTGAGGCAGGAGAATCGCTTGAACCTGGGAGATAGAGGCTGCAGTGAGCCAAGATAGAGCCATTGTGCTCCAGCCTGGGCAACAGAACGAGACCCCAACTCAAAACAAAACAAAACAAAACAAAAAAATGGCATCCCATCTTTTCACAGGAGGTGCTAGAAAGCTGCTGCAGGGTAGCTCAGACAGTGGTCATGTGGGTTGGGTCCATTTCTCATTTTGTGAGGCCTGAGGGGACACAGTCTGAAAGCATGAGGTTAGGGAAAGATATTAACACACTCAGTAATAGAAACACGAAGCTGGAGGTCTGCAGCTTATGTGGGTCAGGATACTTCAAAGGGGGCTGGACCAAGGCTGCCCACTCTGGCCTCCTCCATAGTGTTTGAAGTATTGAACCCTCTCCCCACACAGCTCCGGGGAACTTGCAAAGGCAACTGTTAACTCCATCAGCGTGTGCAGGAAGAGCTCCTCTTCCCCTTCAATATCCCAAGGAAGAGGTACTGCTGCGGTTAGGGAAGTAATCTTGGAATAAGACTGACCCTTGTGGACAAGTAGCAGAGTTTCCTTGAGAGTTGGGTTAGAGGAAGGTTGGAAGAAAGATCTAAGGACAGAGAGTCATGTTAGTGACCATGGCACACCCATGAAGAACTTCTTATGAAGTAATTTAACTTCCTGAGTGCCTTCTGGAAAAATCACATTTAACCCTCAGTTTTAGTCCTATTCCCCCACCATCCTATGTTATAATTCCCTTCAATTCAATGGCAATTCACCCTCTCCCTACTCCCTCAAAATGAGTGATGGTATTACGGAAAATGAAGGGAGCATATAATAAACAAAGTGTGGTTTCCTCCAGACTCAGCTCAACTGCCTGGTTGAAGGGCCCTCTGCAGGGAGGGGATTACACCTAGGAACTGCAGGTAGGTAGTAGCCATGAGGTAACCAGAGCTCCACAGCAGAGGGGATAGAGGGAAGACGCACATGAAATTGAAGAGCAGCTCCCAGTAGGCATCTCTGGAACACAAGATGAATCTTTCCAAATGCTTAGAGAGAAATGTAAACTTTTATGGAGGGGAAGCTGATATTTGGGCCATGAGTGGATCAGATCTCGAATTTCACTCCTCTCCAAAGAGAAGGGAGCGAGGAGTTGCCATGTATTTTTCAAACTCTAGGTCACATTTGAGTGACCTTAAGTCTTGAGGTCTGTTCACTCAAGACTCAAGAATGGAGTCTTGAGTGAACAGACCTCACTCAAGTAAGCCTATACAAAAGCCACATTAAAACAAAACTAGAAAGCAACAAGCTGAGGGAGATGTTCCCATGATGAACAAAGGGTGGTGCCCTAATGTGGAGAGGAGAGTATCTACAATTCAGTTAGAAAAGCCAACATAACAAAAAAGTAAAAATGATAGTATATGCCCAAGGATAAACCAAAGAGAGTTTATTTACAAAAAAACTATTTATCTAATTGTGATTTTGTGAAACTACGTAAGATAGTGCAGTTACCTGACAGCTCCAGCTAGCAGCCCCAGTTATCACTTCTTGATCTGAAAAGATAAGAGGAGGGAAAGGTTACGGGAGCTCAGAGGGAGAGCAGGTCTGGTCAGAAGATCATTGAGCTTTGTTCTAAAGATACAGCCTGTCAGAGGCAACCTCACAGGGAGGCACCTAATGAAATAAATACTTTGAACTGAATCCCTTCCTACCTCCAATCTCCTGCCAGGCTTTCCACTGGCTAAGCCCAGCTGGGAGCCCAAGGGCACAGGTGCCATGCTGATGAATCCCAGACAGGTCCCACTTGTAGGGCAAGAGCAAGATGGAAAATGGAGAGAGTGAATGTGAAGTGGCAAACAGGATATTCAGCACAGGAGGAAAGAATTTGAGTATGCAATTCACAGAGGAAAAGATACCCTTGGGCTTACTGGTCACTTGAGACTAGCTCAATCTCACCAGTCAGGAAAGCTCAGATTCTGAAGTCAGACTGCCTGAGTCTGTCTGTTCTACTCTTAGTTATCATGTAATCTTATCAAGTCTTGTTTTCATCCGTTGTAAAATGGGAGTAATGATAGTATCTACATCATAGGGTTATTGCAATGATCAAGTGGAGAAAGGCATGTAAAGCCCTGGGGCAGTGCTTGGCATGGAGCAAGCAATCAATACATGATATCTATTTTTTTTTTATTTCAAATTGGTAAATGATAAAGATCTGTAGTACTTGTTATGGGCAAGGTTATAGGGCATGAGGCAGTCTCAGAAACTTTTAATGGGAGTGTAACAGGTATGTAGTCTTTCGGTGGGGGGGAATAATTTGACTGTACTTGGTTATAATTCAAAATAGGAGTAAACAATTCCATGTCTAATAATTTATCTTACACAATTACCTTCAGGAATACACAAAAAATACATGCACAAAGATGTTTAATGCTAGATTACGATTTGGAAATAACCTACATTGACATAATGAAACTCTGTATACCAATTTGTGTTGGCTATCTGTTGCTGTGTACATATTATCCCTGAAACTTGATGGCTTAAAAACGGCAAAAATTTATTATCTCACAGTTTATGTGGGTCAGGAATCCCTGCACGGCTTCGCTAGGTACCTCTGGCTCAAGGTCTCTCATGAGGTTGCGGTTCTACTGTTGATCAGGGCTTTGATCTCCTCTGAAAACTTGATGGGGGAGTGGAAGGGGAAGATACAGACACACATATGTGTATTTTATTCCTGCATTGTTCTCCCCATATGGTTTGGGTGGGCATGGGCATCCTCTCTTCCCATTGGAGTGGTAAGGTCTATGTTAAGTGTTTGGACTTTGGAACAGAAGGGACCAGAAGAGGCCCTCTGTCTTGCCTTGATCCTAGCCCATTCAGGCTAGTCTAACTTAGGTAAGGAGCTCTTCTTTTTTTTTGAAAGGAAATGTAGTATTTGAAGCTGATGCTTGAGCCAATTGCATGATTTGCCTTGCCTTGCTTCGTTCTCTGTGAATGTATTTCCCCCTGGTACCTTAGGAGAAGGGGTTGGCAGCCAAAATAGAGTTAAGACAATCAAGCATTCCAGCAGTTCCCAGCTAAATCTGTATCTCTACCTGTCACACCCTGCAAACACATGAAACTACATTCGTCATGAAGACGTTATCATGGCCCTTTTGAGTCTTCTCTCCTTGAGGTCAAACACTCCCCATTTCTTATCATTTTCCCTCAAATAAGGTAGGTTTGCTATCCCTAATAATTTTGCTCACTCTCTAAAGTATGTGTATGATGAGTGAATTCATTCATTCAATAATGAATGAATATTCTAATTTGTGAATGTCCTTCTTCAAACATTACCAGGGCCTGGTGGCACTTTAAGAGCAGTGTACCAGTTAGCATGCTTGAAATGACACAAAAAAGAAAAACTAACCTCAAGCTGATTTAAACAATATAGGAATCATTCGTTCACAAAACACGGAGCCCAGAAGCTGTAGAGATCCAGCAGAATTCGGAGAGTTTGACACTGTGGTAAAGGTTCTGGATCTCTATTTCTATGATACTGTTGGCTCAGTTTTGACCTAATTTTCAAGCTGGGGTTTTTCCTCTTAGCAAAGTACCTGCAGCTATACTATTCTTACCAGGCTCACTTATGCCCACCCAGAGACCAGAAAGCTTCCCATTCCCACAACCACCAAGCCAAAGGAGCTTTAGCTGGACTGGACTGACATAGGCCACCTTCCCAGTCCTGAACCAACCACCCCCTGTGCTGTTCAACTTGGGCTTGGGGAGGTGCATATCCTGGAGCCAGGACTGCTGCTAAGAGGATAGGACTTCCAGGCCTTCACATTCCCCCTGTCCCACTCTTTCCCAGCACCCAGAAGTGGGAAAACCTCACCCAAACCTCCTAGCTGGGAATATCAATTCTGTTAGGGGGAGCAGAAAGGGGACTTGATTCTTCCGCCATTTATTCGGCCAGTGTTCGGTGAGGACTGAGTGCATGCCAGACACTCTCCGGTGCCCTGGAAAGACAGCAGAGAACAAAATGGACAAAGGCCCTGCTCTCATGGAGGAGAGACAGAAAGAAAACAGACAGAAATGAATCAGGTAGGGTAAGAACTACCGGGAACCATGAGGGTGCTATTCTGTGAGGGTTGACGAGGAGACTTCTCAGGAAAGGTGACATTTGAGAAATGCTTTGGAGAAAATAGAGAGGGAACCATGCAGGTGAGAGGACGAAGAATGAGGGCTGGGGGACTAGGTAAGCACAAAGAGCCTGAGATGGGAGTGTCCTTGCAGTATCTAAGGAACAACAAGGTGTGGGGTGAAGGGAGGGTGAGAAAGGGGTGAGGGCTGGGCGTTTGGGGCCAGGCAGGCCATGGCAAGAATGGTGAGAATGAGAGCAAGGGAGGAAATCAACCTGGTCTTCCGTGGACAGGGGCCTGGCTTTTCAGCTGTGGCTACACTTGGCGGCTATGCCACTGCCACCCCCACCCCACTGCTTCCTTGCTACAGAGCTTACATCCCATGCAAGGCTGAAAATACCACTTAGTTGCCCTGCAGTTGGGCATGAGGAAGTGACTTGCAATCCATGTCACATAGCTTCTCTTCAGGCAGTTTGCAAAGAGGACAGACGGTGGCCAAGAGCAGTCAGGAGGCCCTTGCCAGATTCTAGGACAGATGCCGGTTGTGTCTGATTAGTGATAATAGCCATAGGACAAGAGATGAGGGTGGGCTGAGACAGAGAGGACAGAGATGAAGCAGAAATGAGAGAGGGATGAGGAAGGGCAGAGCCTGGAGCAAAAGCCATGGCGTGGTTACAAAAATGAGTTTCCTGATGTGGTGGCCCTGCCTGTCATAGCGAGAGGGAGAGAGCTCCTGTTTTGGGGGAACACCAGAAGGCAAGAATGGAAAGGAACCAGACCCAATCACAGCTCTGGTCGTGGCATACACTATTTGTTCTGCCGAGGGTACCCTTTGCCTGGTAAACACCTGTTTTTCCCTGGACTCCTCTCTGTACTGGACTGCAGGTAGGCTCCTTAGGGACCAGTTGATGCTTTTTGTATCCCTGGCTCTTAACATAAATATGTATATAAATATTAGTTTATATTAATATAAATAGGTGACTATCAAATGAGTGCTGAATGAAATACTGATAATGAAAAAAAGGAACAGGTAAAAAATGGTAACGAAAAGGGGTGAAATTGTGAAATATTTAAATTAGGATATTGAGACATTCGTAAGTATTGGTGGAAGAGATGAGGCTGTACTTGGAAACTCTTAGAAGATTCTGTATGTGGAAGGAGGATATTTAAATCTTTGAGCTAATACCAAATATGAGGAGGAATTGTAACTATTAACCAAGAAGAGCCCATGAAGAAGGGTTCAGAGAAAACTAAGTGAGATTATATATTAAGTTCAAAGTCTGAGCCCACAGATAACCTGAAGGTCAAGAAATCATGAGAGTAAGTCTGTCAAATGTTCTGAAAACATAGCACATTCTGTGATGTGATCATACAATGCAATCGTGAAAATCTTAAACACTCAAGATCTGTTTTTCCAGAGGAATCAACATAAGGGCTGCATGCTTAGCCTGCATGACGTATAACATGGTAGTTTCATGGTACTTTTCTGGGAAATGATCTTTCAGCTAGGCCAACGGCAATGTTTCATGGTTCCAATTCTTCTTTCTCTGCCTTAGGACAACTTGGGGAAATTAACATTACACCATATAATGCTACTTTAATTTTTACCTTTTCTCAACTATCTCATAGTGTGTTCCATCTCAACCTAGGAGAATCTGGGGCCTCTCCTTTGCCCCGTCCCCAGCCATCTGGCAATGTCTGGAGACATTTTTGTTTGTGATGACTGGAGGGGTGCTACCGGCATTGACTGGATAGACACCAGGGGTGCTGCTGAACACCCTGCAATGCACAGGACAACCGCCGACAACACAGAACTCTCAAGGCCAAAATGTCAATAGTGCCAATGTTGAGAAAGCCTGCAGTTTCTCCTAAATGCACAGCACAGATATTGTGGCAACTGCCTGGCTGGCCAGCTTTAAGATTTTGTGGTTTTAACAAATGTAAAAAAATGGAAAAGATTTTCTTTTTTTTCTTTTCCTTTCTTTTCTTTTTTTTTTTTCTGAGATGGAGTCTCGCTCTGTTACAAGACTGGAGTGCAGTGGTATGATCTTGGCTCACTGCAACCTCTGCCTCCTGGGTTCAAGCAATTCTCCTGCCTCAGCCTCCCAAGTAGCTAGGACTACAGGTGCATGCCACCACGCCTGGCTGATTTTTGTATTTTTAGTAGAGATGAGGTTTCACCATGTTGGCCAGGGTGGTCTTGATCTCTTGACCTTGTGATCCGCCCACCTTGGCCTTCCAAAGTGCTAGGATTACAAGTGTGAGCCAATGCGCCCAGCCAAAAAATGGGAAGGATTTTCTCTGTTTCCATTTTAGAGGTTAAAATGAGATGTTATCAATATCTCTTACATTGTACTTCAAATTGTATCACACCTAAAGTCCACTTCCAATGAGAGGTTTTTCAGGTGCTTTTTTCAGGACTCACACCACTGTTTACCAAGTGCTTAGATGACATTGCTAAAGGGCTATGAGAATAGTGAAGGTTAAAAGCAGGTGGCAATAGACACTAAAATCCTGCCCAAAGTCACAGTCGTGGGTAGCATGAAGCAGGGGTGTGTTGGGGCTCAGAAATCAATACCTCAAAATGAAGGCCTCGGAAGCACCGTAGGAGCAAAACCTTTTCCTGCCCTTCCGCCCTGTCAGTGCTAGCCCCTGCGCGAGCCATAGAAACTAGGATCCCTCTGCCCCCAAGGCAGGCCATAGAAACCAGAACCTTTTCTCCCCAAAGCTAGTCATAAAACTGAAAACTACTACTTTAATTTTCCCTCCACTTTTCTGTATAAAAACAGGCTATGAATAAACTATCTGACCCACCTTGTTTGACTATGGGTCATGTGACCCCCCATTCCAGACAGGGTCCTGCCCCATACCCGGAAGGAAGGAATGCTGCTCAAGAGGCCAAGAAGAATCCAGACAGACAGGCTTTGCTGGGCATCCCCGTTCAGTCTATTAGCATTGGATCACACTCTTTTCGTCTCCATGGCTGTCCATACTGTGCTGTGCCTAAGCACAAAAGCGGACAGTTTCCCTGCATCTCTGAGTCTTCATTCCGAAGGCGCCCGTGTAGACATGTTACATAGATGTGTACGCCTTTTCTCCAGTTAACCTGCTTTTTGCCAGTTGGCTTTTTCGGAGAACCTTCAGGGAAACGAGGGGAAAGCTCTCCCTCCGCTCCTGCAGTGGCTGGCCATCAGTCCCAGCTTCACCTGCCCGCTCTGCCACTGACCAAGTCACTGGCCCTTGGCAGTTCCCTCTCCGTGCTTCAGTTTTCTCTTCGGGAAATGAGGATTGTGGTAGAGGGCTTACCTCTTTGTGGTGCGAATGCACATGTGACAAAATTAGAGCAGCACCTAGTGTGTAGAGAGCTTAGTTACCAAGAGCGTGGGCATTTTCACGTACGAACCAAGGTGCTGCTGCTGTGAGGAAATAGCATAAACATAATTTATGTTTTCTTTGGCTGCCCAGCTTTAACTTTTTGTGGGTTTTTGTTTCGTTTTGTTTCGTTTTTGAGACAGAGTCTTGCCCTGTTGCCCAGGCTGGAGTGCAGTGGCACCGCAATCTCGGCTCACAGCAACCTCTGCCTCCCAGGTTCAAGCGATTCTCCTGCCTCAGCCTCCTAAGTAACAGGTGCGTGCCAACGCGCCTGGCTAATATTTTGTATCTTTAGTAGAGACGGGGTTTCACCATGTTGGCCAGGCTGGTCTCGAACCCCTGACCTCGTGATCCACCCGCCTCAGCCTCCCACCTTGATTTCCATTTTTGATGCTACAATGAGACTTTATTGTTATTTCTCATATTACACTTTATATTTGTAAACTAATAAAGCAAATTACATATATTTGCTTTGTAATTTGCTTTATTAACTTACAAGCAAAATTACTGAAAGTTATTTTTATTAATAGCCGTGATTTTTCAAGGAATCACTAATAGCTATGACAGCAGGAAGAGCAATTCCTGGGACCAGAGGCATTATTACGTATTTGTTGTTTCTCCCAGTTCTGTAACATACCACAAGAGGGCACCAAAAGATTCCTTTTGAACACAAGCGCCAGGCTGAAAGTTTTGTTCTGTAAGCGGTACCAAAATAGTCACAAGATGGTGCTAATAGATTCCTTTTGAAAACCTAAGTGGGCAGTCTCGGTTTGGTTATTTAAATTATATAAAAACTAATACTGCAGTTATCACTTTAATTAGAACAATACAATTCATGAGGTCAAGGGCAAACTTTTCGATTCAAACGTAGACCAAATAGTCTGCTCTAGATCTAATCATAGGAAAGGTCTTGAAGTGAAAGTTTCTGTCTCTATTAATCAAAGTTTTAACAAAAAATGTATTTTTAACAATCATACTTAACAGGTGGCGAGTTAGCAGCCCTATTTCACAGGAAGGATGGGGCTCTTGGAATCTGCTCTAAAGAACCTCTACCTTGAGGACTGTCTCAGCGGGGAGCTGCCTTGGGGAGTTCCGGGTTCTTTTCATTACAAGTTTACTCCTCAGCAAATTAGAGACTTGCTGGAAGAAAAGTAACAGGGCATCTCTAGAGTCCTGGATTTTGTTCAAAGAAGAGCACGAAACATGATTTTAGACAACAAAAATAAAAGAGCAGGACTCTGTCGTGACTTTCCCTCTGAGCCTGAACTTACCTTCCCATGGGGCGGGATGGCCCCCAGCAAGTGGAGAAGAATGAGGCTGAGGGACACATTCAAAGCAGAATGTGTACATAACTTTTAAGAATATGATACAACGGCCTCAAGAACAGGAACTTGGGGTCATACAGATGTCCTAACAGGAGGAATCAAATAGTGGCAGCTCCTTCAAATCTGTTGGTTCCTCTACTATTTCACTTTCTCCTTTTTGTATTTATGTAAAGAATGAGAATGAAAGACTTGAGAATGATCATGCAATAATGAAGTAAGGAAAAGCCCTGAAGTCAGGAATGAAGGAATCCCACTTTTGTTATGTCAAAATTGCCAGAAGCCTAGACTAGAAGCATGAGGGGGAGGAGAAAAGAAGCTAAGAGGGAGAAGGAGGTGATCAGGATTGAAAAACCACTCTAATCAGCAAGGTCTTAGCGCCCTCCCACTCAAAACTCATAGATTCTCAAAATAACTCTACCAATTTGGTGCTTTCACCTTCACTTGACAGAAAGGGAAACTGAGAAGGTAAGTCACGCAACTAGTAAGGGGTGGAACCAGGAGTCAACCCAGATAGCTAAGAAACGCCAAGTATGTGGAATTTTAATAAAAGCTGACAACGAATCATCCAGAACCTTTCATATTTACTCTGTGTCAGTTGTTGTCGGAGGAACATACAGAAAACAGGTAATTTGCTCTTCATTGCTGTGACTGAAGGGCAATGACAGCAGAGGATACAGATAGGACTGTAGTCTCTTCCCAGGGGAGGGAGTCTGGCTCCTCCCTGGAGGGCCCAGGATGCTGGGTGGTTTCCAGTGGAGGATGGAAGAAGCGACTTCCATGCTCCCGGCTGCGGCCTGCCCAGCAGACACTGCCTGGCTCCCTCCAAGGTGGTAGTTTGCCTCTGTTGCTTATCGATGTGCTATAAAAAGAAAAGTGCTTGTAAACAACTCGAGTGCATGAACAACTTAATTAAAATCATTAAAGTAATAGCTTGTGAAAAAAAGTAGTAAAACTAATTATTATAAAGTAGCTGTGTGGGAGGATGAAAATTGCTGACATTCTTTAGTTCTAAACTGCTCTATCTGGCACAGAAAACACAAGACAGTTTAACCATATCCTCAGAAGGGATCTGAGGTTCCCCTCTCCCAGCTTAGATTTTAATTCTCCTGTTTCTCAGTTTTTAATTTCCTCCTTGGCAACAACCACATGCGAATGACCCTCCAGTGGTTCTCATTATGACTTGTCCCTTCTAGTCAAACATCTGACTTTTTTTTTTTTTTAGAGGGAGTCTTGCTCTGTCACCCAGGCTGGAGTGCAGTGGGATGATCTCAACTCACTGCAACCTCCGCCTCCCGGGTTCAAGCAATTCTCCTGTCTCAGCCTCCCAAGTAGCTGGGATTATAGGTGCACCCCACCATGTCCAGCTAATTTTTGTATTTTTAGTAGAGACAAGGTTTCACCATATTGATTAAGCTGGTCTCGAACTCCTGACCTCAGGTGATCCGCCCACCTTGGCCTCCCAAAGTCCTGGAATTGCAGGCATGAGGCACTGCGCTCAGCTGCATCTGACTTTTTTTTTTAACTCAAATAATTACAAAAGTTTGGAATCTGAGAAGCTCAGTGCAGAAGGAACCTGAAAACCTGCTGGTAAAATTACCTGTAGGATGCATGGCTCCCTTTGCAAACGTTCCCAGAGTGTTCCCACTTGATGGTTATCCAGCCTTTGCTGGAGGGAGCCCTTTCAGTGAGGAGGAAGTGACCGCTGTGGTAGCTCCGGCTGCTGTCGAGTGCCTTTTTGTTTTAAGTTACACTCAGTCCTTTTAGTGCCCCAGTATTCCTCGTTCTCTGCTTCAAGGCCATAGAGAATAGGAAAACTGCCCCTTCCAAATATTTGAAGGAAGAGCGACATCAGCTTATGCCTTCCCAGTGTCTAATTCAAGCGCCAAACCAGCCAGGTGTTCCACGCACAGGAGCGCAGCTCCAGCTGAAAGGCCCCACAGTTTGCCTAGGCCCAGCCATGTTTACCTGAGATGGGCAGATGCAGCCCGGCTGAGAGCAGGATCAGAGTCTGCTGAGAAGAGCCACAGTCGGAGCTAAGGGAAAATCAGTGAACATCAAGCCCAGACCTAGAATAGGGAACAGAAGGACATCAGACTTGCTAGCTCAGAGCGTCAAAAGTAGAGAGAAACAGAAAGAAGCGTCCAGAAAGGCAGTTCAGAACTAAGACCGTGAACGGTCAATTTGTACAGGAGCTCGCCTCTCCGGAGTGAGTCACGCACATCTCATGGCCATGCAGGGTGATAGCCGCAGTCAGACAGACACCTGGTAGTTCTTCAAGCATTCATTGTGTGACAGGCTTTTGCTACTCCCCTTATTAGCCATTCTATCATCTTTCAGATCATCTCATAGAATAACTGGTCATTAGTAGGTGGAACCCATCTGACACTTTTGGGTGATGGACTGAGAGGTGCTTAAAAATGTATGTCAGAACACACAGCAGACTTTCTTTGCTCAGGAAAAATCACTTTAGTGAACCGTCTTAATTATGTAAACATAATTTGATATAGGATGGGAGTTAGATCAAATTACAACACTGCACAGCCAATAACTTAAAACCAAGTATGGGACATCCCTGTGTTTAAAAGTCAACTGGTCACTCTTAACCACTTGTCAGCTCTCTTTGCAGAGTTCCCTGACAACATTTCCACTTCATTTCACCGCCCTGAGCTCCTCTTTCTCACTTCCCTTCTGGCTTTCAGCCTTCAATTCTTTTTTTTTTTTTTTTTTTTTTTTAGGTTCAGAGGTACGAGTGCAGGCTTGTTATACAGGTAAACTCATGTCATGGGGGTTTGGTGTACGGATTATTTTGTCACCCAGGTACTAAGCCTAGTACCCAATAATAATTTTTTTTTTTTTTTGAAACGGAGTCTCGCTCTGTCGCCAGGCTGGAGTGCAGTGACATGATCTTGGCTCACTGCAACTTCTGCCTCCCAGGTTTAAGTGATTCTCCTGCCTCAGCCTCCTGAATAGCTGAGACTACAGGCGCGTGCCGCCATGCTCAGCTAATTTTTGTATTTTTAGTAGAGACAGGGTTTCACCATGTTGGCCAGGATGGTCTCAATCTCTCGACCTCGTGATCCGCCCACCTTGGCCTCCCAAAGGTGCTGGGATTACAGGCGTGAGCCACAGCACCCAGCCAGCTTTCAATTCTTGATACTTTTCATGTACAAATTAAGTTAGCTTTGGAGATTTCATCTTTCATATCCAAGTTCTTTTGCTAAACAAAAGGATAGTCCTCTCTATGAACAATTCTATTTCCATCTTTAAAATTAATGTTTTTAGGCCTATTACATAAATTTTCTGTACTACTTGTGTAGAATTTTAGAATCTTAGTGCTAAAAGTAAAATTAGTGCGAGAGATATTAATTGATAACTGAGTCTATTTGTGTTTTTGCCAAAGAGTGAAAAGACGCGTGTCCTCTAAGATCCTTCTCATAACTATCACTTCATGTATGATTTCAGCTCAATATAATTCGACAGTATTTATGGAGTCCCATTTAGTCCTAGACACGATACTAAGTCACTTTGGGAGATTGCAAAGAGCAATAAAATTAGCTTCTGCTACTAAGAAAAGGATATCATTTACCCAGAGAAAAGACAGGACAAAAAGCAGATGAGAGTGGAGATGGAGAGAGATGATTAGATAGTTTTAAACATGTTTCAGTAGCACTCAATACATATTTTTGAATGGAAGAATAAATGAATGAAAAGGCAATGGTGTGAGAATTTCAAAAGGCAATTGGAAATTCCAACCTCAGAAGGATAGTCAAGGAATGACCTGCAGAGATATGATAAATAATGGCCAGGTGTGCTGGCTTTTGCCTGTAATTCTAACACTTTGAAAGTCAAAGGCAGGAGGGTCAGTTGAGGCTAGGAGTTCAGGACCAGCCTGGGCAACATAGTGAAACCCTGTCTCTACAGAAAAATAAATAAACTAGCCAGTCATGGTGGTGTGTGTTTGTAGTTCCAATTACTTGGGATGCTGAGGATAGAGAATCATTTGAACCCAGGAGGTCAAGTCTGCAGTGAACCTTGATCAGGCCACTGCACTGTAGCCTGGGCAAAAATGATAAATCATGGGCTTGAAGGTTTACATGAGGTTGTTCAGTACAGTGTGAGAAACTGAACCAGCCAAGTCTAGAATCCCTGGAGATACTTACAGGAACAGCCTGAGCAAAGAAAAAGACTACACAGGAACCATCAGGAAAGAGAAAACAATCCATCAATAGAGGTAAACACAGAATCACAAGAAACTAGAATAGAATAAGATGGAGAAAAACTTTCTTCTTTGGTGGCCATCAAACCAGCTGCTTCAGCAGAGGAAGGGGGAGTAGAAATCAGAGACAGGGTAGTTTTATTTATGCAGGGAAGGAAAGAAGTGGGTGGTGTTGGCTCTGCACATTGGAGGAAGAAATGCACAGAGCCAGAGAAGACTTGAGCAGGGCTGGAGGCTGACAGGAAGGAGTTACTGCAGCTGGGAGAGAGGAATGGGCTTACTGATGGAGCACCAACCTGCTGGAGATCAACCGTCAACTGCTGAATCCGTAACAGTTGGGTTCTCTGTTGCCGGAGAGGTTTTAGCCTTGGAAAGGAATGGGGCATTGTGTTCTCAGAAACAGTAGAGGGGGCTAAGAAGAGTGTGTTTTGAGGGGAGAACAGGGAAATTGAGAGTGAAACTGTCCTTCCCACCATCTGTTAGAGTGAGAGAGAGCCAGGTAGGGCTGTTGTCCTTGGAGAGTGTAAAAGTTTTGAAAAGGCAGCAGAAAGTCAAAAGAGATGACCCCAAGGAAGTGAGGAAGGCAGGTGTTCTCACCTAGACTGACTACCATTCATTCACAGCAATAGCTAATATTGGAGTTCTTATTTTTTCTAGGTGCTTGAACACAGAACATCTCACCTAACTCTTAGCACAATCCTTAAGTTAAGTTTATTAAAATTCCAGTTTTGAGATGAAGAGACCAAAGTACAGAGAGGTTGAGGTGGGGGTGGGGTTGGAGATTATACCACTATGGAGCTGGGCTTCAAAGCAGGTTGTCTCACTCCAAAGCCCATGCTCAAATCCGTCTCCTACTCTAGGCTACCTAATCTTCCCCATCACTTCTTATTATATTATGCTCTTATTATACTTACTGTATTATGCTCGCTCAGCCCTGTTCATGATTCCTCAACCCTATTTCCCACTCCTGGCTATGGGCCTTCTCAGGGGCTCTTCTTGTATCAGAAACATCCTGCCTGCCCAGCAAACCATTCACTCCAAAACCTCTTCTAGGATTTCTCCATAGGTACTATTTCTGTGATGACTTATTTGTTTAAATAAATCTGAGATCGAGATTCTCTTGCTCATGCATACAATGCATTGCAATCATACAATGCTTGTGTGACAGATGCCACTAGCTTTCTGGTCATTGGATGCCTACACTTATGGATACTTTTGCATCTACACTGATGTCAGCACCTCCGGGGGAAAAGGATTGTTTAATCCAACTCTTCCTTATCGGTCTGTATTCTATGACGTTAGTTAATAAATGCCGTTGGCAGACTATGATGCTGTTGCTAACAGATGTCCATTTATTCATCTTCTCTATAAACTCTAGTATAGTGGCCAAATTCAAAAGCCTAAAAACTTCTATAAGAATTTTATTCAAGAGGTCACTTTTCCTAAAATTTGACTGTTTTGTCTGCTGAACTCATATATTTCTAGGTATTTGGTAATTCCACCTTGGTTGCTTTATCTATACTTTATATACTTCAATTGCTCATGAGTTGCAAAGCTAGCATTTCTCTGCTTCGTCCCTAGTCCATTTTTTTTTGAAAGGTACTAGATTTACTTGGCTCTGATTTCCCCAGGTATCTTTATGATTCCTAGGAGCCATCCAAATGCTGCATGAAGGCAGTATTAATCACTGCAGCTTTTTCTTCCCACGCAGGAGTTGTCTTTTCTTGAGTTATCTTAATTTATTGGAAGGGAATTCCTCATTGCTCTTAATTTATCACTCTCTGACACTATTTCCATTTCTGGTACATTTTACTGGCGTCATGAAGGCAAGACCAAAAAATTAAACTAAATTAAAATAAACCCGAGTTTAATGTTTCAAGTTCCTAGATGTTCCTCCTTACCCACAATCACTTTAAGATATTTAAAGAATCTTGTATCATTGAGGTGTTTTCTAAGGCTGTCCTTCCATCACTGTTTACTTTACTTTTTTTTTTTTTTTCAGTTCACTGGTAAAGCCTCTTAGTATTGTTTCAAATGCCCCCACCCTTCTCTTCTTTTTAAGTGTGCTGGTTTTATAAACCAGGAACCTTCTGTTTTCCCATGGTGACATTCAATCATCGTCTTCTGTGTGATGCTTCTTCATTTATTAGTCTGAGCAGTTAATTCATTTCCTGGACACAGGATTTATAACACTCTTTAATTTGCCTCATTATCCATTTTGTTCGCTCAATCAACCCTTTGTAATAGTATCATGTTTTTCTAATCCTACTTAGCATCTTCATTCCACTTCATTCTACGTAATCAACTCTCCCTCTTCTTTTGAATGACTTAGCTGCTGTGGTCTTGTTTGCCTTTCTCTCCATGATTTTAGCATCTTGGTTGATTAAAGAAGAACCTCCTCTTAGCTTTCCGCCTATTGATTTTTAGGACTGAAGTAAAAGACAATTTAATTCTGGGCTCACAGCACATCATCTCTTGTGCCCATAATCATGCATGACAAACTCATCGACTTAAAATAAGCAGATTCTTGTTTTCATAAAACAATCATACGTTTTTTCTATCCTTTCCTACTAGTTATAGGGCATTTCATCCCCTTAGGTCATCTCGATAGTCATCAAAATTATTTTTAAACACCTTTTCATGTTTTCCTTTAAAACATTTCATTTTCATGAACACTTTCTTCTTGGTCTTAAAACATCTGCATTTGCTGATTATTTGTGTTTTATGTGTTTCTTCTTATGTTTCTGATGGAAATATTTTGCTAATCTATAGAAGCTTAAACTTCTTCTTTTTTTCTTTTGGATGGGGGTATCTTTTTCTAAACTAATGATGCAGTCATTCTTATCTGGAATTCATCATATTCGTGGCATAATCTCAAAGACCTTCATGAATAAAGAGAGCTGCCTTGGAGTTAGACACTCCGAGGCATGAAGGGGTTAAATTATGAGCACAGCGACGGCGACCTAACAATAAGGCGGTGATGGAACCCGGAGAAGCCAGCATTCTTAAGTCACTTCTCCCTTCCCTCTCGCCCCGCCCCCGCCAGTTCATCTCTTTTGTTGCCGGCTAGCTTCCTCTGATTGTAATTCATTCTGTATTCCTTCCTGCCCCTCTGTCTTGGCTAATTGTTCTTTCCCACACTACGGGCTTTTAATTTCCTCAAGTTATCGCCTTATCACCGGAGTTTACACTTCCTCAGCTCTTTGGGGCCTGTCTGCCGCTCACTACTGACTGGCCCCACCGCTCAGTTTCCACTGTACCTTAGTTTGCCGATCGCTGAAGTGGGACTGTTATTTCTCCCACTTCTCCCAAGGCGGCTGGATCAGAGTCCAGTCATTTTAGGACGGTTTTGCCAGTTAAGAACTATGTCTGAGCTCTGTGGTGATTTTCATGGACTTTCCAATGAGTTCCACTAGCAAAGCTGGAAGCTCCAACGATATGCCATCATTCTCTTCCCCAGATCACTACATTCCCCCAAACAGCCTTTTGGTTCTGTTTACCCTCATTTTTAACTTTGAAAGGAAATCTAGCAATAAAAATTCTATTTTGCTCTGAGTGGTACATTCACTGACAAGCAATTTTCTCCATGCTTTAAAAATTGGAGTGACATTTTGAGCAAACTCACTGTCTCAGAAAATGTCTTCACGACATGGTGCTGACTTAGGAATCCCATCAAATGCACAGACTCATCAATTTTCTTTACATTAGTTTCAGAGGAGAATCTTAATTTTCTAAAACTACAATCCATGACTTCTAAAAATCTCTTGTCATTATCACATTGTGAGGTGAGGGAATTCGATATTAAATATATACCACTTTGCATTAATTCCAGGGTGTAAAGAGTTAAAGGGAACACACAAACCCAGGGTTACTGTTTTGTTTCATTTTGCTCTTACAGGATGGATCCTTCCTTTTCCTCTTAGTGCCTGGGGCTGGGGAATGAAGTGTCCTCTGCCTGAGGAGGTGGAGTGGAGGCCTTGGTTTTAAGACCAGGGTTCTGATTACACCTGACAGGGCCGAAACTTGATGCCCGCAGAGCTTACGGGTATCTTATCTTCTTCCACCAGCCAGGATCACAGCAGGAATGTAACAGAAGTTGTCACCGATTCAGTTTGTATACGCTTAGTATGTAAACAAAAAAGCAAAAACAAAATTCTTTTTTGTTCTCCTCGAAATTAGCTCCAGGGTGAGTTCTTTCCATCTGTTAAAAAATATTGGTCAACCCCGAGAGTTTTGTTCTCAAGGCTAAATCTTAATGCTCCTGCAGAGAGTCTCATAGTTGAAGAATAATCACATTTAATAAAAAGTCTGCCTCAGAGAAAGATTCACAGGACCTGAGCCATGGCAGTGATTTTGTGGTATTTGGATTCGTGTCTATAAAAATATTTGTACACCAGATGGTGGATTGTTCAACGCATTCATCCCAAACCAAAAGATTTTTTTTTTTTAAACTCACACACACCAAACACTGTGGAGGTTGTGGGGGGTCATTAATTTTTGTCCCAGTCATGCTGCATGAGTAATGGTAAAGGCAACAGCTAAAACAATAAGATTACTGTGTTGAATTCTTAATGCATTGTCAGGTATAAAGACTTCAAGTAGTGCTAAAAATATTTTCTCCCTCTGAACAACACATACCTTACATACAACTCACTTTGACAGTTTACCAAGTGTACATATTTTCTAAAGCAAAATCATCCTGCTGATGGAGGAGGCTATATGGGGTGACCTACACAAGACTGGATTGGGAAGCATCCAAATCAAACATGAAGCCAACAGCCTAGGGCCCCAGTGATTCATCCAACATGACTTTTTCTCTGCAGGTTGATTTCATTTTTAACAGTCAATTCTCAACTAACTACTCTAATGGGTGGGGAGGTATACATGACAAAATCAAAACAGGATAACAGAAAACTAACTATGCAGTGTCTAATGTTGGTGGGAGGGTTGTCATCTATGCCCCACACCATGGCCACTCCATGGATCTTGGGTGTTCATTTGTTGTTATGTTACAGCAAACGTGGACTATTTCCTGAAGGAAATCTGGTCCCTCCCCGTGGGTACACTGTAGTCTGCCTCCTTGAGGACGTAGGTCTATACAAGTACCTGGCTGGTTAGGAACCTTCACTTTCACAAGTGGATGCCAAGTTCTTAGGTGGAGATCCGCATCTAATCAGAAGTATAGAGTTTCAGCTGTTGGGTACCTGCCAGACAATTTATCCTTGACTTCTCTGCTGCTTAATTCATATGGAAGTTTGATTGGAGAAAACAACATTTAGGGAGAGATGCAGGCCATCTTTTCTTTTCTTTTCTTTTTTCTTTTCTTTTCTTTTCCTTCCTTCCTTCTTTCTTTTCTTCTTTCTCCCTTCCCTTCCCTTCCTTTTCCTTTCCTTTTTCTTTTCTTTCTTTCTTTTTTTTTTTTTTTTTGAGATGGAATCTCGTTCTGTCTCCCAGGCTAGAGTGCAGTGGCGGTGATCACAGCTCACTGCAGCCTTGACCTCTTGGGTTCAAGCAATCCTCCCGCCTCAGCCTCCTGAGTAGTTGAGACTGCAGGCATAAGCCACCACGCCCAGCTAATTTTTACGTTTTTTATAGAGAGAGGGTCTCCCTATGTTGCCCAGGCTGGTTTTAAATTCCCAAGTTCAAGCAAGCCTCCCACCTTGGCCTCCCAAAGTGCTAGCATTACAAATGTAAGCCACCACACTTGGTCTTCTTTTAGGTAGTTTAGATATTTTAAACTTTATCTGTGGATCAAGTCAGATAATAAAAGAACTTCATTTCTGAACTGCATTATGTCATTACCTCGGATAACTGAATTTTAAAGGACTTCACTTTGTCGTTAGGCCCTAAGTTGAAGGCTCCTTCAGTGATACCATAAGAAACGGCTATTGGAAACTCATCTGCTTTAAGTGTCATTCATGACATCAGTGTCCCTTTTGAGGCCATATGTAAGAAACATCTTTCAGGTCTTAAGGCTCCTGAGCCCCTGATATGTATGCTATAAAACATCATGAATTCTGTAACTGGTCTGTTTTCTTCATTGCTCAGAGCCAAATTTGTGATCCCCCTCCAGAAACTACCTGAGTCTTTATGGTTGGAATTTCCCTGTCTTGAGTGGTTTTATTTCTTGTTTCACTTTACTGCGCTGCTTGCATTTTTCTCTTTGCTCTAATTATTTTCTTTTGTTTCAATCGTATTGCATGATTTTTATGTTACCTAAAATGCATGTCAAATGAGGTGGCAATTTGAAATCGTTAAATCATCCTTATGGCATTTCCTGAGCAAATAGCAATAAAAATATACCTTTGGAGTGTCAGGGAGGAAAAATTTCTCACCCATCTCTGGGTTCATGGCTGAGGCATTTGTAACAAAAGACAGATTAACAAAAGAAAAGCATATAAATTTATTTCGTATGTAAGTTTTATATGGCATAGCTTCAGAAATGAAGATCCAAAGAGACAGAGAAACCTGTGGGTTTTATGCTAAGTTTGATGAATAAGTGGAGGATTGTGGAGATGATTAGACAAAAGCTGTATGATCTAATGCTAATAAACTGGGGGGAACTTAGCAAGGCTTGTTTGTTCAGATTCTTCTCTATGTCTCTGTGTCTTCAAAGATGGGGTGTTTCTTCCCCCTGGCTACAGGTTGGGCACCTCTGGAAAGAACGTTTTATGACCAGCTTCTAAGAGAAGGGCAAGGGGAAGGTGAGAGCCACCTTCCTGCCTCTAGGGTTTTCTGAAGTGCCAGCGTGCCATATTTTGGGGTAGTGTGTCCTAAGCCTTCCCTACAAGGGGATACTCCCAAAAGTATAAATAATTTGGGGAAAACTTTAGGATGTTTTAATTATCCCAGGTAATTGGGAATTTGATATACAATAACACCTTAATGAACAAACCCTCAGGACAAATCTAGTTTTAATTAATTTGACTGAGTTGCAGAATAAATTGAAGGACATGCTGATCTCAGACAGGAAGGCACCGTCACTGCTGGAAAATGTTCCTTGAAAAGGGCCCGTCTGGGCCAAGGACTGAAACCAAGGCCTGCTTCATCTGAAAAAGTGAAGGAGGGAGGGAATTCATTCCCCCTAACACAATTTAATGCTTCACCCCACCTTTAAAAAATCTTGTTTATAGTATTATAATGCTTAAATTTAAGTAAGCCGTAACATAATCCTTCTATCCATCCTTGATGATGGAGCTTATTTATGAAGATAAAGTCTACCAAATACATTCAACAATGTGCCCAGCACTGGGGATAAATCAATGAGTCAGAATCCCTGTCCTCAACACCTGCTTTGAGCCCTTTTCTTTGTTCATTCATTCAAACAGTATTTGTTAAGTATCTGAAGGGAGGGCTATAACTGTGGGAGGGCATCTAAGTTACAATGGATGAGGGGCAGCAAAAAAAAAAAAGCCCACCTGAGGAGGTGGCATTTAGATTGAAGTCATAAGGATGAGGAGTTGGCCAAGAGACAGGGAAGGAAAATACAGTCCTGAGGAAGAAACAATGTGTGTGAAGCCCGGAGGTGGGGAGGAGACCCTGGGGGCGGCTGGAGATCCTTGTGGGAGGGTCATGGGGTGAGAGGGTGCTGGGTGAGGTCATGATACCAAAGGCATTTCCTCTTCTCCCACATGGTCTCATGGCCACACCTTTCACCTCCTCTAAGCCTTTGCTCCACCCACCTTCTCAAAGAGGCCCTGTCCCTCCCATCTCAATTGCAACACCCCTTGCTCCAATTAGTTTCCATTGCATCTATCACCTTCTAACACAGAAATAGTATGTTATTGATTCATTATGTTTCGTGTTCGTCTCCCCCACCTCACTCCTACCTCCCTCTAGGCTTCGTGGAGGCAGAAAGTTTTGTCTGCTTTGTTTACTGACCTATCTCCAACATCTAGAACAGGGCCTGGCATTCCGTAGGTCTTCAATCAATAGCTGTTGAATGGAATTGAATTGAAAGTTGATGAATGTTTTAAGCAAGGATGTGGCCTTATCTTATTTAAATTTTTTTTTTTTTTTTTTTTTTTTTGAGACGGAGTCTGGCTCTGTCGCCCAGGCTGGAGTGCAGTGGCCGGATCTCAGCTCACTGCAAGCTCCGCCTCCCGGGTTCACGCCATTCTCCTGCCTCAGCCTCCCGAGTAGCTGGGACTACAGGCGCCCGCCACCTCGCCCGGCTAATTTTTTGTATCTTTTTAGTAGAGACGGGGTTTCACCGTGTTAGCCAGGATGGTCTCGATCTCCTGACCTCGTGATCCGCCCGTCTCGGCCTCCCAAAGTGCTGGGATTACAGGCTTGAGCCACCGCGCCCGGCCTTATTTAAATTTTTTGAAGGTAACTCGAGATCCTGAGCGAAGACAATGTTTTAAATCCAAAAGACACTTTTCTGAATTGCTCTGTATCAACTCTGGAATCTAAAACCAAGGTTTGGCTAGCCAGATGTTAAGCTTCTGCCCAACCTTTCCTTCCAAGTTACCGAGTAGAGAGAGGGAAAGGCACAATATGGTTATTGTGGAGGCTTTAGGCACAGGGGTGAGAGCCCCAGAGAGAATGCCCCCCACCCTATGCAGTCAGGTCAAGCCAGAAGCGCGGACTGTGTGCATGCCTACCAGCAAAGCCCAAAACAACTAGGATCAATTAAATGGCAGGTGCAGAAGTGTGTTTGTGTCTGGATTCTCCTCCTTGTTGGGGCTTGCTACTGCCTTGAGGAAAAAACTGTTGACTCTTCATATCAGGTTTAAACAATTTTTATTTTTAGGCTTCACTCAAATGTAAAGCAATTTGTACTGGATAACTCATTTTAAAGAAGTCTGTTGAGAGAAATTGCCTCAGGATGGGGCGCTCAGATCCCATTAAGAGGAGATTTACTGGTTAGCACAGGCTCAGAAAAGGTTGATTCATTCATTCAACAAATATTTATTGAACATTTTCTATGTGCTTGCTGGAGAGTTAAGCATGCAGTCCTTTTATAGATTCCTTATAAAGCTTACCTTCCAGTTGAAGAAATAACATATGTGCACAGGAAGTTAAATAGAGAGGCAACAATGCAAAATGTACCCCAGGGCAGCAAGTGATTAAATGTGAAACAGGTGGTGGAGACCAGAAGCACTGTAGACTCTCTCCCAAATGCCAGTCTGAATAGTTTTCAGTACCTCCGACAGTCATACAATTTTTTTAAAATGATTTTTTTCCTAAATCTAAGTGAATTACATTTAAAGAACTAACTGTTATTCTGATATTATGCCTTTCATGCTTTTTGATTAGTAAATGTCTTTTCTAAAATAAGATATTGTGATGGTGGTAGTTGTTTTTTAAGTTCTTATTTGGCAGAGTAAAAAATTGACAATCAGATGTTGTATTTTATTATTATTTTTATTTTTTATTTATTTATTTTTTTGAGACAGAGTTTTGCTCTTGTTGCCCAGGCTGGAGTGCAATGGCACAATCTCAGCTCACTGCAACCTCCGTCTCCCGGGATCAAGTGATTCTCCTGCCTCAGCCTCCTGAGTAGCTGGGATTACAGGTGCCCGCCACCACACCCAGCTAATTTTGTATTTTTTGTAGAGACAAGGTTTCTCCATGGCGGTCAGGCTGGTCTCGAACTCCCGACCTCAGGTGATTTGCCCGCCTCGGCCTCCCTGTACTTTATTATTTGTTTTACTCGTCCATTTCAACCCCCCTCAAGCTACAAACTGCTGCTCTTGAGGCAAACAGGATTGCAGCCAGGAGGGACTCGTGGACTGGCATGGTAAACCGGGTGGGTTTTTCATGCTCAGAATGGAGGCAGATAGACATCCTAGATTAAGTAAGTCACAGCACATTTTTGTGGAGTTGAATTTAATCAGATTTTATGTGTAGCAAAGCCACGGATGTGACAATGGGGACAGTGGGTGGGAGTTGGTGAAGAGCACCCCCTGCAAAGGGCATGCACAGATGATTCCTGAGAAATCAGGTTGAAATTTGGGGAAGATCATGGAAAGCCTTGAATATCCAAGTAAGGACATAGACTTTGGAGATATGGACAGAATTTTATTTTATTTTTTCAGTTTTTTCCTTGAATTCTGAAATATTCCCTGATGGTCAGCATTTTAATGAACAGTTTTAAAGCAGACCAGTGATATGAAAAAATAGTATTTTTTGTTTTTTGAAACAGAATCTCGCTCTGTTGCCCAGGCTGGAGCGCAATGGCACAATCTTGGCTCACTGCAACCTCTGCCTCCCAGGCTCAAGCGATACTCCTGCCTCAGCCTCCCGAGTAGCAGGGATTACAGGCACCCACCACCACACCCTGCTAACTTTTGTATTTTTAGTAGAGATGGGGTTTCACCATGTTGATCAGGCTGGTCTCGAACTCCTGACCTCAGATAATCCACCCACCTTGGCCTCCCAAAGTACTGGGATTAGAGGCGTGAGCCACCATGCCCAGTCGAAAGAATAGTATTTTTAAAAGATTAAATTCAATGTAAACTACGGACTCTGGAGATAATGATGTGTCAATGTAGGTTCATTGACTGAAACAAATGTACTGATGTGGGATGCTGATAATCGGAGAGGCTGTGTGTGTGTCTAGGGACAGGAGGCACATGGGAACTCTTTGTACTTTCTGCTCAATATTGCTGTGAACCTAAAACTCTCAAAAAATAAAACCTATTGTAAAAAGGATTAATCTGGCAGCTGAGTGCAAAATGGATGGGGGGTGGGGCAGATCGAGAATATAAAGTCACAAGATACAAAATTAGGTACAAGCGTCTGTCCTGGAGCTTGAGATTTATTAGCTACATGACAAATCCACCTTTAGCAGGGAGCGACTCTAAAGGCAGGGCACCCAGCCAGGAAGCAATTGTAATGTCCCAGACCCAAAATAAGCAGGGCCTCGACAAAGTATCCGCAAAGAAAATGGAAAACAGAGAATGAGTTTGGACATGAATAGGAAGGAAAACCCATGGTACTTGGTGATTAATGAGGTCTGAGGAAAGCGAAGGGTAGGCAGAGTGACCCCGGGGTTTGACCAGCTGGGTGATAACTGTGCTGCAGTAGAAATAGGGAAATCAAGACAGAAAACTCTGGGCAGTGGGGGACAGGGACACGAAACTGGGGAGGAGTTGTCTTTGAGTTAATGGCAGCGCGTCTCTGAGGAGGTGGGGGTCAGTGAGCAGCATTTCCTAAGTGCCAGGCACAGTGCGTATCCCCAGCATCTGTATGGAAGTCTGGGGTGGGAATGACTTTTTAAAAGGGAGAACCTGAATCTAAAGAAAGCAGCATCCTCAATAGGAAGATATTTTCAGTGCTATGACGTTTTCAGTTCTGTTCTCCTATTGGCCCCAAGAAATCTTAGAGGAATAGAAAACGGTATTATTTGCTCCAAGAGTCAGAATAAAGACAGGAAGCGGTGGTTGCTGGTCACCTTTTCCGGGAGTGGCCCAGAGGATGTTTACAGGAAAGATTCCTTTCTGCCCTTTGATTTGTAGGACTGTCAGACTAGAAATAGGGACTCTAGAGTAGAAGTTGAGCAGATTCAGAGAATAGGTGAAACCAGGGTGGAACTCCCCAAGACACAAAGCACCCTTGCACATCCTTCAAAAAGAAAGAGAAAGAAACTGTGGCAGGGGCGAGGAGAATCTTCCTTAACATAGGAAGACATCTCTGCTCCTTTCTCCTCTTTGGCCTCGCGCTTTTCATTTTCCCCTTTCCCAGACTTCCTTCTATCTCACCAAACAAAAATATGAAGTGAGCATAGGGACAGAATAAAACCTGTAAAATAAATGTTTTCCCCAAATCACAGGTTATTTTTAAAAACCAGCCAATCATGTAATTGTTGCTATTACAGTTACATCAGGTGAAATTATAGTATTTACCAAGACCACACCTAATTTTTTTTTTCTAAGACAGAATCTTGCTCCATTGCCCAGGCTGGAATACAGTGGTGCAATTATAGCTCACTGCAGCCTCAAATTCCTGCACTCAAGAGATCCTCCCACCTCAGCCTCACAACTAGCTGGGTCTCCAGAGATGCACCACCACATCTGGCTAATATTTAACTCTTTCCTAGGAATGAGGTCTTGCCATATTGCCCAGGCTGGTCTCAAACTACTGGGGTCAAGAGATCCTCCCATCTCGGCCTTCCAAAGTGTTGGGATTACAGGCACGCACCACCACTCCTGGCTACATGCCTAATTTAACATGAGCTAGAGTTAGGTTTGGCCATCCCTAGTGTTCAGGGGAGTTGTAGAGTTAGCCTCAAATGCCAGAGTGCAAGTCCTTGCCCATCACTCCCTCATGGGGTAACCATGGTGGAGCTGCCCAATTTCCTCATCTCAGAAGTGAAGATAATAGCACCTACCTCATAGGGTTGTTGTGAGGATTGCATGAGGAAACCATGGAAAGGAATTTGTAGAGTACTTAGGCAGTAAGTACAGGGACAGTTTTGGGTTTCATGGGACTTGAAGACTATACAACTTTGGAAGCCCTCTTTAATAAAAAGAAGATAAATCTGACTTTTACAAGTTTTATATGAATATGTGACTATGTGAGCACATTGCTCAGGTCCTCCCCTCGCCCGCACAGAAGGTCTAGAAAAGGCTTATTAAAGTGAGATGTCCTGAAGCTTAAGCGTCACCAGCTTCAAGTTCAACCCACCTCTGAATAAACACTTCCAATAAATATTAGCCCTTGCTGTTATTTATTTATTTAAAAAATGTTTATGGAGCACTTACTATGTGTCAGGCTGTGAGCTTGCAGCTAGAAGCTGGGAGTGTTGTACATCTGGAAATTCTATGCCCTAGCTAAGGGAAGGTCACTAAATATCAAAGCAAACCAAACTCCTTATCTAAAGAATGTGGTTTGATTTGACAAAACATCTCAAAGCTCATAAATGGCTGCAAAGCACTTCGCAGACGTGTTTAACAGAAACATTGCACCAATGGAATAGATGAGCTATTTGTGGTTATTATTTTATTTTTTCATTTAAAAAACTGTGACAAAATAGATCTAACGTAAAATGTACTATCAACCATTTTTAAGTGTACAGTTCAATGTTATTAAGTACATTCATATTGTTCTGCAACCATCATTACATTCGTCTCCAGAACTCTTTCTTTTTTTTTTTTTTTTTGAGACAGGATCTTGCTCTGTCACCTGGGCTGGGAGTGCAGTGGCATGATCTTAGCTCACTGCAGCCTCAAACTCCAGGGCTCAAGCAATCCTCCCACTTTAGCCTCCCTAATAACAGGGACTACAAGCACGTATCAGCACGCCTGGCTAATTTTTGCATTTTTTTTTGGTGCAGATGAGGTCTTGCCATGTTGCCCAGACTGGTCTTAAACTCCTGGGCTAAAACAGTCCGTCCACCTCGGTCTCCCAAAGTGCTGGGATTACAGGCCTGAGTCACCATGCCTGGCCAGAACTCTCTTTATCTGACAAAGCTGAAATTCTGTTCCTGTTAAACAATAACTTCCATTCCTCCCTCCTCCAAGCTCACAGCAAACCACCATTCTGCTTTCTGGCTCTGTGATTTTGACTACTTAGAGTAGACAAATACTCTAAGAATAGTATTTATATCTTAGATCTATAAGTATCCACTCATAGAGTACCTCGTATAAGTGGACTCATACAGAATTTGCCTTTTTGTGATTGGCTTATTTCACTTAGTATAATGTCCCAGAATTCATTTTTGTTGAAGCAAATGTCAGAATTTCCTTCCTTTTTAAGACTGAATCATAGTTCATTGTATGTATATATCACACTTGGCTTATCCATTCATCCACCCGTGAACATTTGGGTTGCTTCCACATTCTAGCTATTGTGAGTAATGCTGTTATGAACATGGGTGTTCAGTAGATGTTATTTTTATGTTGCTTTAGAACACCTATGTCTTTATGATCACTGATTAGAATGTACTTGGATTATCGCTTTCCTCTGCTCACATATAAATTAAATAAAGCAGTCAAATACCCACAAACCAATCATCAAACTTAAGTTTGGAGAAGTACAATGGGTTCAGGGACCTTTGAACTAAGATTTAGAAGATGTGGCTCCTGGTTATGGTGGCAAGTTATTTCATCTGCTGGGCCTCAGTTTCTTCACCTGTCCTGTGAGTGATTTGGACTAGGGTTTCCTTTCTAGGATGATCAGCTCAACTTGGCTTCCCAAATCAAAGAAAATCCTGTGTCCTTGGAAACCCCTCAATCCCAAGAAAACTAGGATGATTGGTCACCCTACCTTTCAGCAAATACGCAAATCTGACGCCAGATTTCAAAGACATGTACTACATTTAAATGAAATCAGGCTGTTTATCTCTTCCCCACCCCCCAGGAAACATCAAAAGGAAATTCAGCAGCCTAGTCAGACTAGGACAAAATTCCAAATGTGTAATTTTTAACAGCCTTTTTGGGAAAGTGCTGATTTTAGATCCTGTTAAGAAGTCATGCCCCACAAATATTCTGGTTAGGGAGGTTTGTATGTTAACGATTAGACAAGAGCTGTTAACATTTCAGCTGAGCAACTTAAAAGATTTCTTACTTTTAATCACTACTTTGACTTCTCGTGGAACTAACTGTAAAACAGGTAGGATTTTTTTTTCCCCTCAAAGTGCACACTTCTATGTCACAGAGGGAAACCAACAACAATAAACCAACTAAATAAAACTAAGTTTGGCTCTGTCTAATCTACAATTGAAAGGAAAGGTCAGCCTGGAATATGCTGAAACTCCCCTAGTCTTATACAAGAATGTGCTGTTATGCCTGCCTGAAACCCCAAATAAGCCCCCCTTTTCTGGAAAGATGATCCAGCCAGATTCCAGCAACCTTCAGCAAACAGGCAGGGCTGGTGTGAATGAAGTCAATGAAGATTCAGGCGGCTGGGTGCGGTGGCTCATGCCTGTAATCCCACAGAGTCAGTGTGGGAGGGTTGATTGAGTCCAGGATTTCAAGATCAACCTGGGCAACATAGTGAGACCTTGTCTCTACAAAAAAAATAAAAAATTAACTGGGTGTGGTGATGTGCGCCTGTAGTCCCAGCTACTTGGGAGGCTGAGGTGAGAAGACAGCTTGAGCCCAGGAGGTCAATGCTGCAGAGAGCTGTGATTGTACCACTAGATCCCAGTCTGGGCAACAGAGCAAGAACCTGTCTCAAAAAACAAAAAAAAAAAGACTCAGGAACTGTTAATTTCTAGAAATGAAAAAGTGGCCTGATTTATTTGGACAAAAGCAGCACTTCAGCTTAATTCTTTTGGTTGCATATTTGTAGATTATTTGAGGCTGTAAGCCTAGGTCTGTGGGCAGTTACAGTGCATTGCTGATTTGACCGGATCTTGACAGAGGGCCTAAAAACAATCACAGGCCTACGAGTACGACTTTCTCCTTATAAACACAGACATGAAAAGACAATTCCCTATACCAAGTATTATTATTATTATTATTATTACTATTTGAGACAGGGCCTTACTCTGTTGCCTAGGTTGAAGTGGAGTGGTGCGATCTCAGTTCACTGCAACCTCCGCCTCCTGGGTTCAAGAGATTCTTGTGCCTCAGCCTCCCAAGTAGCTGGGATTACAGGCACGTGCCACCACACCTGGCTAATTTTTGTATTTTCAGTAGAGACAGAGTTTTGCCATGTTGGCCGGGCTGGTCTTGAACTCCTAACCTCAAGGGATCCACCCACCTTGGCCTCCCAAATCACTGGGATTACAGTTGTAAGCCACCATGCCCAGCCCTGTATCAATTATTATCTTCTATAGGCAATGGTTTAGTGACCCCTTTTTATGGTCTATCATAATACAATCTCTATTTATAGATCAGAGTATATTTTATAAAACCTATTTACACGTATATCACCCAAACCTCATACATTAAGATAATGCATGTAAGCTGAGATATTATTCTCCTTGTTTTATAAATGCAGAAATAGAACCCTAGAGAATTTAAGAGTCTTGTCCCCAGACACACAATGGGTAAGTGGCTCAAACCTAGGTCTTCTGAATCAAAATCAGGAGTCTTCACCAAAATGCAAAGCAAAATGCATTGTGCTTTTAAAATATTACTCCTAGCATTTTTGCAATCTTTCTTATGCTATCATCTAAGATAATGATTAAGAGGCATTTAGAGAGAATATTAAAGTAAAAAACTATTTGGCAACACACAGGTTTAAAGGACTAGCAAGAGAAAGAGGAGCCAGCAAAGGGGTCTGAGTGGTGGTCAGGGAATGGGTGGAGGACTGGCCAGCTCAGTGCTGCCTCTTAAGCGGAGGGAAAGGAGAGAGAAAACTTCGTCTGTAAGTGTCATAAATGAGACAGACCTGTGGGTTCTGTGTTCCGGGAGCTACTGATGACTTCAGGGAGCACGATCCCCCAGAATCATGGAGTCTTGGGTTCCGTTAACCCCAGTACTTATTCATGGCCTCCCAGATGGTCACTGCTTGCCTAATGCAATGACTCTGAGAGGCGGCTTTCTGAAGCAGCCTTGTGCTTTTGAACATCTTTGACTCCCTGGAAGTTCATTCTTAAACCAAGTGGCTGCTGTGTTTTAAGTGATACTGTTGTAAGTGTTAGGCATCAGAGTAGTAAACAAAGTGTTCAAACTTACTGCCCTCAGACACTTACCTTCCAGTGGGGAGATACATTTTATTTTATTTATTTTATTTTATTATACTTTAAGTTCTAGGGTACATGTGCACAATGTGCAGGTTTGTTACATATGTATACATGTGGCATGTTGGTGTGCTGCACCCATTAACTCATCATTTACATTAGGTATTTCTCCTAATGCCCCCCACCCCACGACAGGCCCCAGTGTGTGATGTTCCCCGCCCTGTATCCAAGTGTTCCCATTGTTCAATCCCCACCTATGAGTGAGAACATGCGGTGTTTGGTTTTATGTTCTTGTGATAGTTTGCTTAGAATGATGGTTTCCAGCTTTGTCCATGTCCCTGTAAAGGACACGAACTCATCTTTTTTATGGCTGCATAGTATTCCATGGTGTGTATGTGCCACATTTTCTTAATCCAGTCTGTCTTGATGGACATTTGGGTTGGTTCCAAGTCTTTGCTATTGTGAATAGTGCTGCAATAAACACCCGTGTACATGTGTCTTTATAGTAGCATGATTTAAATCCTTTGGGTATATACCCAGTAATGGGATGGCTGGGTCAAATGATATTTCTAGTTCTAGATCCTTGAGGAATCGCCACACTGTCTTCCACAATGGTTGAACTAATTTACACTCCCACCAACAGTGTAAAAGCATTCCTATTTCTCCACATCCTTTCCAGCATCTGTTGTTTCCTGACTTTTTAATGATCGCCATTCTAATCGGTGTGAGATGAGGGGAGATACACTTTAAACAATAAGAAGGGTAATATCAAATAGGAACAAGTATTTTGAAGAAAAACAAAGCAGGGGTGATTGTAGGGAGACAGAGGGTCTTGTTTCTTAGTCAGGGAAGTTTTCTCTGAGATGATGCCATTATGGAAGATACCCTAATGAGAGGAAGAAGCAAGCCATGTGGATGGATAACTAGGGGGAAGAGCATCTCGGGTAGAGAGTACAAAGACCTTAGGGCAAGGAGAAGCAGGAGGAGGAGAAAAGGAAGTGAGATTTTCCAGAGCAACTAGAAAAGTGAAGTTGTCATTTACTGAGATGGGAAAGTCTATAGGTTTAGGGGCAAAGCTCAGGAGCTCAAGTTTTGACACATGGGTTTCACACACTCATTAGACATTCAGGAGGATGTGTTGAGAAGGTGATTGAGGTCTGTCTGGGGTTCATGGAGGGGGCCCATACTGGAATTTTAATGTTTATGACTTAGCACATAGCTGATACATAAAGCCGCAGACCAAATGAGATATGGCTGAAGAAAGAATGAGGTCTGAGGCTGGAGCCCTAGGCACTCTCCCATTCAGAATTCAGGAAGCTGCAGCACCCAGCAAAGGAGATTGAGAAGGGGTAGTCACTGAGGTTGAAGTACCTACAGGGAAGGATGACTCAGAAACTAATGAAGCAAACTTTAAAGAAGAAGGCAGGGCCAGGCAGGACCACGGTGTGGTGGCTCACACCTGTAATCGCAGCACTTTGGGAGGCCGAGGTGGATGGATCCCTCAAGGCCAGGAGTTCGAGAGCAGCCTGGCCAACATGGTGAACCCTGTCTGTACTAAAAATACAAACATTAGCCGAGTGTGGTGGCGCACACGTGTAATCCCAGCTACTTGAGAGGCTGAGGCAGGAGAATCACTTGAACCTGGGAGGCAGAGGTTGCAGTGAGCCGAGATCACATCACTGCACTCCAGCCTGGGCAACAGAGTGAGACTCTGTCTTAAAAAAAAAAAAAAAAAGAAGGAGGGGGGACATCTCTGCTCTTTTGTCTTAAGTTTGTTGTGAACCTAAAACCACTCAAATAAATAAATAAATAAATAAAAACGAAGAAGAAGGAGGAAGGCAGGACCAGATTTGTATGATGCTACTAGGTCAAGTAAAATGAGAACCAAGAGCTGGTCACTGGATTTGACAATGTGGAGTTCACTGGTTATTCTGATGATGGAGTTGGGGGATGTGGAAGGAGGGGGAGGAAACCCTGACTGGAATATAGTCCAGAGAAAATGAAGGAAGAGGTGGTGAAGACAGCAAATATAACAACTTTTTCAAGGAATTTTGTCACAATGAGAATCAGAAAAACGAAGCGGCAACTGGAAGAGGATATGTGAGAGAAAGGTGTTGTTTGTTTGTTAAGGGTGGGAGATATCACAGTACATTTGCATGTTTATCTGAATATTCCAGTAGAAAGAGAGAAATTGATGCAGAAGAGGGGATGATTGCAAGAGCAAGGTCATTGCATGGGGGAAGAAGAGACACAGGGCCCAGGTGAGGGCTGGCCTTGGAGAAGAGCATAATTACAGAAGGAGCCCTGCATTGTAATAGGAGGGCAGACAGCATATAAGGATACAGATGTGGACATTTAATGGACTTAGTGGTGCATATGTGAAGCTCTCTTATTATGCTTTTATTTTTTTCAGCAAAATAAGAAGCAAGCCCAAGAGTTAAAAGCAAGAGGGCTTGAAAAGAAAGAAGAATCAGTGAAATAATCTCTTGAATGGAAAGAGTGAGTTGACTGAGGAAATCAGCTGGAATTGCCAGGCAGCATGAAGGGTTTGAGATCACTTAAAATTTGATGTTATTGTTGGATCTTCAAGATTAAACACCAAACTCCAGACACCACTTTGCTCTTACCCCTCAAATGTAGTCTTCTTTAAGACATAATAGCATCATTATTTTATTTGATCTGACAAGCATTTGTGTTGCACCTATCCAAGCCTCTGGTGCAGAGGTGCAGTCAAGGGCACGTTCTCTCCAGGGACAGACTGGTCGGTGGGTAGAGACAAGAGAGAAAGAGAGAGATAGGGAGAGAAGAAAAGGTTGATTGCATTGGGAGTTTTGCCTTCATCCTCCATGAACAGAGGGAAATCAATACTCACTGAAGGCAGCAAGCTGCCTTGAGAAGGAAAGACATTAATAACTGGGAAATGTGGCTTAGATTTGACCTTTCACTTATTGAACAGCAGAATTAGACAGACTTACCCATTCAGACCCAAGCCTTAGTGAATCCTCCCAGACCTCTCCAAAGGAGGCTTCTAACAGCATGGAGGACATAGGTCAGGAAATGAGTGGCTCCTTGTAGGCGCTTGCTGCCAAGAGGAGAGAGGCAAGGAAGGTGTCCCCATCTGGTGCAGGCTCAGTTCTCCTTCCAAAGCCACCAATCAGGTATGTTATTCCGTCTGGTGAGAGTGCAGTAGAAAAGGGCAAGTGGGAGAGTAGAAGGAAACCAGGAATGTGACACTAGTTCATGTCCCCACATGGAAGAAAACAGCAGGCATGAGGAACAAAAGTTCCCTCTCATGAATTGAAAGTGAGGTCTTGGACCCTGGAAAGCTGCCCTGTCCCATGCCTGGGCCTTTGAGTCCCCCTCCCCTGCCCCCCTTTATCACTGAAGCAAGCACCAAATAGGTGAGAGAGTGAGAAATTTGAGGGTATAAACATAACATTGATTACTATGTTGGCCTTTGAAATCTGAGCTAACCAACGAGGAAAGTGAGAGAGCAAAAAGGAAGTAGGATTAATCAATTGGAGGCTCAACTGGGGTCAAAGAATGGTTGACTCAGAGGTATTAAAGGGATGGTGCTGGAAAGATCACAGCCTTTCACATATTTGAAAATTACTGTGGTGGTCCTCTTGAGTCCTTTTTCTCGGATTAAACATACTCAGTTGCTTTAGTGGTCCTCATAGGGAAATGTTTCCAGTATATTTGTAAAGAGCATGTTTGCTTTCTATTGCGCATGCTCCAGCATGTGCCTTTGAAAGGGTGCACCTGGACACTACTACATGGCTTCATCCAGCTGGGGGTAGGCATGGAGTGCCCATCTTCCCGGGCCATAGACGCCCTCCTTCACCTGGGACAGGAAGCTGAGGATCTCCTTCCTCTTCACTGTTTCCCCGCCCCACGAACTCAGCTTGAGCTCTTTGTCTACTGCAACCCCTGTGTCTGTTTTGCCGGGTGAGGACTCCACCACCCCATAATTAGGCAGTTGTGGCAGTTTTCTGGGGACCTCATAAACACCGATATTAAATAGCAAGGATTGGAGGAGTGATTTATCTGTGGGTCATTTGAACTCTTACTAAAATTCTTAATGACATTTTTATTCATTTCTTGATCATTTAGTGTTAGTCTCAGAAGTTTTTGGTGGTAAAGGGAATGTATCTTTACTCATATCTATTTATTCAGCAACCACAAATGTTTACTGAGAGCCTTCTAAAATGTCAGTACTGGGCTACAGACATGGCCCCTGTGTTCATGAAGTGTGCAGCATAGGATCCAAAAACATCCCTTTGTTTTGTATTTTTGAATAAGGGAGATCTCCATTTACACAGAGATCTAAACTTATCTATAGGAGTTTCTTCTTCTGCCCTCTGGTTGTAACAGAGGAATTGACTCTCATGTCTTCGAAAGCCAGGCTCTGTATTTCTACTTTGGGACCTATTGCCTCTCATTCACTCTTTCTCTCCTGCATCATCCATCCCTCCTTCTCATCTAGATGATTCTCTTTAACGTGTACCTCTGCTCATATTTCTCACCTTTAAAATCCCCTTTCCTTGTCCCACATTCTCCCCTCTAGCTACTGATCTATTCCTTTGTACTTGTTCACAAAAAAAAAAAAAAAAAAAAAAATCATCTATGCATAATGTGTCTGCAGCTAGAAAAAGCGGGGACATGTTTGGAACAGCTGTGAGTGTTACAGCCGAGGGCTGATAGGCGAAGAAGAGCACTTTCCAGAGTGCAAGGCACTGACATCAAAGCACTCTGCAAATATTTTGATAGGAGGCAGCTGTGTTATAGCAAAGAGGGCCCTGACCTCCCCTTTCAGAGGGCCTCTGCTGAGTCCCTCTCGCTGTTGTGATCCTGATCAAGTTACTTAACTTCTTTGAGCCTCAGTTTCCTCATCTGTCAAATGGAAATAGTTGTGGCTCTCTCATAAGTTTGTTGTGACTATGAAATAGGGATGCTTGAAAGTATGAAACAAATGTTAGGAAGTATTGTACAGCAATAGTCTCCTTTAAAAGAAAATGGTTAACCCCAGTCTGTCTGGGTGCCCCTGCAACAAGAGCCTGAGTCAATGGCTCTCCTGTTGTACACTTGGGAATGTGATCCCAGGGAGCAGGACAGAGGAGGAGGAGGAGGGGAAGGAGGCAGTCCAGTGCAAATTCGGGTCACTAAGTTGCTCAGGGCTGCAGGCAACCTTGACCCACACAACCTCCTGAAGAAACTTATGAAATGTGTCTCAGAACTGTCCACCCTGGGAACAGAAAGGGGCAGCATTTACCGGAAGGTTCCCATTACCATCTATCACGGGTGGTCCACGAGCACTGACTCCCCTCTCTTCAGGGTTACACACACATAAATGCCAAGTGGACACCAGAGAGCCTCAGGGGAGGAAGTGAAAGGTAGAAGGTGCAGAAGGAGATAAGGCCATGTCAGGTTGTACCCTTGAAACGGGCTCAAAATGGGATCCTGCGCAGTGGCTGGACTAAGAAGTGAGACCAGGAGGATTTGAAATGGTGCACAAGATACAACCCCATCCCACAGAAACAAAAACCAAAAAAATGATGACATGACTTGGCTTGGGTATTTTTAGCAGGGATTATGTGCCATCTCTGTAGAAAAAGAGGGTAGGCCTTACATATTAGTTTTTAACCTGTTTTTCTAGACACTATGTGTTTCTGCGGAATTAAGGAATGGAATCTCAAATGCCTCACCTGTCTTTTTGCATCAAATTGTAATCAGAGCCTGCATGACCTAACTGAAAGAGACCCAGACCAAGATTTTGGGGAAACTGCTCAAAGTCTCTGAAGCACGGGGTGGGGAAGGGGGGTAAATTGAGAACCTCACTACTACCATCTTTCCTGCCTACTTTCTAGTGTTTTGGGGGCTTTTGTGGGGAAGGGGAGAGGAGGTTCATAAAATAACATATGAAAAAAATTTTTATAAATGAGGAAGGATTATTATCATTTGGGTATTATTAAGTATTGATGATTAAAGTCTATTTCTCCCCAGGATTGTACCACAATCAAAGTAATTTGAGTTCAGTTGAGTGAAATCAATAAGCCTAGAGCACATACTTTGTGCCAGGCCCTGTGCAATCCATTAAAGATAAAAAGATGCATAAAGAGGAGGGACAGAGAGTAATGTTAATTCTTGGGTACTAGGCATGACTGCTATTACAGGAAGAAAAAGAAGGAGCTTCAGTGCTTTGCTAGGCAGAACTGTACAGAAACAAAATTTTGCTTTTTCTTGCATTAAGTCTTGCTTTATAAGGCCTTTCCCATTATGAAGATTATAAATACCCCCTTATATGTCCATTTAGTACTTTTGAAATTTTGTTTTATATTTAATGTTTAGCTTTTAAAATCTAACTTTTAAAATTAATGAGTTGTGGACATATAACTTTATTTTTTCAAATGGATAGCCAACTTTTCAACACCATTTGTTAAATATCTTATCCTTTCTCATCCTTTTGAAATGCTACCTTTATCTTATTTTACCCTTACACGTGGTCTTTGGTCTGTGCCATTGATGTATTGTCTCTTCCAGAAGGAATTTAACATTATTTAATTACAGTAGCTCTATAATTTGTTTGATAACTGGTAGGTAAACGTTACTCCCATTTTTCTTTTCTCATTTTATTGATTATTCTCATGTATTTACTTCTCTGGGCAGTGTTTATAATTGCTTTATATTCCATTGTAAAATCCCATTGGAGTTTTGGTCATGATTTGCCCATATTTTCTAGAGGAAATATTATTCAAAGTCACATATTTAGAATAAGATAAAAAGGAAGTGATCAGATGTTTGAAGAGAAGGACAATATGAAACCATTGTGGAGAGTGGAAGAGCTAGTCCATCAGATTGTCCTGTAGATGAGGAGGCAACCAAGTATTTACAGTGGCATCAATCTGCAGTTTAGGTGATTTTCATCAATGTTCAGCTACTCAGGAGCAGGCCTAAAGAATGATTTCGTTGGTCTTACACTGGGATTGGGTTTGGCAAGACAAGCATAGCAGAAGGAGAAAGGGGCACACACAAAAAATGAAGGTACTTTTATTTCTTTGTCTTCCTTTCAGTAAAGACAGAATAAAAATAATTGTGTTTTTCTTTCACCAAATAATAATATATATGAATAAATAAAGAGAGGTGTAACATTTTTGTTTTGTTGGGTTTTTTTTGTTTTTTTTTTGGTTGTTGTCATTTTGTTTTGAGACGGAGTCTCGCTCTGTCGCCTTGGCTGGAGTGCAGTGGCTTGATCTCGGCTCACTGCAAGCTCCGCCTCCCGGGTTCACACTATTCTCCCGCCTCAGCCTCCCGAGAAGCTGGGACTACAGGTGCCCACCACCACGCCTGGCTAATTTTTTTGTATTTTTAGTAGAGACGGGGTTTGTTGTTGTTTTAAACATCTTTATATAATGAAAGTGTTAACTAGTGGACAAGAAAGCTAAATTACAACTGAACTTCATATTGTATAAATAATTTATCTTGTATGTATATATATATATATTTTTTTTTTACCATGTGACACTTGAGATATTTTCTTTTGACAGGAGAGCACTTTTGGTGTAAACCCCTATTTTTTGAGTGTGGATATTTTCCCCTAACATTTTCTTTCTTTGGAACTAAGCATTCTCAAATGTGTTCCCAGGGGAATCTGGAAATGTTGGTGCATATCCATTTGGCAGTTTGGAGGTTTGTTAGAGTGTGGGAAAATTCAGAGGTTATTTTCAGGTTATGACATCTGAATATTTCTTTGCAGGTCCAAAATACAGTTTATTTTTAATACTGTAAAGATACCATAGTCTTGATCCTCATTTTGAGAAGAAAATGCTGCCATCTTTAAAGAAATATAGCTTGAAATAAAATCCTGAGTTGCAAAATGAAGACCTAAAATTCAGGTGAAACGTAACAGTCTATTAATGTTTAAAATTGCCTATTGGTTTATTATGTTTTCCCTTACTTAGGCAAGTAAAGTTAAGAACTATTGAAGTTCACGGCCATGAGGGCACATCCGTGGATATCATAAAGCAGCCCTTGTACATTTTCTCTCTCTGCGAATCCAGCCTTCGGCAGGGTGATTAACAGCTTCAACCTGGGGAAAGAATGCAGTCTTTCTTCTGGGGCTTCCCAGACCAAAGACCCTCCCCATCCCCATCACAGCTCTCTAAGCCCGACTGCCTTTGAGGTGGGAAAAGACTCAAAGAAATGTACCAATCCCAATGATACTCAGGGCCCGACTACTGTAGGGAAGCAGAAATGATGCCTTGTAAATTGGTTATAAAATGGCCTTGTCCAAAGGCATGTGACTGCTGTTTGCATAGTTCCCGTCAGCCTCAGAAGGTTCTCCATATTTCTTTCAGCCATGGGAAGCCAGTCTCACGCAATTCTAAATGAGTCGTTGTTCCAGTCTAGACTCTCACTGAACCAAAATGTGGTCAGGCAGGGTGATTGCCTTTTTCAACAGTTGCCAGCAACCTCACATTCAACTGCTCTGCTCATGTATCATATGTATGGTTAACCACAACTTATTCTTTGAACTTTGAGGTAAGACAGTGAAAATAAACTTGAACCATCAATGTATTCTTAGCACATACCACCAATTAGAATATTCACATTTCAGATTCTGATTCCTTTTGTCACTTCAACTCCCACTCTCTCCATTCAATCATAAATCCAGTCAATTTTACCTAAAAATATATCTATTATGTTCATCCCCCACACCATCTATTGGCACTGCCAAGTTCTTGATTCAAGTCTTCCTCACCTCTCATCAGGTCCACTATAAAAGCCTAATAAATAGTCTTGTTAATCCTTCAAAAATATACAGTTGCTTATAATACCTCTCTGCCTAACATTTATCTATGGCTCATCTGCCCAAATGGTCTGAATTCCTTCAAGTTCTGGTCCTTACCTGTGTTTCCTGACCCGTCTTCTGTCATTCTCTCATTGGTGCTTTGCGCTCCTACCACATAGAACTGCCTTCACTTCCAGTGCTGTTCTCTCGGCCCAGAGGTGATATTCAACATATTTAAAGAATAGAAACTGACCAATCAGAACAAACCCCATGACCACTCAGGACTGACACACTAGAGCATCCTGGTGAATATCGGTTGAGGCTGCCATTTCCAGCACTGTGGCTTTAATTCTTTCCCCGGCATGTCTGCAGATCCTTTACATGGTCCACAGAGGACCTTTGAGCAGGGGCTGGGGGTGAGGGAACAGCGTTATTTAGAAAGGTTTAGGGACTTATACATGATTAACATTTTCAGTACCTGTGTAGAGACTGAAGTATTTGCATAGTAGGCACTATTTGCAGAACCTGAAATGACCTCTTCTGTTTTTTGAGATATTCTCAAAATAATCACCGCTTCATCTCTGGTTGCTCTGTAAACACTTTTGCCTGCTTCTGTTTCTCAGAACGTAATCAGCAAGAGACATCTACCTCTCACACAGGCTCACTAGCAGATTGGCTTTTTTAACCAGGCTCCATCTTTTTATTTCCATGCTGACTAGGAATCATTATGTCCTGAACTGCCCTAAAAGTACAAGGAGAAATTCCAGTATCTTTTCTAACAAAAAGAAAATGATACGTGCTTTTCTTCAATCCAAATCATGACGGTTTGAACTAGTCATCATTAATCAGATTTCCTGCATCAGCAATCTTAAGAAATTGTTGTCAAGTTGCTACTCAATGCAAAACACTAACCTGGCATTGAGGGAAATTTAAAGCAGTAATAGGTACAATACCTGCTCTCCACTGCTGTGGAGCTAAGACACGAACAGCTGCAGTAATAACTTTGATTTAAGCAGTACCTTATGTGTTGCTATCAAATAATAAACACTGTAGTAGTGAAGAGGAGAAAATGACCTGTCTCTCTCCCAGTTAGGCGAGGCTTTCTGGAGGAGCTGGGTCTTGAGCTGAGCATCAAAAGATAGGTAAAGGCCAGGTGTGGCGGCTCACGCCTGTTATCCCAGCATTTTGGGAGGCCAAGGCAGGAGGATTTCTTGAGCCCAGGAGTTCAAGACCAGCCTTGGCCACATAGCGCCATCCCATTTATACAAACCAATAAAAAATTAGCCAGATGTGGTAATGCACACCTGTAGTTCCAGACACTCAGGAGGCTGAGGCCAGAGGATAGCTTTAACCCACGAAGTGGAGGCTGCAGTGAGCTGTGCTGGCGCCACTGCACTCCATCCAGCCTAGGAGACAGAGTGAGACTTTGTCCTCCCATCCCCCAAAAAAGGTGGGTAGAGTTTCAACAGTGTTGCAGCAGAGTAACTAACATATGCTACAAGCTTAGAAAACACAAAGCAAGGTAAAGCAGAGCCTTGACATCAAAATGAGGTTAGAAAAGTAACTGGGGTCAGACTGCAAAAAGAATTGTATCAGGAAGAGGCATTTGTGTTTTAGACCACAGGTAGATCCCTTAAGTTTTGTTAGGCAGAAGCTTAACATAATCAAAGCAATATTTAAAAATATTAGGCAGTGGCAGCTGGCAAGCAGAGTGCTGGGAAGTAACACAGCATAATAGAAAATAGCAGAGCCTTAGTGGTCAAGCAGTGGGTTTGAGTCTGGCTTCACCACTTTCTAGCCGGGTGGGCTTGGACCACTTACTTAACCCCCAAATCTCCACTCACTCAACTATAAACATGAAGATAATAATATCTGTAGGGCTGTTATGAGAATAATATTTCACATTTATGAGCACTTACTATGTATTCACTCACACTGCACTAAATACTTTACATCTGTGGTCTCATTTAACCCTTATGTCACTTCTTTAAAAATTGTGGTAAAATATACATAACATAAAATTTACCGTTTTCACCATTTTTAAGTGTATAGTTCAGGGGTTTTAAGTATATTCGCACTGTTGTACAACCATCACCACCATACATCTCCAGAACTCTTTCATCTTGCAAATCTGGAACTCGGTACCCATTAAACCCCAACTCCCCGTTCACCCCACTCCCCAGCCCCTGGCACCACCATTTCACTTTCTGTCTCTATGAAGTTCACTTCTCTGGGCATTTCATATGAGTTGCATTATATAGTATTTGTCCTTTTGTGACTAGCTTATTTCACTTAGCATAATGTCCTCAAGGCTCATCCATGTTACAGCATATGTCAGAATTTCCTTCCCTTTTTTTGGCTGGGTACACGGGAATTTATTAATGTTGTCTGACAAGGTCGGGCTCCCTAGGTTCTTCCCTTTTCAGGGTGTCTGGTGTAGAAACGATGAGGAGGGGAGATTCTCAGTGTGGTGGAGTACTGCGTGGCAGGGACTTCCCAGCAACTAAAGGCTTCTCTCTTCCTCTGATGTTCCTGCTGGGGCTGGTGGTCTGAGGGCTCTTACTTCTTGGAAGCCATGTGGATCATGAAGGTTATCACTTTGTTGCTGTAGCCAAATTCATTGTCATACCAGGAAATAAGCCTGACAAAGAGGACGTTAAGGGCAATGCCAGCCCCAGTGTTGAAGGTGGAAGAGTGGCTGTCACTGTTAAAGCTGAAGGAGACAGCCTGGTGCTCAGCGTGGCCCACGATGCCCCTGAGGGCCCCCTCCGATGTCGCTTCACCACTTCCTTGATGTCATCATATTTGGCTGGTTTCTCCAGAGAGCAGGTCAGGTCCATGACTGACACATTGGCAGTGGGGACATGGAAGGCCATGCCAGTGAACTTCCTGTTCTGCTTGGGGATGACCTTGCCCACAGCCTTGGCAGCACCGGTAGACACATGCAGGGATGACATAATGGAGATCCTCATGGCCATCACACCACAGTTTCCCAGAGGGGCCATGACAGTCTTCTGGGTGGCAGTGATGGCATGGACTGTGATCCTGAGTTGCTTCATGATGCCAGAGTTGTCATGGATGACCTTGGCCTGGGGGTTAGGCAGCTGGTGGTGAAGGAGGCATTGCTGATGATCTTGAGGTTTTTATACTTCTTATGGCTCATGTCCATCACAAACATGGGGGCATCAGCAGAGGGGGCAGAGGTGATAACCCTTTTGGCTCCACCCTCTAAGTGAGCCCCAGCCTTCTCCATGATAGTGAAGACGCCAATGGACTCCATAACATAATCAGCACCAGCATCATCCTGTTTGATTTTGGTGGGATCTCACTCCTGGAAGATGGTGATGGGGTTTCTGTTTTCAGCCTTGATGGTGCTGTGGAATTTGCTGTGGGTGGAATCATACTGGAACCATATGATTCCATAGTAGACCATGTAGTTGAGGTCATTGATGGTGATGATACCTATTTTGCCAGAATTAAAACCAGCTGTGGTGACCAGGCGCCCAGTATGGCCAAATCCATTTACTTGTTTCAGGGACTGGCTGGTGCCTCACTGAAGACCGGGGCATCAGTTGACGGGAGGAGCTAAGAGGCTGAATTTCCTTCCTCTTTAAGGCTGAATAATATTCTACTGAATACTTTACATCACTGTTTTATCATGAGAAAACTGGATTTAAAGAGGTTAACTCATCCAAAATAACAGAATTAGTAAGAGGAAGAGCTAGGATTTGGGCCAAAGCAATCTGATTCCACAGTGCACCCTCATTTCCCTTGCATATCCCGATGCATGTAGGTTAAGGGCCTAGCACTGCACCTGGATCAGGATGGCTGTTGCAGAAAGGCATTCTATTGTTTTTGATTATCCAGCACCTCTTCCACAGCTTATCCTGGTAACACAATTCCTCTTTTCCTTGAGAAACTCTGTCTATGATTGTACCCTCATCCCCCCCATACAAGGGGCAGAAAGCCGAATATGTTGCCCAGGCCAAGAAATCAGAGCCTTCCTTCCCTCCCCATTGCAGTGACAGATTCAGGAATAGTCACATGGGTGCAATCAGAGTCCTCCCTGGTGCTATGAGGAGATTGCGAGTCAGGGGTTGTAGGTGTTCATTTCAAAAACTTAGCAGGGAGATGGCAAGAAAGGTGGAGTCCTGAGCAACATCTGACCTAGACACGTCTGAAGCCAGTTGTCCCCATTAACTTCCCTACAACATGATTCCCGGTTTTTGCTTTTAAGCTAATTGGAATTGTGTGCCTGGAACTTGCAAAAGAAAGAAATCTGACTAATTCACTAGATCAAAAGGCCCTCATGGGAATGGAAAGGAAAAAACTAACAAGAGGTATTGTGAAGCTGTGTGACGTGAAAAAGAGGAAAACATCGAGAGTCTTTCTGAGATTCAGATACCTGGTAACCAAGAATACCGCTATTACTGAGAAGGTGGAAGAAGTTGCTACTTTGGGTAGAGCTAAAAGAGAAAGTTTCTGATACTCCCAGGAGTCCAGACTACTAGTTAGTTTCCAAAGGTAAAATGCCCAATCTCACTTATGTCTGCTAAGCACTTCATCCTCTTCCAGAATCTCAAACTCATTAGTGTGTCCAAGGTCTGATTGGGATAGGGCTTTTGGACTCTGGTCTTTATCCCCAACCCTGCTCAGTAACCTGGTATGAATTCTCCTTCCAAATATAATGTATTTATTTATCTGCTCATTCATTAATTGAACACATGCTTGCTTATGTGTACAGAGGACCTATATGCCAGGTATTAAGCCTATATGCCATGGTAGCTATATGCCAGGTATTATGACAGGTACTAAGAACAGAGTGATGAGAAAATACATATGGTCCCCTATCTTCAAGAAGTTTGTAATCTAGTGGAGAAATCAGACATAGGATGGATTATCACCCACACGAATATAATTAAAAATTGTATTACATTCTATGAAAGTAATAGTGTTTAATAAGAGGTGTACGGGGGGATCTAATTCAGGTGGAGGAGAGTAGGATGATTAAGGGATAGCTTCTCTGGGAAAATAACATTCAAGCTAAGGTCAGGTCAGATGAGGTCAGCACTAAAATGAAAAAGAAAGGTGGAAACCAGAGGTGTTGTTCTCACCCACCCATAAGAAACAAGTGATTCACCCACCAGGAATGTGAGACGGAGAGGCTTGAAACTGGTTTCTCTAAAGTGGAGCTGCTTAAGGCTCTTAGAGCAGGGACTGGCAAATAAATTAAGTATTGTAGGAACCTCACTGCCTGTTGCCCAGTCACCTCTCTGTGACTCTGCTCATGTATTCATCCATTCACTCATGTGTTCAAGAAATAGTTATGGAATACCCACAAGTGAAGGGCATTGTACTAAATGATGAGGCTTCAGGAGAAGCAAGACAGCCTCCAGCCCAGCTCTCAGCAAGAAGGAAGAAGTACAGTTGGGCCCACCTTCAGATAGCTCCAAGAGATGCTAAGTCTTTCCCTTAGGGAATCTGTTGCACACTGGCATATGTGCATGCTTTATAAGACTTCTATCTCTAGGCCCCAATGCCTAAAAGACTTGTACACTTTTTTCTTTTATAATTCAGAGAGTTAAATCTAGTTCTCCTAGTAGAGGCAAAGGTCCTCTCGACACATAAAGCTAAGAAAGAGATCACATGGGACAACATGGCAGGCTGACACCAAACACAGCGTGGCTGCCCAGTCCCTCCAGATAAACATAATGAAAGGTCATCCAAACACAGGAAGACAGCCGCCCCCTTCCCTTTTCCTTTACCCCCTCCCCTTCCTCCCTCTGGCTCCCTTATCCCCAGAGGGTGGACCCAGCCTTTCCCAAAGTTTATTCTGAGAGCTCCAGGCTCCCACAGTGGAACGTGCTGTGGACATGGGAATACAACAGCCTAGCCAAAAGGGAGAACCAAAAATATAAACTGAGATATTTAATAGATTTCTGTTCCCCCCCCCCCAACTACCGAAAAAATTGTGGCAGAAATGTCTGGTACTACTGTTTTTACTGTCCTTGATATGTCAGCCCTTCCTAGGAGGTGGTCTTCTAAAGTTTATCGCATTTGTCAGCAAACACTTCACAGAGAAAAGTTAAGCTCTTTCTTAGGATTTCTGTGCCACTCACATAATCCACTAAACAAATGCAATAAATGTTAGGGAACAAAGTCCAGAAAGCCTTGCATTTCAAATGCCAGCGACGAGTTTAACAAGAGTACAAGTAACACTACAACTGAAGGAAAAAAATTAGAAGGCTGAATTTCCTCTAAATTCACGATTGGAATTTTGTAAATAATCAGGAATCCCAGAGTCCATAAATAGAAAGTAATTTTATCTTTTACTGACAAAATGATATGCTGATCAAAACAGTGGTGAGAACATAAGCTTTGGATTTTACTTGCCACTTATGAGAAAAAAACATTAATACTGCAGGATTATTTACCTTGATGATTATAAACCAGCATTTGTGATGAAATGTGCAGTACTAATTTCAAAACAGACCCAGTGTTTGGAAGCAAAGCATAATGGTGACCTTTCTCATTAGCTGTTGCTCAAACAAAGATATGTTCCAGCAATATCCGATGCTTCCTTCCTGCCAGGGCCTCCACCCAATGCAATTTAAAACACTTGTGTTCCATCCAAACTAGAGCTGAGAATGTGGTGTTATAGCTGAGCTTCAGTAGCATTGTGTTTATAGTTTATTATTACTTTCTAAGTTTTTTAATGTTTTGTTTCCATAAATTTATTGCCATGAGTTGGGTTTGCAAGATTAAACGTGTGAAACCATATAAATGTACTCGTTATATACATATTTACTCTTCTACTTTTCCATCTTTCTATTTTTGTGTCCTTAAGCATTATAGGTCCTTAAGCGTAAGAACAGAAATGTATCTCATTTCTCTTTGGTAAGTGTTTTAATGAATATATTGCAGGCAAAAACAAAACCAAAAACAACTTTTAAGGATCATGCCTATCTTGTTTTGTGTAAAATGCTATAAACACAAACGTAAGGAAAGAATGTGAGAAACAAAAAGAGAGAAATTGAGAGACCACTTTAATACAGGTAATCCTCATGTCTGTCACGTCCAATGCTCCTGCAATCGTTAAAAGTTGAAAATGGTCAAAGCCGAGGCAATTTCCCATGGAACAATAAGTAATGAAGAATTTAGACGCTGAGCAAAGACCCAGTGCTCTATCTCTATAGAAAGACCATAAACACTTAGTACAGCTATAAATTATGTAGACCATTTATATTTTCTATAATGAGTATAATATGGTAATAGAAAAAATTAAAGGCACATTATTTAAAATAATTTTGCCTCTTTATACTTGTGCAGTATAAAACTTTCTAAAGTATATGTACATAAGTTAGAAAGAGATACACACTAATCAATCCCATGAAAGTGTATTCAGGATGGTACACTGTCACAATCTATGAGAATGACAAGTATTTAGAGTATCAATATTTGCCGCTGAATATTATTTCATTTAACTCTAAAAATAAGCCAGCAAAATTCTTTTTATCATTACCATTTTGAAAATGGCATCTCAGAGAAAATCAAAATCGATAGCTTTCTCAGAAGGAGCTTTATTGGCTCATGGAACTGCAGTTTAGAGGTAGTGCTGCCCCAGCTGGCTGGATTTAGAGGTTCACTACGTTATTTGGGCTCCAAGTTCAGCACCTCTAATGTTCTCTCAGCTCTGCCCTTTTCTGTGTGGTCATCACATCCTCAGGCCAGCTCCCCTCATTGCTGCAGCCGTTCCAGGCTTCCCGTGCTCATACCACATGCAACTCAGAGGAAGAGGGAGTCCCAACATTCCCAACAAGAACCCCGAAGTTCTTGGTGAGACACTCTATGTCACGTGCCCAGCTCTAACCAATCAGTTATTGAGACCAGGGAGATGGGTGACTGACTAGCGTAACCCCCACTGGAACTATCTGCCCTTCTTTAGCAATGTTGCTAAGAATGGAAGATCCCCTTGTCCCCAGAGAAAATCTGGGCACTACTAAGAAAAAAGAAAGGGGAATGGGTAGTAGAACAGCAATAAGTGACTGCCCAGTTCAGGACTTCATAGGAGTCATGAGGATCAGATAACATTACGATAGAAAGCAGTTTGCATAGTGCCCAGCTCACATAAGTGCTCAAGAAGTGTTAGCTGTTGCCCTTGGAGGCATCACTAGAATGCTGCTTTTTAACGCTCATTAGCCATTACATAAAATCTTAAGAATTGAATAATATGTGTGACAAAAAAGTACTGAGACTTTTAAAGAACTCATTGGAACACGTACATACCATGAGTATTGTCATATAAAGCAGTCTTTCTGAGAGAACAAATGAGCTGTCACATGCTGCTGCCAGGCTCAGCGTGTTGCTTCACCTCTGCGATGGGTGTCTGCAGCTGCTGTCTTCTCAACATCCCTATTTTGCTTGGGAAAACTTCCTCTCACCCACCCCTTTGACACTGGAAAGCCTGTCAATTACAAGACTTCCCTCTCCTCCGTGTCCTCTTCCTCCAGGGATGGTCACACAAATCAGACCTGGCCAAAACTTTCGCCACTCTCATTCTCCCCCCACTATGTCTCAATAGATGTCTTCACAGACAAAATGAGATCCATAAAAAGCTGTCTGCAAATATAAACCATTTTCTACTACTTCTCTCTTCTCAGAATAACAAAGTTATGATTCCTATTTAAGTTCCATTCAACTATCTGAGACTTGAATCTCAGTCTCTCCCAACTTGTTAGAAATATGCATTATCAGTTTGCCCTGCTCTAGCTTGTGTCTCTAATCTCACTAGGCTGGATGTCTCTCTGCTTGCCTCTCTAGAGCAACTTTGCATCCTTGTCTACCCAGCTCTGTGTTGGGGGAGGCCAAAGTCTATATAAACTGTATCAACAGACTTCTTTGTCCTCTACTTTCTGGTGGGGTTTGTCTATGGGGAAGCCCCAGCAAGGTACTTGAGAGAAAGAAGAGCGTGAAATAAAAGTACAGTAGTTCCCCCTGATCCAGGGGATATGTTCCAAGACCCCTAGTGGATGCCTGAAAGCAAAGATAGCATTAAACCCTGTATATGCTATGTTTTTCCTATATGTACTTGCCTATAACTTTTATCTTATAAATTAGGCACAGTAAGACTTTAACAACAATAACTAATAATAAAGTAGAACAATTATAAAAATATGCCAGCATCACCACTCTTGTGCTTTGGTGCCATTATTAAGTAAAATAAGAGTGACTTGAATACAAGCACTGCCATACCACCTCAACAGTCGATCTGCTAACTGAGAGAGCTACTAAGTGACTAGCGGGCAGGGAGCATATACAGTTTGGATATGTCGGACAATGGGATGATTCACGTCCCAGGCCAGATGGAATGAGATTTCATTGTGCTACTTGGCATAGTGCGCAATTTAAAACTTATGAATTGTTTATTTTTGGAATTTTTCATTTAATATTCTTAGACTGTGGTTGACCATGGGTAACTGAAACCTTGGAAAGAAAAACCATGGATAAGGGGAACTACTATATTTATTCCTCTGCCTTCTTCCCAGAAAAGTCTTCTTGGATTGGCTGTTTCTTTTGACCAAAGTCATTGTCCTCTCAAGACAGCCTTCTTCCAGGTTCTGGTAATTGCTCCTTCCCCTCATCTTTTCAAATCTATGGTAATTGTTCCACTGTTTCTTGCCTCAGAGTTCTCTACGATCCTGTTGGTTCTCTATATTGTAACTGCACTGTTGTAAGTAGTTCCTTCCTCAAATATCCCAATGTGGAATTAGAAGATTCCACAATATGTGGAGTTAGAATTTCACATTAGAATCAGAGTAGGTATTTCATCTGTTTCCTGCTGGCTGATACATTCTCCCTCTCCAATGGATTCATTGCGTCAACATATAAGCACACGCAAGTATCCAAGATTCACAGATCATTAATCTTTTCCCGATATCTAGTTTTTTCTAGTCCATACTCTAAATTACTTCCTAGATCTTGTCATCAATTAGAATTGTTCCATTTCTGAAATCTTAAACTACAATTTAAATTGTACAATGTCTGAGTACAATCTTCTTATCAATGTGTGTTTTTAATTGCATCAAAGTCACTAAGCCCCTTGATGATTCTTCTACTTCACCCCAATTTCTCAGCTTCCTCTAGTTTTTATTTCCTTCTCTAGGTAGCCTAAAAACAAAGCCCCATCCTTTCAATCTTTCTCTTGCTTAACACTCTCAATTTCATTCTTCCTCATTCTTCTATATACCCACTTGGCAAAATCCCAATCCTGGTGAACCCAACTACCCACCTTCTCTAACCTATACCTGATACTGATGAAGGTAGACCAGACATTTGTACAAATTGGTATCACTATTCTTTTAAGAGCTCCAACCTTACCTCCGATCCTTCTAGTTGGCCCTAGTCAACATGTTCTCCCTTTCCCCTAGCAATACAGTTTCAAACCTTCTTCTTGAACTGAAAGGAGGGGTCTACATTTGTCATTTTACCTTTCTCACCTCTTTTCTCACCTTAATTCACTTCAGTATCTTTTGGTTTCACTCTGTTCACTGAAGTTGCTTTTGCCACAGTTAGCAATAAATTCTTAATTTCTCAAAATAATTGAATTTTCAGCCTTTGCCTTATGTGGCCTCTCAAGGGCATTTGACACTGTTGTCTGCTTTCTTCTCAAAACTCTTCATTTCTTGCCTTCCAGGATAATATTATTTTCTCAACCGCACTTATCTCTTGAATATTAGTATTTTCCAGGATTCCATCATTTTCCCTCCTCTTATCTTGTCATTTAATGATCTTGACATTTAGCCCTCTGCTCATCTTATCTAGGTGTTCTTATTCACTGCCAGTGGTCACTAGCATGAACAACCTATACTCCTATCATCGCTAAGTCTAGCGGCCAAATTTTGCTCCAAAGTTCTAAAGTAATATATCCAATTGCTGGCCAGGTGTGGTGGCTCACACCTGTAATTCCAGCACTTTGGGAGGCCTAGGTCAAACAATCACTTGAGCCCCTGAGTGCGAGATCAGCCTGCTCAACACAGCAAGACAGTGTCTCTACAAAAAATAAATTTAAAAAATTAGCCAGGTGCTATGGCACATGCCTGTAGTCTGAGCTACTTCACTTGAGCCTGGGAGATGGAGGCTACAGTGGGCCACAATGGCACTCCAGCCTGGGTAACAGAGCAAGATTCTGTCTCAAAAAATATATACATATATATATTTATATTACATATACACACATCTGTGTGTGTGTGTGCACATGTATGTATATATAATTGCTGATCCTTTTGGCTGTATGTCTGACCAATACCCACAACTCAATATGTTCCAAATTAAACGATTAATATTATCCATTCCACACTCTGCCCAAATCCTTCTCCTTTATTGAACAGCACCTGTGATATGTGAAATACATATTTGGTCTTCAGCCTATTTCTTGGCATACAACTCCTAAAATCCTTAGAAACTCTACATTGACATCTTTTTACACAGTAATGATTGACCAATGGCTGGCAGTCCCTAGATAGCTTCTGGTTGGGAGCTGGTCACCAGAAAGACCAACCTACGATTAGAGGATTGGGACTTTCAGCCTAACGCTCTAACTGGGAGAGGGGAGAGGGGCTGAAGGCAAAGTTGATCACAAGTGGCCAGTGGTTTAATAAATCATGCCTATGTAATGAAGCCTTCATAAAATCCTTGGAGGACTAAGTTTGGGAGCTTCCAGATAGTTGAACACATGGAAGTTCCTGGAGGGTGGCACACCCATGAAGGGCATGGAAGTTGTACACCCTTTCCCTCACACCTCCCGCTATGCATAGCTTCATCTGTATCTGTATTCATCTGCTCTCACATTGCTATAAAGAACTGCTTGAGACTGGGTAATTTATAAAGAAAAGAGGTGGGTCGCTTCCAAGATGGCCAAATAGGAACAGCTCCAGTCTACAGCTCCCAGTGAGATTGACACAGAAGACAGGTGATTTCTGCATTTACAACTGAGGTACCTGGTTCATCTCACTGGGACAGGTTGGACAGTGGGTGCAGCCCATGGAGGGTGAGCCAAAGCAGGGCAGGGTGTTGCCTCACCCGGGAAGCACAAGAAGTTGGAGGATTTCCCTTTCCTAGCCAAGGGAAGCAATGAGTGGACTGTACCTGAAGGAACAGTACGCTTCTGCCCAAATACTGTGCTTTTCCCATGGTCTTTGAAACTGGCAGACCAGGAGATCCCCTCCCATGTCTGGCTTGGTGGGTCCCACGCCCACGGAGCCTTGCTCGCTGCCAGCACAGCAGTCTGAGATCAACCTGGAACACTAGAGCTTGGCAGGGGAAGGCACATCTGCCATTGCTAAGGCTTGAGTAGGTGGTTCTATGCTCACAGTGTAAATAAAGCAGCAGGGAAGCTCAAACTGGGCAGAGCCCACCACAGCTCAGCAAGGCCTACTGCCTCTCTAGATTCCACCTCTGGGGGCAGGGCATATCTGAACAAAAACATATCTCCTCAAGTAGGTCCCTGGAGACACCTCCCAGTAGGGACCAATAGACACCTCATACAGACAGGTGCCCCTCTGGGATGAAGCTTCCAGAGGAAGGATCAGGCAGCAATATTTGCTGCTCTGCAGCCTCCGCTGGTGATACCCAGGCAAACAGAGTCTGCAGTGGACCTCCAGCAAACTCCAACAGACCTGCAGCTGAGGGGCCTGTCTGTTAGAAGGAAAACTAAGAAACAGAAAGGAACAGCATCAACATCAGCAAAAAGGACATCCATACCAAAACCGCATCTGTAGGTCACCAACATCAAAGACCAAAGGTAGATAAAACCACAAAGATGGGGAGAAACCAGAGCAGAAAGGCTGAAAATTCCAAAAACCAGAACGCCTCTTCTCCTCCTAAGGAACACAACTCCTTGCCAGCAAGCGAACAAAACTGGATAGAGAATGAGTTTGATGAGTTGACAGAAGTAGGCTTCAGAAGGTCAGTAATAACAAACTTCTCCAAGCTAAAGGACCATGTTCTAACCCATTGCAAGAAAGCCAAAAACCTTGAGAAAAGGTTAGATGAATGGCTAACTAGAATAACTAGTGTAGAGAAGAGCTTAAATGACCTGATGGAGCTGAAAACCACAGTATGAGAACTTCGTGAAGCATACACAATCTTCAATAGCCGATTGATCAAGCAGAAGAAAGGATATCAGTGATTGAAGATCAAATTAATGAAATAGAGTGAGAAGACAAGATTAGAGAAAAAAGAATGAAAAGAAATGTACAAAGCCTCCAAGAAATATGGGACTATGTGAAAAGACCAAATCTACGTTTGATTGATGTACCTGAAAGTGACAGGGAAAATGGAACCAAGCTGGAAAACACTCTTCAGGATATTATCCAGGAGAACTTCCCCAACCTAGCAAGGCAGGCCAACATTCAAATTCAGGAAATACAGAGAACACCACAAAGATACTCCTTAAGAAGAGCGACCCCAAGAAACATAATTGTCAGATTCACCAAGGTTGAAATGAGGGAAAAAAATGTTAAGGGCAGCCAAAGAGAAAGGTCGGGTTACCCACAAAGGGGAGCCCATCAGACTAACAGTGGATCTCTCTGCAGAAACCCTACATGCCAGAAGAGAGTGGGGACCAATATTCAACATTCTTAAAGAAAAGAAGTTTAAACCCAGAATTTCATATCCAGCCAAATTAAGCTTCATAAGTGAAGGAGAAAAAAAATCATTTACAGACAAGCAAATGCTGAGAGATTTTATGACCACCAGGCCTGCCTTACAAGAGCTCCTGAAGGAAGCACTAAACATGGAAAGGAACAACTGGTACCAGTCACTGCAAAAACACGCCAAATTGTAAAGACACTGAAGCTATGAAGAAACTGCGTCAACTAACAGGCAAAATAACCAGCTAGCATCATAATGACAGGATCAAATTCACACATAACAATATTAACCTTAAATGTAAATGGGCTAAATACCCCAATTAAAAGACACAGACTAGCAAGTTGGATAAAGAGTCAAGACCCATCAGTGTGCTGTATTCAGGAGACCCATCTCATGTGCAAAGACACACATAGGCTAAAAATAAAGGGATGGAGCAGCTATTGATTGGAATAGTTTCAGAAGGAATGATACCAGCTTCCCTTTGTAAAGGGTATTCAATTAGGAAAAGAGGAAGCAAATGAAAAGCAAAAAAAAAAGCAAGGGTTGCAATCCTGGGTCTCTGATAAAACAGACTTTAAACCAACAAAGATCAAAAGAGATAAAGAAGGCCACTACATAATGGCAAAGGGATCAATTCAACAGGAAGAGCTAACTATCCTAAATATATATGCACCCAATACAGGAGCATCCAGATTCATAAAGCAAGTTCTTAGAGACCTACAAAGAGACTTAGACTCCCACACAATAATGGGAAACTTTAACACCTCACTGTCAATATTAGACAGATCAACAAGACAGAAAATTAACAAGGATATCCAGGACTTGAACTCAGCTCTGGACCAAGTGGACCTAACAGACATCTACAGGACTCTTCATCCCAAATCAGCAGAATATACATTCTTCTCAGCGCCACATCACACTTATTCTAAAACTGACCACATAATTGGAAGTAAAACACTCCTCAGCAAATGTAAAAGAATGGAAATCACAACAAACTGTCTCTCAGACCACAGTGCAATCAAATTAGAATTCAGGATTAAGAAACTCACTCAAAACCACACAACTACATGGAAACTCAACAACCTGCTCCTGAATGACTACTGGGTAAGTGACAAAATGAAGGCAGAAATAAAGATGTTCTTTGAAACCAATGAGAACAAAGACACAATGTACCAGAATCTCTCGGACACATTTAAAGCAGTGTGTAGAGAGAAATTTATAGCACTAAATGCCCACAAGAGAAAGGAGGAAGGATCTAAAGTTGACACCTTGACATCACAATTAAAAAAAACTAGAAAAATAAGAGCAAACAAATTGAAAAGCTAGCAGAAGACAAGAAATAACAAAGATCAGAGCAGGACTGAAGGAGATAGAGACACAAAACACCCTTCAAAAAATCAATGAATCTAGGAGCTCGTTTTTTGAAATGATCAACACAATAGATAGTCCACTAGCAAGACTAATGAAGAAGAAAAGAAGGAAGAATAAAATAGATACAATAAAAAATAATAAAGGGGACATCACCACTGATCCCACAGAAATACAAACTACCATCAGAGAATACTATAAACACCTGAATAGACCAATAGGTTCTGAAATTGAGGCAATAATTAATAGCCTACCAACCAAAAATGTCCAGGACCAGATGGATTCACAGCCGAATTCTACCAGAGGTGCAAAGAGGAACTGGTAGCATTCCTTCTGAAACTATTCCAATCAATAGAAAAAGAGGGAATCTTCCCTAAATCATTTTATGAGGCCAGCATCATCCTGATACCAAAGCCTGGCAGAGACACAACAACAACAAAAAAGATAATTTTAGGCCAATATTCCTGATGAACATTGATGTGAAAATCCTCAATAAAATACTGGCAAACCGAATCCAGCAGCACATCAAAAAGTTTATCCACCACAATTAAGTTGGCTTCATCTCTGGGATGCAAGTCTGGTTCAACATATGCAAATCAATAAACATAATCCATTACATAAACGGAACCAACAACAAAAACCACATGATTATCTCAACAGATGCAGAAAAGGCCTTCAACAAAATTCAACAGCCTTTCATGCTGAAAACTCTCAATAAACTAGGTATTGATGGAACGTGTCTCAAAATAATAAGAGCTATTTATTATAGACTCACAGCCAATATCATACTGAATGGGCAAAAACTGGAAACATTCCCTTTGAAAACTGACAGCAGACAAGGACGCCCCCTCTCACCATTCCTATTCAACATAATATTGGAAGTTCTGGCCAGGGCACTCAGGCAGGAGAAAGAAATAAAGGGTATTCAGTTAGGAAAAGAGGAAGTCAAATTGTCTCTGTTTGTAGATGACATGATTGTATACTTAGAAAACCCCATCGTCTCAGCCCAAAATCTCCTTAAGCTGATAAGTAACTTCAGCAGTCTCAGGATACAAAATCAATGTGCAAAAATTATAAGCATTCCTATACACCAAGAAGAGACAAACAGAGAGCCAAATCATGAGTGAACTCCCATTCACAATTACTACAAAGAGAATAAAAAACCTAGGAATCCAACTTACAAGGGATGTGAAGGACCTCTTCAAGAAGAACTACAAACCACAGCTCAGTGGAATGAAAGAGGACACAAACAAATGGAAGAACATTCCATACTCATGTATAGGAAGAATCAGTATCGTGAAAATGGCCATACTGCCCAAGGTAATTTATAGATTTAATACTATCCCCATCAAGCTGCCAGTGTCTTTCTTCACATAATTGGAAAAACTACTTTAAATTTCATATGGAAACAAAAAAGAGCCTGCTTAGCCAAGACAATCCTAAGCCAAAAGAACAAAGCTGGAGGCATCACACTACCTGACTTCAAACTATACTACAAGGCTACAGTAACCAAAATAGCATGGTACTGGTACCAAAGCAGAGATATAGACCAATGGAACAGAACAGAGGCCTCAGAAATAACACCACACATCTACAACCATCTGATCTTTGACAAACCTGACAAAAACAAGAAATGGGGAAAGGATTCCCTATTTAATAAATGGTGCTGGGAAAACTGGCTAGCCATATGTAGAAAGCTGAAATTGGATCCCTTACTTACACCTTATACAAAAATGGATTAAAGACTTAAATGTAAGACCTAAAACCATAAAAACCCTAGAAGAAAACCTAGGCTATATCATTCAGGACATAGGCATGGACAAGGACTTCATGACTAAAACACCAGAAGCAACCGCAACGAAAGCCAAAATAGACAAATAGGATCTAATTAAACTAAAGAGCATCTGCACAGCAAAAGAAACTACCATCAGAGTGAACAGGCAGCCTACAGAATGGGAGAAAATTTTTGCAATCTACCCATCTGACAGAGGGCTAATATCCAGAATCTACAAGAAACAAACAAACAACCCCATCAAAAAGTGGGCAAAGGATATGAAGAGACACTTCTCAAAAAAAGACATTTATGCAGCGAACATACATATGAAAAAATGCTCATCATCTCTGGTAATCAGAAATGCAAATCAAAACCACAATGAGATACCATCTCACGCCAGTTAGAAAGGGGATCATTAAAAAGTCAGGAAACAACAGATGTGGGAGAGGATGTGGAGAAATAGGAACGCTTTTACACTCTTGGTGGGAGTGTAAATTAGTTCAACCATTGTGGAAGACAGTGTGGATCAATGATCTAGAACTAGAAGTACCATTTGACCCAGCGATCCCATTACTGGGTATATACCCAAAGGATTATAAATCATGCTACTCTAAAGACACATGTACACGTATGTTTATTGCAGGACTATTCACAATAACAAAGACTTGGAACCAACCCAAATGTCCATCAATAATAGACTGGATAAAGAAAATGTGGCACATATACACCATGGAACACTATGCAGCCATAAAAAAAGGATGAGTTTATGTCCTTTGCAGGGACATGGATGAAGCTGGAAACCATCATTCTGAGCAAACTATCACAAGGACAGAAAACCAAACACCGCGTGTTCTCATGCATAAGTGTGAGTCGAACAATGAGAACACATGGACACAGGCAGCAGAACATCACACACCAGGGCCTGTTGTGGGGTGGGGTGCTAGGGGAGGGATAGCATTATGAGAAATACCTAATGTAAATGATGAGTTGATGGGTGCTGCAAACCAACATGGCACATGTATACCTGTGTAACAAACCTGCAACTTGTGCACATGTACCTTAGAACTTAAAGTATAATAATAATAATAGTAAAAAAGGTTTAATTGACTCACATTTCCAGATGGCTGAGGAGGCCTCAGGAAACTTACAATCAGGGTAGAAGCAAAAGGGGAAGCAAATAACTTCTTCATACGGTGGCAGGAATGACCCAGCTAGAAAGAGCAGGGAAAACTGCCTTATAAAACCATCAGATCTCATGAGAATTTACTCACTATCATGAGAACACAATGTGGGAAACCACCCCCATGATCCAATCATCACCCTCCCTCAACATGTGGGGATTATGATTCCAGATGAGATTTGGGTGGGGCCACAGAGCCAAACCATAACAGTATTCTTTGTAATCTCCTTTATAATAAACCAGTAAATGAAAGTGTTTACCTGAGTTCTAGGAGCCACTCCAGCAAATTAATCAAACTCAAAGAGGGTAGTGAAAACCTCAACTTGAGCCAGTCAATCAGAAGTTCCAGAGGCCTGGACTTGTGACTGTTGTCTGATAGGTGTGGCAGGATGTCCTGGGGACTGAGCCCTTAACCTGTGGGATCTAATGCTATCTCCAGGTTAATAGTGTTGGAATTGAATTGGAGGACACCCAAGGATTGTGATTGTTGTGTGAGAGCAGAGGAAAATTCAGTTTGTTTTTCCACATTTACCACATCATATTCCACTTTCTCAGTCACTGGAACCCAACTTTTGAGATCATCTTTGACTCCTAACGTACCAATTCATTTGATCACCAAAGACCTTGTTTATTCTATTTCCTTCTTAATTTTTCTGAAATCTATTCATCCTCTCTGTTTCTTCTGACCTCACTTTTTAAATTTATTTATTTTTGAGACAGGGTCTCACTCTGTCGCCCAGGCTGGAGTGCAGTGCATGATCTCAATTCACTGCAGCTTCAACCTTCCAGTGTCAGGTGATCCTCCCACTTCAGCCTCTCGAGTAGCTGGGACTACAGGTGTGCATCACCACGCCTGGCTAATTTTTGTATTTTTTGTAGAGATAGGGTTTCACCATGTTGCCAGGCTGGTCTTGAACTCCTGGTCTCAAGTGATCCTCCTGCCTTCGCCTCCCAAAGTGCTGGGATTATAGGCATGAGCCACCATGCTCAGACTAAATTTTTTCTTATTTTCAATCCTTAGTATATGTTATGGGTTGAATATTTGTGCCTTTCCCAAATTTATATGTTGAAGCCCTAAACCCCTAATGTGATTGTTTTTTTAGGCCTTAATTACAGTTAAATGAGGTCATAAGAGTGGGGCTGGTAGGATTGGTGGCCTTATAAAAAGAAGAAGAAATCTTTCTCTGCCATGTGAGGGCACAGCAAGAAGGCAGCCATCTGCAAGCCAGGAAGAGGACCCTCAACAGACCCTGACCAGGCTGGCACCCTAATGTAAGACTTCCAGCCCTCATAACTGTGAAGAACTAAATTTCTATTCTAAACTACTCAGTCCATAATATTTTATTAGGGTAGCCCATGCTGACTAAGACAGTGTATTACTTGCTGTCTCCTAGAACAAGTCATGTTCTTTCAAACTATTTTGTCTCTGTGTCCTCGCCTTTCCACCAACTGCTCACTGGGGCTTGACTGTAGTTTTTTTTTTTTTTTTTTTTTTTCAGAATATTTTTCTGTCATCAGGCTGGAGTGTAGTGGTGCAATCTTAGCTCACTGCAACCTCCGTCTCCCAGGTTCAAATGATTCTCCTGCCTCAGCCTCTGAAGTAGCTGGGATTACAGGCACACGCCACCACGCCCAGCTAATTTTTGTATTTTTAGCAGAGACTGGGTTTCTCCGTGTTGGCCAGGATGGTCTCCATCTCCTGACCTTGTGATCCACCCCCCTTGGCCTCCCAAAATGCTGGGATTACAGGCAAATGTACTTCTTCTTCTCTGCACCAGTACATTCCCTCTCCTTCTTCATCTGCAAACACTCACTCATCTTTTAGGAATCAACTTATGACTCACTTCCTCCAGAATGCCTTCTTTGACTCTTCCAGGCTGATATTCTTCCTCCATATATCCATAGCTTCCTGAGCTTAACTTTATTACAGCTCTTATCATGCTCTAGTATAATTCCCTATTAACTAATTTGTCTCTCGCACTAGCTTGCGAGACCTTTGAGACTGGGACTGTATTTTTTTTTTAACCTGTATCTGCAGGAGTGAACACAGCACTCAACTCATTGTTGATGCTCAACATGTATTTGTGGAATGAATGACTGAAATTCATGACTGCCTCGTTCCATACTCAATCTACAGTTAACAAAACACACTGTCCAACTCTATTCATTGCCTTTTGACACAGCTGGTTGTGAATGTGCGACTCTCACTCATGAAATTATGAACAGCTGGAAGACAATCATTTTTATGTTTTGTTTTTGTATCAGCCATGACACCTCACTCTGTGCCTTGTACATGTTATGTAGACAATAATTTTTTTGTTAAAGAAATAAGTACAGTTGACAGAAAAGCTAATGTACTCTAAACCTTCATTAACAGATGTTCAGTGTAAAAAGAGTGTTTGTACTCCTAATGACTCTTACGTGGATCAGATCACATCTGAAGTATTGTGTTCAATGCTGGGCAACAACCAAAAATTCCTTCCTTCAACAAATGTTTATGGAGTGCCTAATCTATGTCACTACCTTTCTTCTGTGCCAAAGGCTTAGAAATCAAAGAAACTTGGGTTTTGCCACTTAAACTGTGTGTACCAGACAGGATTGGCTAGATTTTGTTACAGAAATGAGCAATCTCAACCTATCAGTGGCTTACCACCTCCTAGTTTTGTTTCTCATTCATGCTTTATGCCCATCATGGGCTGAATGCGACTTTACTCCACACAGTCTTCACTCCAGGACCCAAGCTTCTTCCATCTGGAGCACTGCTGATTTCACAGCAGACAGAAGGCATAGCCAACCATGCATTGGCTCTTAAAACTTCTGTCCAGAAGTAACACACATCATTTCTGCTCACATTTCATTGGCCGAAGTCAGTGCTATGACCATGCCTGGATTCACACAAAGAGGGGCAAATAGGGTGAACAGTAATATAATCAACTATACTATGTGACCTAACCTGTTCAAGTCCCCATTTTATCATTTGTAAAATGATAATAATAATCTCTGCAATGAAGACTGAGGTAAGGATGCAAACTAATGTATATAAAGTGTTTGGCACGTTGTAATCTGTCAGGAAATTGTAGCTATTTCAATTTAAATTCTATTTAAAAGTTTAAAAATTCTGATATTCAGCATAAGAAATTACTGTAAGTAAAGCTCTCTAAGCACTTAACAGTCAAGTAAATTAGTTCTCCCTTCCTTTGAATTTTTTCTCTGAAAGCCCACTTAAACTGTCTGTTTATGTTTCTAGCCCTGGTTTGATGTTTTTTTCCCATTTCTGCCTTTCAACTTTTTGCCAGAATCAACATAACCTATGAAGAAATTCATTGGGTGAAAATTCTGTGATTTATTATTCATTTTTTTCATGTTCAAGATCTGTTTTTCAAACAACTAAGCAACTGAGTACAAGACCATTTTTCACACTTTATTGCATCACTAGAAACTAGCTCTATTCACCATCCAGAAAAGTTCTGGGTACCAATAAGGATGTTTGGAAATGGGACTGGGACTTTATGCTATAATTTTATAGTATCCACTGATTTTCTAAATTTATGGTTACATTTTAGCAGTATTTATTTTTAAATGCACCTTATTTGTTTGTTAAACTTCATACCATTTTCTACCAAATTATGCAAGAGCAAAGAGCATGATGGTATGACTTAACATACAGAGTTACACAGATCCTGGTAATATTGCTTCCAGATTCATCCACTGAAAACTCAGTGCAATAATAATTTACTGCTTTTTCATTACTCTCCCTGGAATGACTAAAAGAAATTCTAGATGCAGAGTTGAACATTCTTTCCGTGAGATAATCGATTCTAGTTTTTTTTAACTATTTGGTAACCATTCGAGTTATCAAATATCAAATGCATAATTATCTAAAAAATAATTATGCAATTGGGGGCATTTTAAAATAAGTCTTTGAAATCTATTGTATACCTCATTTGAAGTGAGGGACAGGAGTGGTGCTTGGGAACGTGGGTAGCACCTTCCAAGACTTCTCTAAACCACTCAGCAGCCCTGTAGCCACGTGTGTATGGCAACCAGGTTTTCCCTCAGCAATGTCATTTCATGCAGAATATCCTTAATGACTGTGCAGTGTTTAGAAGATAGAAAGCAATGGTACCCAGGTGGCCATTCAAACTAATGGCTGGCTACTTGCTACAAAAACAGAGAGCCACCCTGTTTATAAGTTCATTAAAATATACTCAATAACAATAAAAAATCTTACAGAGTTGGCGTTGGCAGTTTAGAATAATGCGTTTATGTATTTTTTTTCCTTAAGGTTAAAAAAAGGTTGCTGACTGTTGGTCTATGTCTTTACTAAACTTTATAACTTGGTATTTATCTATAAAGCTCTAAATACTAGGGCCAAGACTGTCGAGAGAGTAGGAGGGAAAGACATCCTTCCTTACTAACAGAGGGAGAAACACTAATTTGAACTAGACTTGAGTTATTTAGATTCACTCAGATCTAAAGTCCTCATTTTTGCCTGCAGACAAACCACATAGAGAGGGGAATCATCTTAATCAGCTTAGGCATAGCCCATTCTTAGTCCTTCTTCTGCAGTATGAAGCAGTCCATAGCTCCCTAAGCTGCCAGGCTTACCCTCTCATCATCCAGAAGAAAACCTCAGGGCCGTGGACCTCTAGGCAGAAGAGAAGAGGGTTAGAGGCCCTGACAGATACTATGGGACTCTCAAATCTCATTCCCTCCTTTTCTACTTATCTTCCATTTTTGCTACTTACTGGCAAAAATACACTTCGACCATGTGCTATGGCTCATGTCTGTAATCCCAGCCCTTTCAGAGGCCTAGATAAGAGGATTGCTTGAGGCTAGGAGTTTGAGACCAGTTTGGGCAACATGGCAAAATCCTCTCTCTACAAAAACTACAAACATTAGCTGGGCTTGGTGACATGCACCTTTAGTCCTAGCTGCCTGGGAGGCTGAGGTGGAAGGATCACTTGAGCCCAGGAGGCCAAAGTTGCAGTAAGCCAAATTGCACCACCGCACTCTGGCCTGGGTGACAGAGGGAGACTTCGTCTCAAAAATAAGTAAATAAATAAATGAATAATAAAGCACTATCATGTAAACCAGTGGTCCCCAAACTATTGGATTACAGAACCACCATGGAACTTTTTTGAAAAAAGACAAGGTTGTGGGCTGCAGCCCAGACTTACAAGGTCAGATTCTGGGTGATAGGGCCCAGGAATCTATGTTTTTAAAAAAGTTCCTTCGTGATTCTGATTGTCTGCCAACTTCAAGGACTATGGAGAGAATTTCCAGCTGTGGGCTGCCTTGATCTCTGCCCTTGATAAAAGGGCTCAACCTATATAGTTTGAGTCATTTTGGCAATTAGAGAGATCTGGTCAGAACTGTAGCTCTCCCCACCACCCCTCTGCACTGCCCCATCACACCTACAGCATGCTATGGTAGATGCTGAGGAGTGCAAACAAAGAATGTCCCGTGCAGGAGTCTCAGTGATTGCATGTCCATCATAATGACAGTCCTAAACTATCACATCCCCAAGGGAAACAAATATTCCCCAGCAATGCTGTCAAAACTGCACTTTTTACTCAGAATTGAATTTCACCCACCCTGGCTGCACTCTGTCCTACTGTTTACACTTTATAGCATTTGCCCAGCTTCGTGTAACTGCTCTCTAATTGATTTTATCCAGAACCCCATTTTCCTTAAGTGCTTGTAAGCAGTACCTACTGGGGGAGAAGTCTGTGTGCACATAATTCAAATTCTAGTCACCAGTGATAACGCTATTATGTGTGATTGCAATTCTCTAAATTCTTTCAGCTTATTTCCTGCCACCAGAGTAACGAATGCTCTGATATGTTCCTGAGTTTCTGTGATGCTCTGCCATGAAGTCCTATAACTCATCTCACTGACGGTGTTGATCTCAGGGTTAACTTTACGTGCTGGGCTGTTCCCAGCAAAAGAAGCCTCTAGCACACATCCCTGCCTTGTGCTTGCCCAGCAAGTTATGATAGCACAAGGGCCTTAATTCCTTCCCTATCATGCTGTCATGTTTGGCAAACACAGAGACTTAGTGAAATCTTAGAAAGTTATGAATCTTTGTTTTAGAAAGGGAGTTTACATGTCTATATACCTGTACCAATGTGAGTATTTTACAAACACATATGTGTGAATACAGGTATATGTCTATAGGAGTGTGTGTGATACTAAGGTGCATGTATACACCAACATACCTTAAGATGCAAATATTCCACTGCTTTTTGTGTCTCAGAGAGCAACATTATGACCATTTCTATTTTTTTTTTTTTTTTGAGACGGAGTCTCACTCTGTCGCCCAGGCGGGAGTGCAGTGGCCGGATCTCAGCTCACTGCAAGCTCCGCCTCCCGGGTTCACGGCATTCTCCTGCCTCAGCCTCCGGAGTAGCTGGGACTACAGGTGCCCGTCACCTCGCCCGGCTAGTTTTTTGTATTTTTTAGTAGAGACGGGGTTTCACCGTGTTAGCCAGGATGTCTTGATCTCCTGACCTCGTGATCCACCCGTCTCGGCCTCCCAAAGTGCATTATGACCATTTCTATATCTAATAATCACAGTTGTCACTTGTGGAGATATAATTAGCTCTTGAAAGGGTTGAAATGGCTCTGTGTCACTGGAAGTGATTATTCACCATTGGGAAGTGACTCCTAGAAATTCAAGATTGATGGCAGAGGTGGCACAAGAGAATAGAAGGGAGGATGTCAGTCTTTTCTGCTTACACCACCATTATTCCATTTGTGAGGTCATTTGACAACTCCATCCTATCCTCTTAGTTATGTGGACCATGTAATAGTTTGAGAATTGAGTTGTAATTTGCAGAAAAGAACCAGGGTAAGCTCCGGGCATTCCACCATAAATCCTGACCACAGCCAGCTATTACACATCAGACATCAAATTTCCCTTGTGCACTCACCATTCCTGGCCTTTGCTACAATTTGGCTTTCATCCTTGTATTCATTTATACAGCCATGCATTTCATTTCATTCAATAAATTATTATTTCATTCAATAAATTATTGCGCACTTTCTACATGTGGTACTGTTCTTTACTGTGTTCTGCCAGGATCACTCTTCTCCTCCTTTAGAAATTCTATTCATCTGTCCGTCTCTTCTAGTTAGACCTAATTTTTCCTCCTCCTTCCATCTCTTAGCATTTGTGCATTCTGGTAGATTTTTAAATTTTTAATTTATTTTTACTGCATTTTGTTTGATAATTAGTTTTTTGGTCTGGCTTTCTTCTCCCGCTGAAGAGGAGTTCTTGGAGGACAGGAAGATGGTCTGAAGCACTGTGTCTCCCACCCAACCTGGCACTGCCTTTTGCAGGTAACCTTCCACTGGAAAAGTCTCTTGAATTGAAAAGTGAGTGAACTGTTAAGGAACCTGGAGAGGAATATGGAAAGGTTGGAGGCTTCCAGGGATCTCACTTGTGTCCTCTTGTTAATCTCTCCCATGGGCATATAAGCTAGCCATCATGAGTGTGGCAGACTCATGGAATTCACCATTAAGAAGTAAAGAATTTAATTCCCCTGAATTGTACACTTATAAGTGGTTAAATGTAAATATTATGTTATGTATATTTTATCACAGGAAAAAACAAGTACAGAAATATTTTGCTCTGGAGTTGGGGAAATAAAAAACTAAAAGAACAAATAACTTGCAGGCACTAGCAGGAAGGGAGGCTGTTTCAGGAAGATGCTGTAAAAAAAAAAAAAAAAGTTGGAACCAGATTAGGGAAACCCTTGGCCCAAAAGAGCAATGCTCATCAAAGTCCCAACAGAATGAATAGAAAGACTTTGAGGAAAAAACTCAAGGCATAGTGAAAACCCAAGTCATACCCCTAAAGGCGTTACTCAGGGCACTGGAGCGGAAATGGGGGTAGAGGTGGGGCCCAAGGATAAACAGAGAAATTTGGGCTAGAGAAGAGAGTCTATGAATATGCTTATTTAGTGAATCACAGAACAATGAAGCATCAGTATGCATTCAACCAACATGGGCCAAAGGCCTACTCAGGCCACTTTTAGCCATAGAAGAAGAGATGCAGTCACTTCTTCATGGAGCTCCATTCTACTTGAAACGGTAAAAAGATAAATTAGTGATTTTGATATGATCTGAAAAGTATTGTAACAGAAATTGTGTGTTAAATGCGATGGAACATACTGGAAGGAGAAATTAGTTCCACCTTTTGGGAGTCAGGAAGAAACCTCATAGAGGAGATGACATTTAAATCTGCTCTTGGAAGTAGAAACTTGTCAGAGAAGTCAGAGAAGAGAGGCAGGGCATTCCAGGCAGAGGGTCTAGCACAGACAAAGGGGCATGGAATCGCACAGCAAGTAAAGCATTGCTTCATACTATAAGCAGCTGTCCACTAATCTGCACAGAAATACTAATGCTGTTGGAGATTAACCATCTGGAGGACCTTCACAGCTGCTTGTTGGGAACCACTGTGTTAATGGACAAGTATTATAGTGAATCTAGCCAAAAGGATCAAAGAAGCTAGAAAGTAGGACACTGTCGTCTGACACCTAGATGAATGTTAGCCAGATTAATAACAAGTTGTCAGTCACTACTTTGATTCCTTGCAAGTATAAATTGATCAATACCAGGTTATTCTCCTATGCATCAGATGTTAGTACTTTTCCTAATGATCACTGAAATCACATTTGTGCATTTCTCTAAACCAAAGGAGGAACAGGAGTTATACCAGGGGAGAAGCCCTAATGCTTGGAGCTGTTAAGCATTTGCTTGTATTTATTGACAGTCGGGTTGAAACCCCATCTTTCCAGGCTGGCATGCATACTTAGTAATTAAAGCGGGATTTTATATGGCTTGAAATATTTTAATGTGAATGTATCCTGAGGGACCTCAGCAGAGAGTCTGGTTTAATAAATTTAATAACTAATTAAGACATCCTCAACTTCAACCTCCATTAGGTTAATTTTTTAATGAGTCTCAGAATGTCTCTCAAGACATTTCTTCCCTAGATGTGGTGAGAAACACACATGCATGCATGTGCACTAGCTATAGATTTTAATCTTTGGCTTGCCAGGTACTAACTGTGTAACCTTGGTAAAATCACTGAGTATCTCTGGGTTATTCTTTCCTTCTCCATAAAAAACATGTTTAAACGAATCTCATTTCATGAATCTCAAACAGTCTGATGGCTTTGTGCAAGTAGTAGAATTAGAATTGGGTATGTTATCAGTATGCAGAAACATTTCTTGAAAGAGTTTTTTAAAGTTAAAATTAAAATTTAATAATAATTTTTTTTTTTCTAGAGAAAGGGTCTTGTTCTGTTGCCTAGGTTGGAATGCAGCGCCATTATCATAGCCCACTATAATCTCCATCTCCTAGGCTGAAATTATCTCTATGCCTCAGCCTCCTGGGTGGCTAGGACTACAACTGTGTGCCACCACACTTAGCTTTTTAAAATTTTTATTTTTGTAGAGATAGGGTTTTGATATGTTGTCCAGGCTGGTCTCAAACTCATGGCCTCAAGCACTTCTCCAACCTTGGCCTCCCAAAGCTCTGGAATTACAGCCATGAGCCACTGCACCCAACCTACTTGAAAGGTTTTATTAACTGGCCAATATACCAACAAAATGTGTAGATAATCCAAAGCTACTGAGATGTGTCTATTTTTCAAAAACTACTTAGCCCCTTTGCTTCTGAGGGCTTGAATTGTTTTCCCTTCAGTAGCTATACCTTGGAGGACCCATCAGAAAGTGATGGAGACTATCTCTCACCAATCTGCCTCCCTCCAATAAAGATCTTAGACTTAGGGAAAAGCAAATCACTAGCCTATTCTTCCTTTCTTTCCTCCCATCATTGTGTCAGACCAATCCCATCATGGAAAATTTACCTTGATGGAGAAGGAGGAGGGAATTGCAGAGAAAGGGAAAGAGGAAAATTAAAATATTAACTTCTTCGTATGCTAAAATAGAACGGTCTTCCTCATTCCCAGGCAGACTTGGGTAGTATAATCCTCTATTTTTTTTTCTCTTCCACACTAATGGTGAGTCTGATCCACCTACAAAATAATTGGTACTTTCAAAAAATAACTTTTGGAATATATTTAAAACACTCTTTACGTATACTTTTCATAATATATTTAAAATGGTAAAAATAATATATTTAAAATGGAGCATGATCTGAGGGAAAATAAGGTCTGAACTGTCTCATTCAGTACAGCCAAATGTTGATCATCCAAATCCATGACAAACCTGCCTTTCAGTTTCTTTGTGACATTACTCCCTCCCTCTGCGTATTTAACTCATCTTTAAGAATGAGAAGTTGGCCTGCTTTCCAATTTCCTAGGAACAAGATCTTCCGAGAATGGCAACACTATTTTATTTAAAGTCCATTTGAATTCCCAGCATTTTAGAGAATCCATATTCAAATGTTAGAATAAAAATACATTCCGAAGTAAGATGAAAAAGTGCACTCTGCTCCAGAGCCAATGTACTATTTGGGAAAGTTCCTGCTGTGTCGAAACTGGTTAGAAGCAGGCCTGTTTTCCTTTGCAGTGTTCATAAAGGCCTCAGTAACAATCTGGGGGTCATAGCTATGGGGAGTTACACCCATAGGCTGGAGAGTGCGAAGACACTTAAGTCATATTTGTTAGGTAAAGTAAGCCGGCCCTTTGCAATGCCCAGGAGCCGGGTGACACATTTTATAAAAAAGAAATTAAGGAACATACAGGATGAGAACTTTTTCCAATATGCTAGTAATAGGAACTACAGTGAATGGAGAATTGGGACACAGGACGTTTTTTTGTTTTGTTTTGTTTTTGAGACAGGATCTGGCTCTGTCACCCAGGCTGGAGTGCAGTGGCAACATCATAGCTCACTGTAGCCTCAAACTCCTGGGCTCAGGCAATCTTCCCACCTCAGCCTCCTGAGTAGCTGGGACTACAGACACACGCCACCATGCCCAGCTAATTTTTGTATTTTTTAGTAGAGACGGGTTTTGCCATGTTGGCTGGGCTGGTCTCGAACTCCTGGCCTCAAGTAATCTGCCCGCCTCACCCTCTCAAACTGTTGGATTACAGGCATGAGCCACCCATCCCGGCCCCAAAACTTTTTTTTAAAGTTGAAAACCCTCCTGCTAATCTTGTAGCTCTGTTTCTACCCAAATGCCCTGATTTGTGATAGAAGTTGAGAATTCTAGGTCTTTGGAGTAACAAAAAACCCCAAACCCAAAAATTGACCTAATTTTTAAAGCATAATCAGGAAATAGGAAACTTTCTACCACTCCAACATACCTTTTCTTCCTCGTTGCTTTCTAACACATTCTCTCGTATGTTTTTTTTTTCTTTCTTTCTTTCTTTTTTAACCCTTTTCCTTCCTTTGCTTATGACATTTGCCAACTGGAACTCAGTAACCCTACTGAGTTTAAACCAACTAGTTTAAACCAACTCTGGGTCTAAGAAGACTGCCAAGCAGCACCCATCCTGAACCTGAAGGCATGAAGAATTCTCCTGTGTTTTGCTAGGCTCGATTTATACACAGCTACTGCTCTTTTACCGTGTAAAGCATGCCTGAATTAAGCATACAGGTATCATCCATCCAAGATTCACATTTTTGTTCTGTTACCTAACAAAGAGGAACTCCTGACCATTCTTCAACATATTAGGGCAACAAAGTTTACTCCCACACATCAGCCTATCAAACCATTGTCCTTACATGGTAGTGATGGGAAGGTAGAAATCATGGTAAACATCCCTAAAACCATTTCAATTTTCCCTTCCTTCTTAGTAAGATGTTTGTAAATGTAGCCATGGCAATAAACAGTTGGCTGGAAAGGTTAAATGCATCTTTAGAAATCCTTCCGGCCAGCAGTTTCCAAACATGGTTCATGCACACCAGACATACTTGTGGAGCTTGTTTAAAAGTTGGCTTGTCATCCACTTAACAAGTACTTTCTAAATCGCTAGGCTCAGAGTTCTAGAATGCTATTCATGTAAGTAGTTCATAGACAGCCAGGTTTCAGAAGCCCTGGTAGGTTAATCCAGGCTTACCCACTTGCTCTAAATGCCACTCTTTGGGTGAGTAGATGACAACTGAGTTTGAGCACTATGGCCTCTTAGAGAGGGTCAGGATTCAAGGTGAAGCTAGAGAAACCAAGACCCTTCAAAACAAACTGGTGATTTCTTTGAACAGATCTCCAGGTGACATTGGCAGACCCTGGTTCATGAGACTACAAAGGGCCTGAGCTTGAAGCCCATGGAGACTGGACAGCTAGCTGAAGCCATGCTCCAGCTGTTGTTGTTTAAATAACCTTTGCTCCTGGAGAGTGGAGCTGGGTGGTGGGAGCAGAGAGTTGGCAAAGGACCATTGGCCTGTTCTGCCAGAGGCTTCCTAATTGCCCAGGCTAGGTTTGTTGCCCTTTTGCTGTGTTTTCTTGGTATCCCAATCCCTGCCCCATCAAATAGCATTTATCACAGTGTATGGAAATAATAACTCTCTATTTACTTGTCTTTTTTCCACATTAGACTCCATTAAGGTCTCTGTGACCACCATATTGCCAACATCCCAGCAATAAGCACTCAGCTGGTATTTGCCGAATGAATAAGTTTTGTAGCTTAGTTAGATTCAACTTGGTTAGAATTTTCTCTGTAGGATTTAAAATACATTTACTTTGAAAGCAACTCATGTGCTTTGCAATTTAAAACAGAGTCCCACCTAAGAACAAGAAACATTCACAGTGATTAGGCCCACTAACCAAATCTAGCTGGCCTGTTTTTGTAAATTAAGCCCTACTGGAACACAGTCATGCTCATTCATTTATGTTATCATTGATAGCTTCTATCACAATACGACAACAAAGTTGGTAGTTGCAATGAAGACCCAGAGACTGTAAGACCTGCACAGCTGAAAATATTACATCTGGTTTTTTACAGAAGGGTTTACCAACTCCTGCCCTAGAATCATGTGGACCTGACTGTGTGACACGTTGGGCATGTTGCTTAGCCTCTCTAAATCTTGGTTTTCTTATTTGGATAGTGGGGATAATAATGGCATCCTGTCTTACAGGGTTCTTTTTTGGAATAAATAGGATAATCTCTATAAACCTGCCCATAGTGTTCAGTAACTATTAACTGTTATTTTTATAGCTTTAAAAATTTTGCCTACATTCTTTCTTGTCTCTCTTTTTTTTTAATGCTACTGCTCATCTGCTCTTCAAATTTTTAATCAAAATAAAGCCAGAGCATTCCCTAGCCTTAATGGAGGCACTGACATTTGAAAGAACTTAGGGTTCAATCAGGTTTTGGTGACTATTCAGTTTCTTAGAAAAAAAAGACTAAAAACTTCTCTAGTTCTATAAAAAAAATCCAAGACAAGATCTTTTAGATGTTTAATAAACATGCTGTGATATGAGATGTTTGTTTTGCACAAGTTTCAGTCATAATAGACAGAAGTAGGACTTGACTTCTTACACATTTATCCCCTAATTGTGTATCTATCTTACATATTATTTCAATTGCCTCTGAAACCAAAAAGCCACAGCAGTTCTATTAAATTTCTTTGAAAAATGCAGAGGGTGGAGTAGTGTGGGAGGAAACACTGAAAATATCAAATGGTTTTTTGTATCAAGAAAGTTCTGAGTGATAAATAAGAGACCAAGCCAAGAATTTCCAAGGGATCTTTTACTTAACTTGCAACTTTGATTGCTGGAAAGCTTACTGATCACTTTTGTTAAAATAAATTGCTTAAGCCCTTTAATCAGAAAAACGTCCTGCAGAGTAGCTCATGCAAAGGAGGAGAGCATTCTGACTCATTCAATATTTTATTTACTTATTTCTCATTCTGATCATGGAGCTTAAATGGAATTACAGTTTACCCTTTAGTATTCTGGATTTCCAAAGTCTTGGCATTAATCAAGACTCTGTCTTACAGGAAAGGACAGCAGTAGGCAACTCCTACTTTCACTCCTTCAAGCACTCATATATCCATCTGAGGAGCTACCTGCTTGGTCACAGTGTCCAACTGACCATAGCAACAGGTATTTACAGTGTTCGTTAATGTATAAATCTATTCTCCAAAAGTTACACTGCAGTCTGGATTTGTATAATTGGGACATTTACATGTTGAGTTAGAATCTATCTACATTGAAGATACTTTTTTTCTGGAATTTTACCTTCAACTCCAAGAAATAAGGTCACTCTGCTCTGGGTCGTTTTGTGTCCTCCAAGAAGCAGTCCCCAAAAAGGAATTAGACACGCATGAGATTTACTGGGGAACAAAGCCCATGAAGGATATAGGGGCAAGGGAGCAGGTAGGAAAAGCCTTCAGACTGTGACGCAGGTCTGACCTCCATGGAAGGAGAGAAGGGGAAGGAGAATTGTGAAGAAGGAACCTCAGACTGCAATGCAACTCGCCGCAAGTCTCAGCCAGGCCAGTGGAGAGTTCCAGAGCTGAGATTATTCATCAGAGGAATGTCATGTTAGCCAAAAATGACCCAGCTGTAGTACTTCCCATTTCAATCATTGGCTTGGACCAGCCTAGGTAGACTGTGACCTTGAAGTGAATGCTTGGATGTATTCAAAGATGCAGCAGCTGGAGACTGTTGGCTGCCTACCTCCTTGCACCTGGTTCTCTAGAAGGGAGATCTGAGCAATACACTTTCATGGTCACCACAGTCTAGCCTTTACCTCACAGATCCCCTTCTCCACACAAGTTCAAGGAGCAGCTCCACCATGGTTCCCATAGTCCTCTCTTCCTGAAAAGAATCTTAGAAAAAGGAGGTTAGTGGGACAAACTATAATCCCATCTCTGCAGTTAGTCTTTTTTTTAATTATTATACTTTAAGTTCTAGGGTACATGTGCACAATGTGCAGGTTTGTTACATATGTATACATGTGCCATGGTGGTGTGCTGCACCCATCAACTCGTCAGCACCCATCAACTCGTCATTTACATCAGGTATAACTCCCAATGCAATCCCTCCCCCCTCCTCCCTCCCCACAATAGGCCCCGGTGTGTGATGTTCTCCTTCCCGCATCCAAGTGATCTCATTGTTCAATTCCCACCTATGAGTGAGAACATGCAGTGTTTGGTTTTCTGTTCTTGTGATAGTTTGCTGAGAATGATGGTTTACAGCTGCATCCATGTCCCTACAAAGGACACAAACTCATCCTTTTTTATGGCTGCATAGTATTCCATGGTATATATGTGCCACATTTTCTTAATCCAATCTGTCACTGATGGACATTTGGGTTGATTCCAAGTCTTTGCTATTGTGAATAGTGCCGCAATAAACATACGTGTCTGCAGTTAGTCTTAGAGCCAAAGTGACACTCACCCTCTCCTTCCTCTACTATCCAGGCTAAGTCTCCCTTACCCTCAACCTTTACTTCAGCAGGTGTTGGTGGCTCTCCTGGTGGTTTAACCTTAACTCTCTTCTCCGAGGGATCTGAGCCTTTGGCATTCATAGCCTTCCTACACCAGGACTGCTGTCTGTGCTCTTTCACAGTTATAGTTGAGTGAGGGATTATCAAGAGATCCCCAAGTAGATAACCCGGGCTCATCCCTGACCCCATTGTCTAAAAGCAGCTCCATTTCTCTTGCTGATCAGGATTTATTACTCCTGCCAAAATGGTGGCACTTCTTGCCTACTTGCCTCTGGACACAAAGGTTCCAAAGTGTCCAGGTAGAAGCTGTACCTTGTACTTCAATGGAATTCTTTGCTCTGTCCCCTTACTTCAAAGGAAGTAAGAGAGTACTTCCTTTGGGGACCAGAACTTTGAATCCTGCAGAGTCCAAAATTACCAGAGTGAGTCATCGGGAGTAATGGTGAGTGACACTACTGCTGCTTCCACCTTTTATATTCTTAATAGAGGAGATTCAGTCTCATAAAGAGGTCCTCTGTCCTGAATGATGACACTCCATCTGTAGGATATTGCCACCCAATTGGCACTTGAGCTGCATGTTTAGTAGGCCATTCCAATGTTCTAACGAGCCGCTGTTACTGGTCATTGCCCATGAGTCTGTTTTGTGGTACACAGTTTCTAAGCTGGCTCCTAATAATCTTCTCTTACTAGTATTGGTGTCCTTATGTAATCCCCTACCCTTGAGTGTGGACTGGACTTAGTGACATACTTCTAACAAATAGAACAAAGCAAAGGTAATGGGACGTCACTTCTGAGATTAGTTACAAAATAGCTCTGGTTCCATCTTGCTTGCCCTCTCTTATTCTCTTGCTCACTGTCATAGAAACCAGCTGCCACATAGCAAACTGTCCTATAGAGACCCATGTGGTAAGCAATTGAGGGAGGCCTCTGGCCAACAGACAGCAAGGAACCAAGTCTCTCAGTCTAACATCATGTGCGACACTGAATCCCGTTAACAATCACATGAGAGAGCTTGGTTGCAGATCCTCTCCCTCAGTTGAGCCTGGAGGTGGCTCCAGCTCACCCAGCATCTTGGTTGCAGCCTTGTGAAAGCCCCTGAGTTGGGGGGTCCAGCCAAGCAACACCTGGATTTCTAACCCACAGGAACTGTGAGTTTTGTGTTATTTCAACTCCCTACATTTTAAAGTAATTTGTAATGCAGCAACAGATGACTAATAGATATTCCTATTTGGGGCCATTCTCTTTTCTTCGCAAAGTGGGTATTCAAGTACACTGCGTGGCAGCTCTGCCCACTGGGGAAATTTGCTTTCTTTGCTGTCTTTCTAGTTCATCTCTGAGGGTAGCAGTAAGGAAGCTACTGTCCATTTTTTACTTGCTCCCACATGCCAAGCTCATCTGTCCATAACCTAAGCTTAGGCTTTTTCCTTCTGTTTAAGTTGATCATATAGGGATCCCTGCATGGCATGGGTGCCAACTGAGGGAGAGGTGCTGATGTAGCTGTGGCCATGAGGTCCTGGGCCACCTGCTCATGAAGTTTATTTGGCCCTCTGGTGCTGCTTGGGCTGGATACTGGATGTACCAGTTTCATGTTTTAATGGACTATCGCTGGGAATGTCTGACTTTATGATATGGCAGCACCAAAATAATCCAACTCATAATGGGTAGTTTTGGGTACCTGGTATCCCATGGTCACACATTCTATGTCTTCCAGGGCACAGTTACACACATCAAGAGTTATTTCTCAAAAAGTGCATAATGTTTCACTGCAGATGGCATAGCAATGCTCTGCAACTTCAGGGGCCTTCATTGTGAGTCTGTTCCTGGGACTTACCATCAACTCCACTTTCCCAGCACCAACATGTCCACCACTACAGCTCTGCCAGAAGTTATGGGCCAAGCAGTAGGGCTGCTTGTACTGGACCTGTTGCAGAGCATTTTTTTCTGCTCTGGACCCCAGTAAAAGCTGGCAGCCTTCTATGACACTGGAATATGGGTGGTGCAATATTCCTAGGTGTGAAATGTGTGACTTCTAGAGCCCAAAAGGCTCATCAGGCTCTGTGCTTCCTAATGAGTAGAGAAGGTAAGATGCAGTGCTCTATCTCTTGCTTTGGAGGCAATCCCAGGACACCTATGATCACTGGACTCCAAGAACTTTATTGAAGTGTCAGATCCCTGAATCTTGATAGAGTTTATTTACCACATTCCAGAGTGCATGTATCTGACCAAGGTCTCCAGCATGCTGACTGCCTCTTGTTTTTTCGCCTGATCAGCATGAAGTTATCAATGTCATAGTGTTTTGAGGGAAGTCTGGATTGTGCAGCTCTTTTTCAGAATATTTTATGACAAACGATTAGGATAGTTAACATAGCCTGGAGCAAAACTGTAATATTGTTGTCCATCCCATTGATTTTCTCCAAGTTTCATGTATGTTGATCTCAATTTTATAATTGGGGACTATGAAAATGACCTCTATCTGGATTCATGGGCCCAGTGGACCCCCCAGTAAACGGAGCTTCAATCAGGACTCTAATTATAAGCTCATGCACTTACCTATTATTTATTCATTTATTTATTTTATGTCTCCCCAACTAGAATACCAGCTCTTTGAGAACCATGATTTTGTCAGCTTTAGTCCCTACTATACCCCCAGCACCTTTAACAATGCCTGGCACCCAGTAGGTGCTCAATAATTGAATGATTCTATTTCATTATTATTTTAATTTGCATTACTTCAATTATGAGTAAGATTGAATTTCTTATTCTATAAACTGCCTTTTCCTTACCATCATTGTTATTACAAATATATTAATAGTAATAATAATAATATATTTTGCTCCTTCTGTTTCTGACCACAAGCAATTACCATCTCAGAGCAGACAAAATGGCTGGTCCTATCTCAGAGCAGACAAAATGGCTGGTCCTATCCTGAAAACCTGACTGTCTCAGGGTGAATTTGGCAGTGGTCTTGATTACTTACAGACTATCAGTATCTCCTAACTGCTTGTGTTCCTTTAGCATCCTGTCGTCAGCTATAATGAGGCACTTACACTACATTATAATCGCGGTTTAAACTTGTCTATTACTTCCCCTAGATTGTATTCTTTAAAGGAAGGAATTTTGTCCTTTCATCATACATAAACAGAACCTAGCACAATGCCTGACAAATAATGGAATGTGAATAAGTTAATTACATGAATGCTCACAAATCAATCAATCAAATGAATCCAGTCAGGGCTAAGCAGCAACTAACAAGTTTAATTTAGGTAAAAATGGAGAAATCCTAGGTCACTCATTACTCTGTAGGATATGTGATGAAATAGCTATTTCTTTAGAAATAAACTTTCCCTCAAAATAGAAAAGAAGAAAAAATACTATACAGTTTGAGAGATTTAAAAGTTATTGCACCATTAAAAAATATAACCTTCTTACATATGTATATGGATGTACCTTTATATGCATATTATATATGTATATGTATGTGTATATATATATACATGCATACATAAATAGTCATTACTAAAGTTTAGTTAGGCTTAGCAGGAAGACAAATAGAAGTTAATGGCTCAGGGATTTGTCTCTCTCTCTATATATCATATATCATATGTGTGTGTGTGTGTGTGTGTGTGTATATATATATATCTCTCTCTGTTCTTGAGCCCAGAAGTTCAAGGTTACAGTGAGCTATGATCAACCTGGATGACAGAGCAAAACCCTGTTTCTAAAAAGAAGAAGAAGATAGTTATTTGATAATTTAAGAAGATCTAGTTTAATAAATATGCCAGTATATTCATTCAAAAAACATTCAATCAATACTTATTGTACTTACTGAGCTCTTAGTATGTCCCTGGCACTACTCTAGGCACTTGAAAGTATTAATGAGAGAGAAACAGAGAGAGGCAAAAACCCTTACCCATGTGGAAAAATACAATACAGTAAAAATTATGCAGTATATTAGACAGTGATAAGTGCTGTGGGAAAAAAAATTGAGCAGAATAAAGTGGGTTCAGGGATGCCAATGTGTGTGTGTGCTGAGGGGATGTGGCAGGAGTAGGGGAGGGTGAAAGTTCCTGGAATGGTAGGTGTAGGAGAAGGTAGAAGCTTGCGGAATAGGATGATCAATTAAGCTTCATTAAGAAGGTAAGATTTGAACAAAAACTTAAAGCAGAGAAGGGACTTAGTAAAGTGGATATTTTGAAAACCATGTATTGAATATTGTCTCTGGGTCTTGCCATGTAATACAAATATTTAAATTAAACTAAGAGTTTCAACAGCTATATTCAAAATGATATCTGAATTCAGACAGACACACTTAATTTTAAAAATACATGTATTACACAGAACTATAATGAAATTTACTAGTTCTTTTTTTTGTTTATCAGAAGAAGTTTATGTTTACCGTGTGAAAGTAATGAAGAGAGCTACAGAAAGGGGAAAAAAGTAATAGAATAAATATTAGCACCACCAATATGCCAAAAAATGTAGTTATTTCATCTAGCAGCTTGACCATCCAAGGTCTCTTACTATGTAGTGAAGACTGAGGTAGTTCAAAGGAATGCAATAACACAACTATTATTTGGGAAGCATTGGCTATTAGATATGCTCAGTGTTAAGCCTTTTTCCTGGATTATTTCATGTAGTGATCTCAAGTAATACTCATTTTATGAATGAGAAAACTGAGTCTTGGAAAGGTTATGTAATTTACCCATGATCACACAGTTAGCAAGTGACCAGGTCAGGATATGATTCCAGATTTGTTTGGCACTGGAGTCCACTATTTCATTATTTATGTTATGCTACCTCTCCACAATGTTTTATTGCTACATTCATGTATACAATGGAAGATTAAACATAGGTGAGTTAAATTTTCACTCACATCTATTATTTGGAAGGCATTGGCTATTAGATATGCTCAGTGTTAAGCCTTTTTCCTGGATTATTTCACACAGTGATCTCAAATAATACTCATTTGATGAATGAGAAAACTGAGTGAGAGAAAGAAAAATGAAAATAGGATTTGACAATCACATTGCACTTTTACCTGATCCCAGTACTTAACATAGGTCACTCAAGTATATTCATGGCCACAATCCATATGCAAGACTTGTGACACTGTAGCCTTTGGAAACCAAAACTGTAGGCCACATCTTAACTGAGAACACACCAGCAATGACTTTCCAGAATTTGGGATTACTAACACACCTGTTGAGGATCTAAGATGGCTCCAAGAGGCCCCAGTTTTCTACTTTAACAGTCCATAGTGTTTTGAGACTCCTATGTAGAAAGGCAGAAAGAAAATGCTAATGAGGCAATTGTCCTATTTCTAAGCTATGGGAGTAATTTCAACTTAAGATACAGAGTTGCATAAGCCAAAGATGAGCAAAATCCTGAGGAAGGCATGATAGCATAACAGAAAGATCCCTGGATTGAGGGCAGATCTGACTTCTTGTCCTGGCTCTAACTCATGTGACCTTGGGCAAGTAAGTCACTTCACCTCATTGAGTCTTGGTTTCCTCACATGTAAGATGTCCGAAGTTGTAAAGCTTTAAGAATGCCAATGGGTGTGCTTCCTCTAGGAGATAATGATTGGTTTTCGCAAATAGTTGATTTGTGTATGTGTCTCTGGAACGTGAGGGCAATCAGAAAGTTTGATTCAAGGCACTTAGGATGGAAAACTTCAGTGCTAGAGAGGCTATGAATACTAAGAGGTAAGTTACCATGAATTTAATAAGGATGGATTAACAGGTACTCCACCTGAACAGTTTTCTTTAGAACCAGAGTTATGGCAATGAGTTAGTTCTCCCAGCCTCTCTCTGTGTTCTGTACCCTGAACCCCAAAATAATGCAGGTGAAAAGAAGCAAAGGCCATAGTTTGAAGGGGCTCAGTTCATGAAGGGGGAAGGAGAGAAGGGATGGAAGAGGTAAGGAGTTAGCTCTTCAGTTAGCACAGTGAGCACACTATTCAGGAAAAGTTAGCCCCTGTCTATCATGAAGAGAGACTCAGAACTTCATTCAAAGCTCTGATAACTCCCCAACATGATTTGGAGGTGAGAGAATATTCATTTGTTGAGAGGAGTTTCTGGACTAGCATGGGCCCCAGGAGTTCCTAGTCTTTTTGTAATCAGGAGGAAACCAAGGAATAAGCATGCCATAGAAGGAACAGAATGACAGTGACCAGTGTTCATTCAATACCTGGCTTTTGAGCCTGGCTGACTCACTGCTCTGGACATGACAGTCCATTTGCCTGTCATTTTCTATTTTCCTGCCAGCATTGCTAGAGAAGGGCCAGTTCTTCCTCTTATTGCAGTTGCCTGAACCCTAAGTAGGTTTTGGTTTCCTTTAATCAAATGCAGCTTGACCAGAAAGAACACCACCATGTGCCTTGCCCTGCTGGCTCATACAATAGGCCAGAAACAAAAGCAATGTTTCTTCCTAGTCTCCCTGCATTCACATGCTTGTTCTATGCCAAGTCTATAGCAGCTGCTAGAGCGGAGGGGCACCAGATGCTCATGGATTTTTGGACTTTGGCTCCCATGAACCAAGAAACATTTCCTCACCCTCCTGATTTTGTGCTCCCCCATTCCCTCTGGTGAAATAGCCCCCACAGCCCCTCACCTTGTAGAACCCACTAAGGTGACCAGCACCCCCACCCTTGAAGCAGGGTGATTCAGACATTCAGCAATAGGTCTAAGGAAAAAGTCACTGGAGTCTGGGGAGTAGAAGCAGTAGCAAGGCGGGAGACCCCCCGCAACTGATAGATAAAAGCACCTTGGTAGCTTTTCAAAATTGGTAACGTAGAACTGGGTAAGAACACACTATAGAGGGATGATCAGGGCATTCCAGGCAATAACTGCTGGTTTATTTCTTAGAGTTTCTTCAGTTCTGAGTGGCTGCCCCTATTATCCACTTTCCTTCCCAAGGCATGTCCCTGGAAAGGATTTGCTGGAAGAAGGATGGTCTGAGACTGGACTGCCCATACTCACGTGTTAGGCCCCATGTTCTCAAGAGAAAATTGAAATTGGGGGGGTTAAAATATCCTATCCACATGGCTTCTGGAGCAGGGCCAGAGCCAAGGAGGAAGCAAGCCCATCAGGAATGCGAGGTCATGCCTGCCAGGGCAGCTTACAGATTCAGCTCACAGGGAAGCCAGACCCGGTCAGCAATGCCAAGGCAGAAGGGGAGCCAAACTGGGCATTGAGATACCATATGGTGGGCCAGAGGTCAGAAGGCAAGTTAAGATTCTGAAGCCAGAGATGGAGCTTCAACAAAGCGAGTCAGGAAGGACCTAACAGAAGTAGGGCAGGGCTGGGATGTCTGGGGAGTGGCATAGAGTTCGTTAAGATGTAACTGGCAAACTGCCACGGCCCTTCTATGCATAATTAATACACTCCTTTTGTATTCTGAAGCAAAGTCTTGAAGTATCAGTTTCTCACCAGGCTTGTAACATACAGGCCAGGGCATGCTGGGAATAGTAAAGCCTTGCACCAAAGTGAAGGGGAGTCACCAGAGTCAGGGGCAAAGCTAGGGCAGAAGTGGCAACCTAAAGGAGGGGGTGGCAATAAGGGACCAAGAGTAAGCAAATGCATAGAAAATATAGCTCCATTTCACAGATGTCAAAGTCAAAGCAACAACTAATACAGGAGAGTAGCATAAGGGAATGGCCTCAGTGGCCTTGGCAAAGACCGGAGATGGGGTGAGATGGAGGATTGTGACATGCAAAGCTAAATCATCCAGGGAAGTCTATCTAGTAGGAGGTGGAGAAGAGCAAGAGATGAGTAGGTGACCCAGCCCCAGGTAATAAGGCAGGCCGAGATGATGCAGAGAAAGCAGATATCAGCTTGATGGCAGAATATAGGATGGAAGTCCCCTGAGTGAACTCAAGAGCCCAAAAGAGGCAAGTGGAAGGCTGCCATAAATGGGCATCCAGGGGCATTAGGGAGAACCACTGCCTGAACACACTGAAGCATCTCTGTCTTAAGTTTTGGCCTGTGAGCCAAAGACCATTTCCAGACCCCAACTGACTAGTAGGGGAGGGCTGTTGATGTTCTTCCCAAATGGAGTCTTCTCAGTCTTGGGACGGAAGGTGCAGGCTTTGGATGGTTGAGCACCAACCATGAATAATGGAGATGAGATGAGAATTAACACAGAATCTAATGCAAAAAGACTCAGTGAGGAACCAAAGAACTCCTGAGCCTCAACGAGAATTGTGCTACATCATGGAAGAAATCAAGGGCTGCCGTAGTCACATGGCCATTCTACCGCCATCTCACTACAGCTACTGCCAATATGCTACTGCCAAGATTGTGAATAAGTTTGTTCTTTCTGGAGATCAATTTGGCATTACGTACGAAGAGTTATAAAAATATACCCAGCCTTTGACCCAAAACTTATACTTCTAGGGATCTCAACTAGGGAAATAGGATTGATGCAAGCTCAGCTTTATTATAAGGATGCTCACCACTGTGTTATTTCTACCCAAAGAACATTGGGAACTATACAAGCACTCAATGATAGAGAACTTTTAACTGGCTAAAGTAAGGAACTTCTACAAAATGAACTATTATGTGGCCACGTTAAATCATGCTCTTGAATGGCATGGGAAAATGTTTATATTATAAAATGCTAAGTGAAAAATGACAGAACAAACCAAAGTACACAGTGGTATATATGGAATAATTTCAATTTTGTGAAAAATTTACATATATCCACACAGGAGGAAACATTGACTGAAAGGAAAAATATCAAGGTATTAATAGTCACTATCACAGATAGTGATATTATATATTATTTTAGAATTCTAACCAATTTTCTAAAATGAATCTTGTATTATTATAAGCAGAAAACATAAACATATTATGTAAAACCCAAGGGGAAATAGGGAAGGGAATGTAATTTATTACACTGAAGGGCTCTGCTGCCTCATTTGGTATTTCATAATTATGCATGAGTACATGGTCTGCATGATGTCTAACATTGTTAGAGCACTGCATTTTCTGATTGCAGATAAAAACCAGATGCACAAGACCCCAAACCTTTTTTTTTTTAACTTTTAAGTTCAGGAGTACATGTGCAGGTTTGTTATATAGGTAAATTTGTGTCACAGCGGTTTGTTTTACAGATTATTTCGTCACTCAGGTATTAAGCCTACTACCTATTTATTTTTCCTGATCTTGTCCCTCTTCTCAACCTCCACCCTCCAATAGGCCCCTGTGTCTGTTGTTTTCCTCTATGTGTCCATGTGTTCTCATCATTTAGTTCCCACTTATAACTGAGAACATGCAGGATTTGATTTTCTGTTCCTATGTTACTTTGCTAAGGATAATGGCCTTCAGCTTCATCCATGTTCCCACAAAGGACATGATCTTGTTCTTTTCTATGGCTGCATAGTATTCTTGGTGTATATGTACCACATTTTCTTTATCCAGATTACCATTGATGGCCATTTAGGTTGATTCCATGTCTTTGCTACTGTGATTAGTGCTGCATATGAATATATGTGTGCATGTGTCTTTACGGTAAAACGATTTATATTCCTTTGGGTGTATATCCAGTAATGGAATTGCTGGGTTGAATGGTAGTTCTGTTTTTAGATCTTATAGAATTGTTTTCCAAAATGGCTGAACAATGTGTAAGTGTCTCTTTTTCTCCACAACCTTGCCAGCAACTGTCATTTTTTTGACTTTTTTGTAATAGCCATTCTGGCTGGTGTGAGATGGTATCTCATTGTGGTTTTGATTTGCATTTCTCTAGTGATCAGTGATGTTAAGTTTTTTTCATATACTTATTGGCTGCATATATGTCTTCTTCTGAAATGTCTGTTCATGTTCTTTGCTCACTTTTTAAGTGGGTTGTTGGTTTTTTTGTTGTAAATTTGCTTAAGTTCCGTATAGATGCTGGATATCAGACCTTTGTCAGATGCATAGTTTGCAAACATTTTCTTCCATTCTGTAGGTTATCTGTTTACTCTATTGATAGTTTGTTTTGCTGTATAGAAGCTCTTTAGTTTAATTTCCATTTGTCAAGTTTTGCTTTTGTTGCAATAGCTTTTGTCATCTTCGTCATGAAATATTTTCCCTTTCCTGTATCTAGAATGGTATTCGCCTACATTGTCTTCCAGGGTTTTCATAGTTTTGGGTTTTACATTTAAGTCTTTAATCCATCCTTAGTTGATTTTTATATATGGTATAAAGAAGGGGTCCAGTTTCAATCTTCTGCATATGGCTAGCCAGTTATCCCAGAATCATTTATTCACTAGGGAGTCCTTTCCTCATTGCTTGTTTTCGTCAGCTTGCTTTGTCAAAGATCAGATGGTTATAGGTGTGTGGCCTTTTTTCTCAGCAATCTGTTTTATTCCATTGGTCTATGTGTCAGTTTTTGTACGCGTTCCATGCTGTTTTGGTTACTGTAACCCTGTAGTATAGTTTGAAGTTGGCTAGTGTGATGCCTCCAGCATTCTTCTTTTTGCTTAGGATTGCCTTGCTTATTAAGGCTTTTTTTATGGTTCCATACGAAGTTTAAAATAGTTTTTTTCTAGTTCTGTGAAGAACATCATTGGTAGTTTGGTAAGAATAGAATTGAATCTATAAATTGCTTTAGGCAATATCGCCTATTAAATTATTTTGATTCTTCTTATCCATGAGCATGGGACGTTTTTCCATTTGTTTGTGTCATCTCTGATTGCTTTGAGCAATGTTGTGTAGTTCTCCTTATAGAGATCTTTCACCGCCCTTGTTAGCTGTATTCTTAGGTATTTTATTATTTTTGTGGCAATTGTGAATGCAATTGCATTCCTGATTTGGTTCTCAGCTTGACTGTTGTTGGCGAATAGGAATGCTAGTCATTTTTGTATGTTGATTTTGTATCCTGAGACTGCTGAAATTGTTTATCAGCTTAAGGAGCTTTCAGGTCAAGACTATGAGGTTTTCTAGGCATAGGATCATGTCAAGATCCCAAATCTTAACCTTACTTCTAAACTACAAAATCTTCTTAATTTTGTTGAGATGTAGCTATACTTGACCTGCACGCATAACACAGTAAAGCCAAATGAGACCCAAACTTGTTATAGTAAACACAAATAAGTGTTTATTACTTCATTATGTTCAATTATGGAGACAAAATTACATTAAATGAGATCAGTGTTATAATAACCTATGTGCCTTGATTTATAAAGCATGTCCGAGCTTCTGCAGCAGGCAAACTGGAAAAGGGTAAGCAACAGAGCTGAGGTAAGAAGGTCTGGCCAAGCAATAGTAAGGGACTTTCCAAGTGTTAATGTCTAAGAGGAGAGTGTACATTCAGAATCTCTGGATTGTTTCCAGGAAGTCCAGTTGGATGGAATTCGGTAGCGGCAGATGGTGGTTTCATGGCCTTGTTTTTCAATGTTTCAAGAACAGAGATGCATTTACCTTAGTTAATGGGGGTGCAGAACTAGGAAGCTGGTATTGCAGGGATACACAGGAGGATGTAAGGAAGTCAGGAAGCACTCAACAGCTGCACAGCTATGCCTCACAGAGACCAGAACATCATTTACAAGATAGAAGCTGCTTTAGAACACAATGCAGTTTGAGTTATCCTGTGGCCCTCAGACACCAGCATCAGCTGCCCTAATGCTCTGCCACTTTTATGATGATGCAGCTGTTCTTGTCTCTGTTTTACTATTCCTGCCACTACCAGCCAACTTCCTTCATTTTTGTCTCATGGCCTCAGCTCACTAATGGCACGTGCTACCACATGATTTCTTTCTCTGTGTGTCTTTCCAATCTCTCTAACTATTACCAACAGCTGGGCACCCATACCCCAACAAAGCATTCTATTTAAACTTTCCAAGACAGAAGGTCCTATTGATGCTATTGATTATTCTTTCCTTCATTAAGTAAAGCTTCCTTGCCAGATTACTCCATAGAACACTGACAGGCTTACGGATGAGCTGCTTTTGGACAAGACACCCAAATTTGGTTGAATCAGCTGAGGTTGGGATATAGGAGCTTGTGACCAGCTGTCTTCAGAGTGGCTCTGGGCATTCCAAAATTGAAAGTGTAAGAAATCCCTCTCCAATGCAAAGAGTCCATCAGATTTGAGGCAGGGCCCCTCCAGGGGTAAGAGTAAGGAAGGGATCTGTTTTTAGAGAAATGAAAGCTGGTTTGGTTGTCAGAATCATAGTCTCAAAAGGGAAACTGAGTCAGAAACCACTCAGATAGACAGGGCAAACATGGCAGAGAATGGGAAAAGCCTACCATATAATGCACACTTGAATGTCCACGGCTCGCCCCAGGCATAACAGATTTTAGGCTTGTGATGACATGGCAAGTGGTGGTAGATATTGGTAGATGGACTTACTAAACACAAGCAAGTCTTACTCAGGACTAGATCAGAACTAAGCCATTTTGAATCAACACATGGAATGCCTCTAGTCCTCTACAGAAACGCCATAGAGACTTTTGCATTATGCAGGGAGAACACTTTTCCTCTCTGGAAAGTTTATTCTTCAGTCAACAAACAGTGAGTCAGAAAATGCTTTCTGAACTTTTGACTTGAGAGCTTTCAAATTTAGACTTCCAACACAGATTTCTATTTCATCTTGAAAGGGCATTTTAGTATTTAATTTTTTTTCTTTATCATGTGTATTAGTTTCCTGTGGCTGCTTTAACAAACTACCACAAACTTGCATCACTTAAAACAACAGAAATGGATTCTCTCACAGTTCTGGAGGCAAGGCAGGCCCATGCTCCCTCTGTAGTCCCTAGAGATGAATCCTTCCTTGCCTCTGCCTAGCTTCTGGTGGTTGCCGGCAATCCTTGGTGTTCCTCGGCTTACAGGTACATTGCTCCCATTTCTACCTCTTTCTTTATACAGCTAACTTCCCCTTGTGTCTCTGTTTTCTCTTCTTGTACGGACAACAGTCATTGGATTAAGTCCCACCCTAATCCACTATGACCTCATTAGAACTAATTACATCTGCAAAGACCCTATTTCCAAACGAGATCACATCCTAAAGTTCTGGGTAGACATGCATTTTAGGGGGACATTACTTGATCCACTATAACATGTCCAATCTTTGGTCAAATTAATACTAGAACAAAAATTCTATGCTTTTCCTAGTCTCTGTTGGATGAGTTATATTCATTAATTGTATTTCTAAAATGGATACAGGTCACAGAGATGACTGAAACTGTGAAACCTCAAATCTTTGACCAGCTGCCCATTACTGGCAGAGTTCCAAAGAATCTAGGCCAAAGGAACAGACACCTAGTAAAAGAACACTGCTTATGACTACTTGGGAGTTTGGCCCTAAACCCCACTGACTGCCCCCACCCCGCCTTGTTCTAGAGATTTGTGCTGAACCACTTGGCCTGTGTTCTACATACCTGAATGAAAACAAGAAAATATCTTCTTGCAGACTCAGAGTCAAGACTTTATGATTTTCCATGGTGACAAGAGCTCAAAAATGACTCACCCAAATGAAAAACACCCCAATGGAAAGAAAAACTTGATCTGTCTACAGTGGGAAGCAGCAGACACAGAGGATAAAGATGTGGGTTTTTTGAGTCAAATCTGACATGAGTTCAGATCCTTGGTTTTGCCACTTACTAGCTGGGTGACCTCATTCAAACTAATTAGTCTCTTTAAGTCTCAGTTTCCTCATCAGAGCAATGGAGATTGTAATATCTTCCTTATAGGCAATTGTGAAGAGTAAATAAGATAATCTATGTAAGACCTTACCACATGGGAAGTGCTAGCTATAATCATTACTAAGGCCTCGAACAACTGGCCTAAACTGCCCCTATCAGGCCTGTTGTCTCCTGGGCCTTGCCGTGATTACCAGTGGAACTGCCTAAAGCAGAAGGCTTTCCCCTGTGGGATTCCCCCTAAGACCCTCTCTCACTAGCCCATGAGAGAGAAGGTCTCCAAAGAGGGAAGGCAAAGAACACTGTAGTATCAGCTAGAGTTTCTAACTTACAGGTGACAGACTAGCAGCTCTCAAGCCAGATTCCACCTCTCATTTTTTTTTTTTTTTTTTTTTGGCCTGGACAACTTTAAAAATTTGGAATTTATTTACCACATTAAAAAATTCAGAAATGTTCTATAAAAATCCAAATTTCTGGCTTAAAAAATGGAGAGACCAGGCAATATTGAGCATAAGTTCTCCTATGACTAGAGTACACATTTACTGTATTGTGCAAATTGGCACACTTTTGAGACTGAGAGGAGGGTCTATTAATAATTTTACCTGAACGATTAGTGTTAACTGAAATTGTCCAGGGCAAATTAGGAACAGTCACTTTAACCATGACCACAGTGGTATGGAGCTAAGTAGGAATGGATGCTTCCTGCAGGAGGTCTTGTCTCTCTGTTTGTCTAAGGTTTTGAGTTTTCAGCTGCTGTTTTAATACTTTGTCATATCATACCTAACACTTGGTTGTCCATCACCAGAATCCAACATCCCTGATCGGAGCTTATATCATCATCTTCCTTCTCTAAAAAAGAAAAGGTATGGCGTGAGTTATCAAATCAGTGCATATACTGAACTTCATTCCGGTGCTCTCAGGGGTTCTGATAAGATTTCCAATAGGGCAAGACTACCTATGCAATGTTGGCAACACTCTGTCATCATCCAGTGCCTATTAACTAGTCCTTGCTGCTCTTATAGGGCATATATCATTGGGATAATGTCGCATGTGTCATAGATACATTGCAAGCTTTTCATCTCCTTCTCCTTCTTCTCCTTCTTCTTGAGACGGAATCTCCCTCTGTCACCCAGGTTTGAGTGCAGTGAAACGAGTGCAGTGAAACAATCACAGCTCACTGCAAGCTTGAACTCCCAAGCCCAAGCAATCCTCCTACTTCAGCTTCCCAAGTAGGTGGGACCACAGGCATGTGCCACTATGCTCAGCTAATTTTTTTTTACTTTTGTGGAGACAGGGTTGCCCTATGTTGCCCAGGCTGGTCTCAAAATCCTGGGTTCAAGCACTCCTCCCATCTTAGCTTCCCAAAGTGCTGAGATTACAGGCATAAGCTACTGCGCCCAGCCAGGATTCTTTTTTTTTTTTTTTTTTTTTTTGAGACGGAGTCTCGCTCTGTTGCCAGGCTGGAGTGCAGTGGTGCGATCTCGGCTCACTGCAACTTCCGCCTCCAGGGTTCAAGTGATTTTCCTGCCTCAGCCTCCTGAGTAGTTGGTGGTGCATACCACCACGCCCAGCTAATTTTTGCATTTTTAGTAGAGATGGGGTTTCACCATGTTGGCAAGGATAATCTCCATCTCCTGACCTCATGATCTGCCTGCCTCAGCCTCCAAAGTGCTGAGATTACAGGTGTGAGCCACTGTGCCCGGCCCAGCCAAGATTCTTGAAGTGCCTTCTGAATCATAAAAGGATTGGTTTGAGAGGATCATAAATCAATTCTTTGAAAATTCTTAATTTTCAGTCTCCATCCAATGAATGAATTATGTTTCAAAAAGTTTGCTTTTAAGTCTAGCATAAAAAACCTGAAAAGTATATTCCTATAGAAGCAATGTTGCTTCCCTATTCCACACACAAACATACACAAAGTAAAATAAAAAGTAAACCATAGAATATATGAAGATTAATATTGTTAAATCTGTTTCTGGGTATTGGTTAAATTGGAACTCTGTATTTATGTAAGAGAAAGTATCTCCTAAGCAATTATTCTTAAGAAATTCTGACCCAAGTTCAGTAGAAGGGAAGTAACTTATGAAGGGGTTCTGGGGGATTCTCCTTCTCTGCCCATTTGTATGTGCAAAGTGTTTATCATGTAATATTTGTAGGGTAGGTACAATCTGTGTAATAAATATCGAAGCTCTTCATTATCAAGAATATTTGATGAATACAGAAAATGTCATTCCTTGATTAAAATGGATTATTTAAAACTTATTGGGAGGAATAGAACTAACGACCTACAGTTGGTGGTTATGTTGGAGAGAGTCCTGCGTGAGGAGACAGGTGACCCTGCTTTGAGTTCAATCTCTTCTATTAACTTGTTGTGTAATTTTGAGTAAATAGTTCACCTTCCTTGAAATACAGGTTTCTTAGTAGCTGAATAAAGATGATAACAATAATTCATATTTCACAGACTTGTTTTGAAGACTGAGATAATGTGTGTAGCAGAGCTTTGTATACTGTGAAATGCTATAGAACCAAAAAAAATAATGCTTATTGAGCTCATATTATAAACTAAGCAGGGTGATGGAATTAGTATTATTAACTAGCCACCAATACTAATTGCAATGGCAGCAACAGTATCCCTAAAACTGCCATACTAACTCCTCCTCTCCCTTCAACTCTGAGCAGAAATGAATCAATCTCCTCCCACTGAAAATTCTTTACTTACAGAGCACTAGGCTTGTAAACATCCTGCCTTCTCATTTTAATGACAATATTACAATGGATGTGATGCCTTATCCTGGGCCACACCCCAGAGTAGGAGTGATATTGACTCATTGTGACTTGTGAATATTAGGAAGAAATGCCCCACTTAACAAGGTAGATAATGGCAATTTTCAGCCACAGTTGGACTAACACTTCTACAGGGAAGGGAAGAGGATGGTCTTGGTTCCAACTAGAACCCATCAGTGCTGTTATTATTTAATTCCTATAATTTGAATGGTGTTGCCTTATGTGTTACTTTGCTAGGACTGCCATAACACAGTACTGCAGACTGGGTGGCTTAAACAACAGAAATTCATATTCTTACAGTTCCAGAGGCTAAAAGTCTGACATCGAGGTGTCACTGTGGTTGGTTTCTTCTGAGGACTCTCTCAACTTGTAGATAGACGGCCATCTCTCCCTGTGTCTTCACATGGTCTTCCCTCTGTGTGTGTTGGCGTCCTAATCACCTCTTCTTTTAAAGACACCGGTCATTGGCGAGGGGCTGCATGCGCTAATGACCTCATTTTAATTGAAGTACCCCATTTGAAGCCCCTATTTCCAATATAGTCACATTCTGAGGTACTGGGTGTTAGGACTTTAACATACGAGTTTGGTAGAATGGAGGTGGCAAACACAGTTCAACCTATAACGCATTGTTAGATAAATCAGTAGTCTACTTTGTTCTCAAGAAATTTTCCGTAAGCTGTGATCTTTGTGTCCTTTATCTTTTCCTCTTCCCCAAAGCCCTGTCTCCACTACCAAAAACTACCTTCAGTTTTCATAGCACTTCAGATACTGATTCATGAATACAACATTGTTATTGGCATCTGGCAGCTCCGTTTCACTGACTTGTTGGTGTTCAAGAAAAGCTGTGTAAATTAAAATGCCAGCTCTCTGTGAAACATCTTCACAGTGTACTTCTGGAATCCACTGTCCCTCGATCCACATCCTATGCTTATATTTTTTGACTCACTAAGCAACTCCAAGGTCTGGATAAGACCACTTGCCTACTGGTCTACTCATTTCCTTGGATTCTGTTTTTTTAGTAGGCTTGTTTTACCTTTTAGTCATTTTTCCTGAATGGAGATCTTTTTCCCCTCTTCTTGGTTCTTAGTCATTACCCAGGAGGAAGTTACTAGAAGTCAGATTGCTAAGCAGTATTGTCTTCATCAACTCACAGAAGAGATCTAAAGCACTTCTCACCTTGCAGCCAATTCACGCTAACTCCTAAGCAAGGCAACTTACTGTCTTCATGCCTTGTTTGCCTTTCTATCTGTTCTCCACCCTGAGTCTACTAAGCTGATGGTTTCAATGACATTATGTAACAGGTATTTCATCAGTTTTTTGGCTAGTAGGATATATGGTTATGTCTGTGACCTCATATATTCTAGTACCATGTAGCTCCCAGACAAAATTTAATTGCATTCATGAGTATCCTAAACTGAATATGTCATCAAGAAGAATAAGGTAAAGGGTGTCAATACATCAGTGACAATCAATATTTTTGAAGCTCTTTGAAGTAAAAGCATCTATAGACATTTCTAGACACCAATATTATAGAATTATTAACTCATAGTACTACTTTCTCTTGTGTTTTCCTTCTTCTAGTTTAAACCACACGTTGTCAGCTATTGAGATAATTTCACAATAAAATCATTTAAATTCGAGTATCTAAATGGTTGGATGATAATAGTTCTTATAATGCTATAAAATGTAATGTTATCTTGAGTGAATTTAAAAACAGGTTTCTAAACCAAATATTTTCCAACTTTTACAAGCAATCACTTCTCAATTCTCTGGCAAGCATGCCACAGGCAGCCACCCCTACATAAATATGTAGTTGGAAAGATAAACACTCATTGAAGTCACTAAGTCACTAGTGGTAACATTGTTTCTCAGAGAGTTCAGCAGTACTTGCTCAGTGGGTAGATAAAGAAAGATTAGTAGTGTTTCCAATGGGCTCTACTCCTTCCTAAAGCCAGCCAGCCTTCTCCCTTAGAGAAAAGCCTTAATGTGTGCACGTGCGTGTGCGTGTGTGTGTGTGTTCCAGATGCCTGCAGACAACTTTCTACTTCGAGAGCAACCCAAGCTCCTCATTGGTTCTGTGTTAAACCATCCATCGTTTAGGGCCATTAATTTTTAGTAACAATAAATTGGACCTCCAAAATTATACAAGTAAATTTGTAGAACAAATTTCATATTTCAACATGTTAGTATAGCTCAAATAGTTACTCATTAAACTAAGAATGATTGAGGCAGGTGCTCCTGTTTAATTTCATAGGTTTACAGAGATTTTGAAACATTGAGATTTTAAAACATTAGTGTAGAAGGGGCCCCGGTCTTGGTTCCAGTCTAGTCAGGCCAATGACTAACTGTAATCCCTGGGAAAGCTGGGCTGGGATTTCCTTATAAAATAAAAGAGAATGGGTCGGGCGTGGTGGCTCACACCTGTAATCCCAGCACTTTGGGAGGCCAAGGTGGGCGGATCACAAGCTCAGGAGATCTATACCATCCTGGCTAACATGATGAAACCCCGTCTCTACTAAAAATACAAAAAATTAGCTGGGCGTGGTGGCATGCACCTATAGTCCCAGCTACTCAGGAGGCTGAGGTGGGAGAATCACTTGAACCCAGGAGGCAGAGATTGATTTTATCAGAAAAACAGATCTCATTTTGTTATAGGTATTTTGTGAGGTTCATAGAATACACAGGTTAAGGGGAGCAGTATTTGTTTTCTTATCTAGTCAGCATTTGGTGAATCGATGAAAGAAAAAAACAATCACAGAAAATGTTCACCCCTCTACTTTAAAGAAGGAAGGAAATAATTTAAGATTTTTTTTTTTTTTCATTAGAGACGTCTTATTAGAATACTTACAAGGCCATGGGGATTTGTTCCCTTTCCCTTACTCTAAAACTTTGGCTGATTGGGTTGTTCTGATTGTTTGGCGTGATTCCAACATTTATTACTGATGTAAGTACACCCTTGGTAGCATGGGCAGGGTCAAGCTGTGATTGTCTACTAACCTGCCCCTGAATGTCAGGAGGTTTGCCTTAGGACTCCCTGGACTACTTCTCCTGCCTCTACAGCACAGGGTGATCTTTGACAAACACCCCAGCCAACGCTGCAACTATCCTTTATTTACCCGTTGAAAGTAACAGAGGCAAATGACCAGAGGCTTCACTTTTACTTCTATGATAAAATTGTGTTCCTTGGAAGAAGCATTCTTCCTTAAGTTACGAAGGCCTCTAAACTAGCAGAGCCCAGAAATCCAAGAAAGGGAACCACGCTATGAGTAGGACTTTATAATGTAAGATCCTTGAGTTACTTATGGCTCTTTCAGATAAATATTTGCTGAAGTCATGAAACTTGTCATATGTTAGTATATTGGTTACAAGCAGCTAAAGTAAAATCATTCTCAAACAAAGTAATGTGGTTCTCTTATCTGATTAAAACTCTCAAAAAGTTAACAAATTAATCTTTCCAAAAGATAACTCTAATGTTTGGGTATATGTATTGTTATTTTCTTTAAATCTTTCATTTGTTGATGAATTCCAAGTACTTTTCCAAGGGCTGGAAACACAGCAGTGAACAAAGCAGGCAGAGTCCCTTCTTTCATAGAACTTAATATACCCATACTAGTAAGGGGACATTTAAAAAATCTGTAAATAAACTAATAAATCTATATCAAGTCAGTAGAGGGATAAGTGCAGAAGTTAAGCAGAGTAAGGAAGACAGGGAGTATCAAAAAGGTGGGTGCTATTTTTATGGAGGAGTCAAGGGAAGATGTCAATAATCTGGACTATTTGAGGAGAGACCAGAAGGGAGCAAAGAAAAGGGAGCAAGGAACAAGTCACACAGATGTATGGGAAAAGCCAATTCCAGGCAGAGGAAACAGCAAAGTCAAAAGTCCTGAGGCAAGAGGGACTTTGGGGTACCTGGGGAAAAGAAAGAAGGACAGACAGTCAGAAGTAGAAGAAGAGGAGTCATTTCCTAATATCTTTTTCTAAGAGAGGTATAGTCAAACTTAACTTCATGTTAATGTCAATTTTTATAAAGTCCAGCAGAAATTCTTTATTGAACTTCTTCTGTGTCTCAGCTTTTCATTTATAAAATGGGCATGATAGGCCAGGCACGGTGGCTCATGCCTGTAATCCGAGCACTTTGGGGGGCTGAGGTGGGCGGCTCACGAGCTCAGGAGATCGAGACCATCCTGGATAACACGGTGAAACCCCGTCTCTACTAAAAATACATTAAATTAACTGGGCGTGGTGGCGGGCACCTGTAGTCCCAGCTACTCAGGAGGCTGAGGCAGGAGAATGGTGTGAACCCGGGAGGCGGAGCTTGCAGTAAGCCAAGATCGCGCCACTGCACTCCAGCCTGGGCGACAGAGCCAGACTTCATCTCAATGATAATAATAACAATAATAATAACGGCACTTCATAGGTTATTGTGAGGACTGAATAATTTATGAAATGTAAAGTATAATTAAAAGTGTATCATTAGCACAATAACTAGCCATTTATAGTTTACTAGCATGGAGTACACTACAAATGGCTAGTTATTATTACTACCACTGTAATCTTTTTATTCACAGTAGTATCAATAATTGCATTTTTAAGGCTAATATTATTTTTGGCACTGACCATAAATTATTAAGGGAGTTACCTTATACATGTTACTAAGACATCAGATAGGGTTATGGTATGTGATGGCTCAAGCACACAGGTTTATATCATCAAAGTCTTATAAGAAAGTTTAAAATACATTAAAAGTTGGAATTTGAAATGTAGTAACTTAATCTGGACATAACATGAGTATGATATCCTTATCTATATACTCAAATATTTATTTATTTTTGTCAGTCTTAGTTTCCTGTTCTCATGACAGCACAGAATTCTTGGATGTTGGTAATGTCTTTCACATTCATTTCCAGCATGAGGTCTGAATTGATGCCTTGTTTCTCAATTACACCCATCATGGAATCAAGATTAATAACCTGCTTGGTGAGTTTTGTCCACCTTGGAATCTGGAGGCTTTGTACTCACTGTGGCCTGTCAGGCTCTGAGTCGTTCTTTTTACGTGCCCCAGCAGTGAGGTCAAGGACAGCCGCAGTCCAGGGAGTCCAAGGACTGCCTGCCTTGGGGCCACCATTGTAGGTTTCCATTATTTCTTCCCCTCTTCCAGGCATTATTCATCATGGTTGAGAAGAATCTGAGAGTGGATTTAAAATTCCCTGATATATCCCCTGTGCTCAGAACAATGTCTGGCCACATTAGAGGTACTCAGTAAATATTTGTGGAATCAATAAAAATACAATAGACATGATGGACAATGTGGGTCCCTCTTATACAGACTGCTGTTCAAGCGTGGCAGAGGGAAGATCACCTGTCCACTCTGCTCCCCTGTGGGGCTGGGCTCCTACCTCCACCAGCCACATGCAACATGCACGTTTGTGATCAGCCCCTTCACCTCAGGGAACAGGATATCTGGGATAGACTTTGCTTTAGACATGAGGTTTTTGTGACCATCATATTTGGTTCTACTAGATACAACCAATTTAGCACAGTTTGTGATTAAAAAAAAAATCACACTGGAAGAATTTTTACTTCTGGACCTACTGATCATTCCCTCAGCATCCCTCCAGAAAATTCTTAGTGGGGACCCATTCTGGATTAGATACAGACCTAACTAATGTGGTAGTGTGGAACTTTCAATCTAATTAGCATAAACACTGCCAAAAACCATGGCACCAAAACCACAAGTGCCACAAGAATAGTATCCTATGTACAATATGATGTCAAATAGGGTGACTAATTTTCTTTCCTTCCTGTTTTTTTTTTTTTTTTTTTGAGACGGAGTTTCACTCTTGTTGCCCAGGCTGGAGTGCAATGGCGTAATCTCAGCTCACCACAGCCCACACCTCTGGGGTTCAAGCGATTCTCTTGCCTCCGCCTCCCAAGAGCTGGGGCTACAGGCAAGCGCCACTACACCTGGCTAATTTTTTGTATTTTTACTAGAGATGGGGTTTCTCCAAGTTGGCCAGGCTGGTCTCAAACTCCTGACCTCAGGTGATCCGCCCACCTTGGCCTCCCAAAGTGCTGGGATTACAGGCATGAGCCACTGTGCCCGGCGGATGACTAATTTTCACTGGAGAGAACAGAACGGCTTCAGAGCAGGGGCAGGATTCTCTATCATGGAAGGAATGAAGAATATTTCAATAAGCAGAGTGGATATGTGTTAATATATACTATAATTATAAAATAATACCACATCATCTGTCATATATGCTTCATTAATGCAGTATCCAGTTATGCCTTTGATTTCTTGTTTGTGTGTCTGTTAGTCCTTATCCTCCAAAACCATGATCACAAGCCACTTTAATGAAGAAACATTTAAAGGTAAAAAACCTAGTTGGCTTATAAGGATGATTCAGGGCACATGCTGAGTCAGTGTTAGAGGATGTGGTGGAGATATTGCCCTTTATTTTTTAGTTTCTTTGCCAAACACAGCCACTTGTCCCACATAGCAGATGTTTGACATTCACTCTTTCTCAGTTAATAATCATATTTACTTATAAAAATGACCCAGGTGTGGTGGCTCGCACCTCTAATCCCAGCACTTTGGGAGGATGAGGCAGGAGGATCCCTTGAGGCCAGGAGTTTGAGACGCCTGGGCAACACAGCAGACTCCATCTCTATGAAACATAAAAATAAAAGTAGCTGGGTGTGGTGATACGAGCCTGTAGTCCCAGCTACTCAGGAGGCTGAGGTGGGAGTATTCCTTCAGTCCAGGAGTTCCAGGCTTCAGTGAGCTATGACTGTGCCACTGCACTCCAGCCTGAGCACAGAGAAAGGCCCTGTCTCTCTCTAAAAACAAAGCAAAAACAAAAACTACCATCTTCCTTTGAGAATGTTTTCAAATATATTTCTCCTAACGAAGAAGGGTGAAGAATATGACAGATATGTAATCTTTTTGAAAAATATTTAAAGGGAAGATGACTTAAGTGATTTTTCCAAACTCCCTTTCCATAATTTTACCCATTAATCAGCTAATATTCAGGGAGTGCTTATGTGTCAGCACAGTTTGAAAGGTATTCTTAGTAGAGTTGGTAAGTGTTACTAACATATATTATATATAAATTCAGTGTTTTGTTTTCCTCCAAACATGATATGATGTGTGATCCAACATCTAGATAAATGCTTTATTTTGGTTGTGCCTTCCCCCACCGTGTTGAACAGTCCCATGACTCAAGGAGCACCTAATGGTAAGAAGCAGGTGGCGTGGTTAGGGACGTGCAATCAACTAGCATCTACTGAGCACCTGCCATGTGCCGCGGACTGTATAATAGCTGATGTTTTGAGTAATTTATTTAGTTTGCTGAAAGTGACAATCAGTTGAAGACAGAAAAGAGTGGGGGAAGTTTTAAAGTTAAGCACAAAATGTACTTTTGTTTTGAATGGGAGAAGAAGGGTGGAGGAAGACGGCCGACAAAACAAGTTGAAGACCTGAGTCCTGACTGGAAGGAGTTCAAAATGTCCACCTGAGAAATGTCTAATTTAACAAGGACAGAGAACCTGCTCCCTGCAGGAGGGTACAAAAGGTGACTTTTCCTCTAAGTCGCTCCGCCTGCCCCGCTGCAAGTCAAAAGGGCGGCCGAATGAGTAAGTGGTACAAGAATGAAAATTCTTTAGGGTAACTTTAGGCGGCCCGGGATGCTGGGACAATTTCAGGCCGGGCACAGCTGACCGCTGCCTTCAGCGCGCGAGCTACAGCCGCCCCCACCTGCCGCGGTCGCAGACCCCGCCCCCGGGAGCGCAGACCAGGCCAATGGGCTGGGCTCCAGGGGGCGGGGCGGGCGGCCGGCGCGGCTGTGGGGGTTGCTGCAGGGGCGGCCGCCGCTGTGGTGGTGGTGGTGGTGGTGGTGTCTGCGGCTGCGGCTGCGGCTGCGGCTTGGCCGGGCGTCCGCGGGCCGTGGGGGATGGGGGCGGCGAGCTCCAGCCCTCGGCGGTGGAGGCGGCCGTAGGTGTGGGGCGGGCGTCCGCGTCCGGGACGCGGGATGGAGCGCCGTGGTGAGTGTGGGGAGGTGGCGCTCACTTCGGCCGCGGCGGTAGTGGCTCCTGGCTGTAGTCCGCGCGGGCGCCGGCGAGTTGCCGTCCAGGGTCCGGCCGGGGCTACGGGCGCGCCCGGCGAGGCAGGCGCGGATGAGCGGGAGGACGCGGGCGGGCGCTGCTGGTACGCCGCGGACCCCGGGTGCGCGCGTTCCGAGTTGGGCAGCCGGCGGGCAGCTGGGGAGAAGCTGGCCGGGTGGACTTTCCTCCCCTTCCAGGACCCCCCGAGCGTGTCTCAGCCCCGCTAGCCACCCGCCCTCATCGCCTCACTGCGGAATTCACGGGCTTCTTTACCCTTCCCCCATTGGTTTCCTTCACGGGGTCTTCAAGTCCGTCTTTCTCACTTGGGATCCTTTTTGGAAGTTTGGTGACGTTTTCTGAAATTTCAGTCTGACATATGTAAAGGCCGAGTAAAACAACAGACATTTCATGTTCCATATTTACTTTTTCTTATCGCACTTCACCTCACCTAGGCCCTGGCTATTAGGGGAGGGAGATCTAAGGTTGTAAAACACCGTTTTGCGCATTCTCACTGTGTGCCCCTTCTGGAGCGTCTCTGTCGTTCCCTCCCACCCTACTCCTCCCGTTCTCGCTCCCCGCTCATTACTGCCCTTCCACCTTTTCCCAGCCATGGCTCTAGGGCAAGTCGTGTGCTCTGCAAAATCGGAAGGGACAAGCTGGGAGATTGCAGCTACCACCTGGAGAGCGGATCCCGGTGCGTTTGTTTCCCTAGGTGTCCCAGGACCGGGTCTGTGATAGAAACTTGGTGTTCCGGGGGAAGGTCTTCCCTTGGTTTAAACAGAGCAGTCAAGGACGTTCCTCCCTTGTCTTTCAGCCCCTCTGATAGGTCCAGAGTTTATTTCACCTTTTCACCACCACCACCCCTCTTTAAAGAGCGAGGGTGGCGTTCCATATTGTGTTTTTTGGATCTTTGACATTCTCTATTTTCTAAAGATGGATCTTTTTTGGGCAAGGGGTGGAGGGGTTAGGGGGGAGGGGAATGTTAGGAGGTGTTTTATGAAAGTTCCAAGTAGCTTTTTGTTCTACATTTACCTTTTTCTTTATTATTCTTTGGGAATTAGCTTCACTTCCTCCTCATTCAGTTTGGGAGAGGAGATTCCTTTTTCAAGAAAAATACTTCAAAATTAGATATGAAAGTGAATATTCAGAATGAGTGAATCACGACAAAATTATGGGAGTCTTGGAGATTAGGTCCCTTTCTGTAGTGATTTCTTTACACAGTTTGCCAGACATGCCATTTCAAAATGCCTCCTTGTTACAGGAACTGTGTAAGTGAGCAACCCTGATGCTTAAGCTTCATGAGCTGTACGGTATATACAGTTCTTGTCTCATGATTCTGAGAAGAGTTTAAGAGTGAACTTGAAGAAAATAGAATAGGCCTGAGTAGAAAATGTTTCAGTCCCCCCAAAAATAGAACTTTGGCTGAGATGTGGAAAAGCGCTGCTCAAGAATGCATAGTGGTTGGTCATTACTGCTCCCCTCACCTCCTTAAAATAGAATATCCACCTCAGTTGTAAGCACCTTCACTTCCTCGCCTTTTAAGACTCTTGACCTAGGAACATGAGCTTTTATATTTTATAGCCACTGCTCTTGGTCCCGGGGGTTAGCACCACATTGAACAAACTTCATGCCCAGAGGTTACCCTAAAGAATTTTCATTCTTGTGCCACTTACTCATTCAGCATTCACTAAGAAAATTTAGTCTGATCCCATTTTGTGGTAGACAGTCCTGTAGAACCTTTGCATCTTGGGTAGCAGCAGACAATACTGATGGGGCCCAAGGTATAATATCATGAGTTTCCCAAGTATGTTGAATGTCCTATGGGAAAGTAGAGGGATGCTTTATATTTAGTGGAGGAAATGAAAGGCTTCTTGCAATTTCCCCCACACCTACACCACCAAGGCATTCCTAAGCAACCGCTGAAATTCTTTTGTCATTTAAGATTAGGTTCATATTCTCTAGAATTTTATGTAAATGTAATCATGCCAAAGATATACAGTGTGTGCGTGTGCCTGGCTTCTTTCATTTAGCTTAATGCTTGTGAGATTCATCTATGATTTTTTGCTATGTCATGGATATTTATGTTAAATAGTATTCCATCATAAGGCTGTACCACAGTTTATCTGTGGATGGAGATGGGGTTGTTTTGGTTTTGACTATCATGAAAAATTGCTATGCATTTATGTGCAAGTTTAGGGGTGAATGTATGTTTTCATTTCTTTTGGATGCATGTAAAATGAGAATTACTGGGTTGTATGTTAAATGTATGTTTACCTGTGTAAGAAAATGCTAGGCTGTTTCACAAAGTGATTGTATACCTTGTGTAGAAGCATGTATTACAGTTACAGTTGCCCTACATCCTCACCAACAGTTAGTATTTCAGTCTAGCTGAAATTAAAATTTCTTGCGACTAGTCAGTGGTATCTCATAGAAGTTGAAATTTGCATTTCCCTGATACTAATGGTATTGAGCAGTATTTCATGTGCTTATTGCCCAGTTGTGCATCTTCTTTTGTGCAGCGTATGTTCACTTCATTACTCATTATTTTATTGGATTGTTATTTTATTTTTATGGAATTGTAAGACTTCCTGATATATTTGGTTACAAATCCTTCGTCAGATGTTTTCTCCCAGTTTGTGACTTGCATTTTATTTCAACACTGTCTCTCAAAGAGCAGAAGTTTTGAATTTTTTTTGTTCAATTTTTTGTTGTTAGTGTATAGAAATAAAATTGATTATAGTGTGTTAACTTTGTATTCTGTGACCTTGATAATATTCATTAATTAGACGTAGTAGCTAATTTATAGGCTTCTTGAGGTTTTTTTTAGGTACACAAACATATTGTCTCTGAGTATTTTACTTCTTTCTTTTTAAATATGAATGCATTTTATTTCTTTCTCTTGTCTTACTGTACTGGCTAAGACCCACAGTAACAATATTAATCCTGATCTTAAGGAGAAAACCTGTAGGTTTTTTTGTAGATGCCTTGTATCAGATTTTATCAGATTGAAGAAATTATCTTCTATTCCTACTTTGTTGACTGTTTTAATCATGAGTGGCCATGGAATTTTGTCAGATGCCTTTTCTGCATCTTTTGAGATGATCACATGGTTTTTTTCTAGTGAATGTTAAACTAAGCTTGCATTCCTTGGACAGACCCTTCTTGGGCATTATGTATTATCCTTTTTATATATTGTTGGATTTGACTTGTTAATACTGTGTTAAGAAATTTGTTGTGTGTGTGTGTGTGTGTGTGTGTGTGTAATATCTTTGTCTGATTTTGGTATCAGGGTAATGTTGGCCTCATAGAATGAGTTCGGAAGTGTTCTTGTCTCCTCTATTTTCCAAGAGTTTGTATAGGATTATTTTATCTGGTTCAGTGAATTTTTTAAGTGAAGCCCATGTAGGTGTAGTTTTCTTTGTGGGAAATTTTCAATAATGAAATCAGTTATTTAATACATGTAGGGCTATTCACATTTTCTATTTCTTGTGTCAGGGTTAGTAATTTGTGTCTTTCAAAGATTTTTCCATTTCATCTCAGTTTTTAAGTTTATTGGCAAAATTGTTTGTAACATTCCCTTGTATTCTTTTATCCTTGCGTCTGTAGGGTCTGTGCTGATGTTCTTTCTTCCATTCATATTAGTGATTTGTGTTTTCTCTATTTCTTGATCAGTCTAGCTAGATATTTAAGAATTTAATTGATTTTTTTCAAAGAACCAATTTTTGGTTACATTGATTTTTTTCTATTTTCTGTTTTCTAAATCATTGATTTATGTTCTTATCATTATTTACTTCAGCTTACTTTAGGTATAATTTGCTCTTTGTTTTTTAGCTTCTTAAAATGGAAGCTTAGATCATTGACTTTAGACATTTCTCTTTTACAATAAAGCATCTAAAACTGTGTATTTATCTAACCATGACTTTTACTGTGTAATCTCCACATTTTGAAATGGGTTTTCATTTTCATTCAGTTCAAAATATATTAAAATTTCCCTTGTGGAAATTTGACCCATTGGTTATTTTAAAGTTATATTTTATAATTTACAAATATTTGGGGATTTCCTGGTTATCTTTCTGTTACTAGTTTCAAATTTAATTTTTTTTTTTGATCAGAGGACATACACTGTGTGATTTCAGTCCTCTTAAGTTCATTGGGACTTCTTTTTATCATCCCATATATGGCCTATCTTAGTGAATATTCCGTATACATTTGAAATGAATGTGTATTCTGCTGTTTTTTGGTGGAATCTTCTGTAAATGTCTATCAGGTCAAGTTGATTGACAGTGCTATTCAAGTCTTCTATGTCCTTACTGATCCTTAATGATTTTCTGTTATTCTATTACTGAGAGAAGAATGTTGAAATCTTAACTGTCGTTGGGGATTTGTATATTTTTCCATACATTTCTCTCAGTTTTTTTCTCATATTCTGCATCTCTATTTTTAGGTACAGATACCTTCAGGATTCTTGTCATTGTGATGAGATGACTCATTTATCGTTATGAAATGTTGCTTTTTATCCTTGGTAAAATTCTTTGATACCTATATTATAGAGCTACTTTGGCTTTCTTACGATTAGTGTTTGCATGGTGTGTCTTTTTCTGTTGTTTTACTTTCCATATATCTGTGTCTTTATATTTCAAGTCTGCGTTTTAATAGGCAAAATATAGTTAGGTCTTACTTTTTTACTCTGAGAATCGCTGCGTTTTTACTGGGCTGTTTAGATTATTTATATTTAATGTAATTATTGGTATGATTGGATTTTTTTTTTTTTTTTTTTTTTTGAGACGGAGTCTCGCTCTGTCGCCCAGGCTGGAGTGCAGTGGCGCGCTCTTGGCTCACTGCAAGCTCCGCCTCCCGGGTTCACGCCATTCTCCTGCCTCAGCCTCCCGAGTAGCTGGGACTACAGGCGCCCACAACCGCGCCCGGCTAATTTTTTGTATTTTTAGTAGAGACGGGGTTTCACCGTGGTCTCGATCTCCTGACCTTGTGATCCGCCCGCCTCGGCCTCCCAAAGTGCTGGGATTACAGGCGTGAGCCACCGCGCCCGGCTGGTATGATTGGATTTAAGTCTGTTACTTTGCTGTTTGTTTTATTTGTTCCATTTTTTGTTTCCTTTTTCTTCTTGTCCTGCTTTTTTTGTTGTTGTTGTTGATTTTTTGAAATTCTGTTTATGCCCACTATTGGCTTAATTAACTTTATCTCTGGAGATTTTATTATACATTTTTAACTTACAGTATACCTTCAAACAATATTACACTACTTTACCTATCATGTAAGAACCTTACTGTATACTTTCATTTCCTCCTCCTTTATGCTATTGTCATACATTTTGCTTCTGTATATGTTATAAATTCCACAACATATTATTACTTTTGTAACAAAATTATAAAATGTGCCTGTTCTGAAGCTTTGTTGGAGTGTGGCTAGAGTACAGTTTTCACTAGCGCTAGGTTAGATGTACTATGAGGCCTGCCCTGGGATCTCCCCTGGGGTGTTCAGTAGGTCTCTCTACTCTGGCTGATGAAAATTTGGAGTTCTTCCAGCCCTGTGGGAAACCTGGGAATTGTCCATCTATAGCTTTCTGGAAATCCTTTGCCAATCCTTGTGGTGTTTTGCTGTATACATGTGCATCTTAGTCTTCAGCAAGATAATTAAGAAATTCCCTATGCAAATTTCTGGAGCTCTTTTTCTGCATCCATAGTCTCTAGTACTCTGTCCTACAGATTCTGGTGACTCCAGTCTCCTGGAACTAAGATCTCTGTCTCTTCAACTTGTTAAGAGTGCCATGGTCAAGAATGTGACTTGAGGCAGAAAGTTGGGGTAATTGTGGGGCTCACCTCATTTGTTTGTGATCCCATCTCTCAGAGATGGCGGCCCCGATCCCAGTGCTGTGTGTAGTTCAGTGTCTGAAAACAATACATATTTTCTCTATTTTTCTAGTTGTTTACTACAGTGGAAGAGTATGTCTGTTTGTATTTATTCCTCCATTTGAAATATCTTTTTTTTATTATTATTATTATTTTGAGACGGAGTTTTGTTCCTGTTGCCCAGGCTGAAGTACAGTGGTATGATCTTGGCTCACTGCAACCTCCACCTCCCGGGTTCAAGACATTCTACTGCCTTAGCCTCTTGAATAGCTGGGATTACAGGTGCACACCACCAGGCCTGGCTAATTTTTTGTATTTTTAGTAGAAATGGGGTTTCACCATATTAGCCAGGCTGGTCTCGAACTCCTAACCTCTGGTGATCAGCCCGCCTCGGCCTCCCAAGTGCTGGGATTACAGGCGTGAGCCACCGTGCCTGGCCGCATTTGATATATCTTTTAAGGATATTTTAATCTAGAGATTTTTCTTTCCATCATTTTTCCTGCAGTTTATTTGTTGAAGAAATCATGTTTATCCTATAAAATGGCCCACAGTCCAGATTTTTCTGGGTATACACTATGGCATAAGTTAACATGTTCCTAGATCTTATAGCTTTTTAAAAAGTGGTAGTTGGATATAGAACAGGGTGTTTCACTTTGGCACCATTGACCTTTTGGGCTGGATAATTATTTGTTGGGGGTGAGGGCAGTCCTATGCATATGGGAAGTTTAGCAGCATCCCTGGCCTCTACCCACTAGATGTCAGTAGAATCCCCCTCCCCAGTTATGACAACCAAAAATGTCTCCAGATACTGTCAAATGTTTTTAGACCCATGTTCTGCTATGAAAAGTAGGCTACCTAAACTACAGAATTGTCTTCAGGAAGATGAAGCAAAATTAACAATGCTGATAATGTCACCACTGTGGATAGAAAGAATACTAATCCATTCAGTCTGGTACCACAGACATTTTGAAGAGAACACATGAGGAAGATGTGGGGAATATAAAAGTTAAGGCTGCACTGAATGGCTGACTTGAACAGCATCATAGAGGATGTGAATTTCTGTTTGAGAAGGAAAAATTACTAGAGGCAATAATAATACAAATGGTAAAAACACAAGTATTAAAAAAAAATTATATGTTGCTTCCAGAAATGTTTTTCTGCAACTTGTTGAAAAACTTAAGATATTGGACTGCTATGGTAGATACACTGATGGTTTTACTTTTTTTTTCTGAACACTACAATTTTATCATAAGCTAAGAATTTTGGACTTGCAGAAAGGTATTATTGCATCCATTAATGTGCTTTTCATATTTAAAGTGTATTCGTGTGATAAATTACTTCAAACAAATTCAAGTCATGGGAGATTAATACAATAACCCTTTTAAATTAAAAGTGAACTACCATTTTTGCAAATATTCCCCAATGTCATCATCCTCTGGATGAAGGATGGCAGATAATGTATTTTTTTAAAGGTTTAAGAGGAGGATTGAGATTGAGAGACTTCTCAAAATTTCCCTTAGGCAACCTTACTTATAGTTTATTTAACCATCTAAGTAACATTCCTTGATTCCCGAACAGCCAGCTATTGTGACTGTGTCAGGTCCTATGCACAGTAGTTGGCTGTTTTGGGATGGTTTAGAGGTAGTTCTGGTTTGGGGGGTATTAAGAATAACCCAGAGCAGATATGAGGGACAGACTTTACTTCCTTGAGCTTCCTGAGAGTTGGCCAACCCCACTCTCCTTGGCCTTCAGAATTCTTTCTTCATCCCCCATTGATGTCCTTCAATTTTGAGTCATCAGTGGATGAGTGTCCATGGTGCATCATCCTCTGGTGGGGTTTGAAGGAGTGTTTGTTTTTTAGGTGTCTTCAGTACTGCTTGTCATATCTGTACTGTTAGGTTTGAGGCCTAATGGAAAAAAATTTTTAAATTAAGTCTGAAAAATAATTGTGGAAGCAGGTAATCAAGGAGCCTTGGATTCTTATATTTATATTTTTAAGGTAACAACCTCAGAGCCTAATTGGCTTCATTTCCACCAGAACTGTTTGCATGTGAGACCCTCTTTCCTTTCTCTATCAGTGGGTAGTCTCTGTCACCTCTGTTTGTCTCTTTTATCTTCCTTATCTCTCTCCATCTCATTTTCTTTTTCTGCTTCCCCTGGTCTCTGCATATTTCTTCTTTCCCTCTTGTCTTTCTTTCTCCTTTATAGTTGTCTCTCTTTCCTTCTTACACCTCCCTTTGTCTCTCCCTGATTTTCTCTCCCTCCTTGTGAGCGCCTTTCTCTTTGCCACACCCCCACCTCCATCCATACACCCTTTCTCTCCATCAGGAACTTGTTCATGATTTTGTCAGTGATGCTTCCAGTTCCATTTTAATCAGCAACACAATCCTCTGTATTAATCCAGTTCCAATTAATCCCTTATTAAGGGAAATGGTGTATAAGTGCAAAATAATATGTTTTAAAGTAGACTTAAGAGGGTGTTTGAGGTTGAGGGATTTCCTCAAAAATTTCCTTCCAAAAACCTTACTTATGATTGAATCGTAGTTGCACTGTTCAGCCTCCTCTTGGCCTGGGGACTCCTTTGTCTCCTCTTACTAGTTTGCTTCAGTTCAGGCATCATTGGTTTCCATGGTGAGAGTCTTTGGTGCATTTTTCTTTTTCAGCACGATTAGAAGGAATTTTGGTTTTTGAAGTTTGCTGAGTATTTGTGGCAGGACCTTGGACTATTATTTTGGGGGTTTGAGGGGAAAATCTGTGTAAGTTGAGTCCAAAAAATCCAGTATGGTGCCAAAGTAACCAAGGAGCTGAGTTTTCTTATTTATCTTTTTTAAGTAGCACCCGAGGAGCCAAATTTGTTGTATTTTCTTGGCATTGTTTTTCCTGTAAGGGTTCAGAGATACGTATACGTAAGGGGTCCCTCTTCTCTTTCTTTGTCAATGAGTTTTTCTCTTGCCCCACTACCCTACTTTTGGTTCTGTCATGCTCACTTCCTTTTCTGTTTGTTAAGTGGGTAGTCTTTCCTTTTATTTTTCTTCCTTATTTTCTCTTTTTGCCTTCACTTGTTTCTGCCTTCCTCGGTTTTCCTCCCTTTTCCTGTGTCTGCACCTCATTTTCTTTCCACTTCTCCTCAGCATATTCTCCTGTGTCTTTTTCTGTTTCTCCTCTGTGTGGTCATTTTTCTGTCAGACCCCAGCACTACCCACATTCTCCCTCTCTGTGTTTTTTCCTCTGTTTCTCTATTTCTTTCTTTCTGAATGTTCCCGCACTGAGATAAGTGCCATCGCTTGTTCCAGCGAGTGGTGTGATATGGGGGCCGTGTGCTTTCTAGCCCTGCTTGCTATAATTATTCCATCTTTCTCAGACTTTTTTCTTTTTTTCTCATTATGAAGTGAGTTTGAGAGTGCAGCTAAGAAAGAAAGGACCGGGCACAGTGGCTCACGCCTGTAATCCCAGCACTTTGGGAGTCTGAGGCGGGTGGATCACCTGAGGTCAGGAGTTCGAGACCGGCCTGGCCAACATAGCAAAACCCCGCCTCTACTAAAAATACAAAAATTAGCTGGGCGTGGTACTGGGCACCTGTAATCCCAGCTACTCAGGTGGCTGAGGTGAGACAATCAGTTGAGCCCGGGAGGCGGAGGTTGCAGTGAGCCTAAATCACGCCATTGGACTACAGTCTGGGAGATAGAGCGAGACTCTGTCTCCAAAAAAAAAAAAAAAAAAAAAAAAAAAAAAAAGAGATAGGCCTACCCTCCATAGAGGGCAAAGGGGCATAGTAGATGGCTGGTTTTGAGGTAGTTCATTCTTAATTCAGACGTGTGGCGCCCTTCCCCAGGCCCTAACCCCTGGAAGAGGGAGGAAAACAGCGATCCACAGAAGTGCCTCATAAGAAATGTAGCTGCTCATCTGGCCATTAGCCGCATCTAGTCCTCAGGTGACTTTTCTCTGAGTCGCTCTCCCTGCCCCCTGCAAGCCAAAAGGGCGGCCGACGCAGCCCGTCACACTGGGACCGCGAGCGACCGGGCGCAGCTGACGGCCGCGTTCCGCGCGCAAGCTAGTTGCAGCCCCGACCTGCCGCGGTCGCCGGCCCCGCCCCCGGGAGCGCGGGCCAATGGACTGGGCTCCAGGGGGAGGGGCGGGCGGGCGGTCGGCGGGCCTGTGGCGGTAGCTGCAGGGGCGGCGACGGCTGTAGTGGTGGTGGTGTCTGTGGCTGCGGCTGCGGCTTGGCCGGGCGTCCGCAGGCCGTGGGGGATGGGGGCGGCGAGCTCCAGCCCTCGGCGGTGGCGGCGGCCGTAGGTGTGGGGCGGGCGTCCGCGTCCGGGACGCGGGATGGAGCGCCGTGGTGAGTGTGAGGAGGTGGCGTTCGCTCCGGCCGCGGCGGTCGTGGCTCCGGGCTGGGGTCGCCCGCGCGAGCGCCCGTGAATTGCCGTCCAGGGTCCGGGAGGCCCGCTGGAGGGCCCCGAGCGGAAGCGGTGGCGGGCTGCTCTGGGACGGGTGCCCTCGGGCCAGGACTGGAGTCCTCGGGGAGGGTCCGGCCAGGGCTAGGGGCGCGTCCGGTGAGGCAGACGCGGACCAGCCGGGGAGGACGCCAGCGGTGGCCGGGGCAGACGGTGACGATCGTAATGAAAGTTAGCACACGGCGCGTACTACGGGTCCGCCTGCTGTTCTGAAGACTGCACATTTTAACTCTTTTAATGTTCAGAACAGTCCATGATTGTTCGACTCGGTTTTCACACGGGAAACCGAGGTTAAAAACCTGCCAATGCACACAGACTAGTGGTTGGCAGCGTCAGGACTAAACTCAGGCGCTTTTGCTCCGGAATCCGTGCTCCTGACCACTATGGGTCTGTGTTCTTGCCTGGATTCCAGCCCCGCTCCCACCTGCCCTGACCGCAGCCCTCACTCCAGTTGGGCTCTCATTCCTGAGATATTTTAGGATTTCCGTGGTGCATTTTCTCCTGGTCTCTGTCTTTTGGGTTTCGTTGAGAGTTTCCCTCAGTCTCAGAGGTTTGTCCGGGTTCAATTGTGGACGCGTTTTGGGGTTTGACAGTTTTAATTAAAGAAAGTATTTTTTTTGGACGGGTTAGCTGGAGTCGACGGGTTAGCGTTTCAAGGTGGAGCCCTCGTGACTGACGAGCCTCTTGTCTCTCTCTGTGTTGATCTTTTTAAAAGTATGTTTCTCAGAGGGTATTGGCCCGAAATCTTTTCGGAGGGCAGGATGTTACCTGCTAATGACAGGAGCTGAGCTCTCCTTCCCTTCTCTCCATCTGTCTCTGTGATTGTATCTCTTGTCTATCGTTTATCTTTTGTCCGTCGTTACCAACGTCGGCTGTCCATTTTGGTTGCTCTATTCTTCCCTCTTTATTTAAATTCTTGGATGAGGAACTTGCTCTTTGGCAAAGGGTAGTTTTGGCTGGTCAAAGGAGAGCCCTGCCTGCCAGGAATGCTAGACATTCTGGAGGCGTGGGGTGCTGGGCAGCTTCCTCTTTTTAAAGCGTGCTAGGTTCAAACTGTACAGAAATGAAGTGCATGTGTATTGCATGCTTTCCTTTAAAAATTATTTACATAGTATTGATAAAACTGTTTCTCACATGTCCCTATTCTGTTTTTGTGGAGAGTGCTTTTTGAAACCATAGTTAAAGATTTAATCATCATTTCAGAATGAGCTCGTCTCATCTTTTTAGCATCTTTAAGTAGATTCTTGCCAAATCTGAAATTGTACTGAAATAGCAGATTTCTGAAATATCTGGCAATTTTTCCTCAAGAAGAAATGGTAAAATGGGAAATAGTAAGTATAGATATTTGGGGCAGTTTTACACTTCAGTTAGAGAGCCTAAAATGAAACTACTGCCATAATGTGCATTTGGCAGGGGGTATGTGGGGCAGCAGACATTTGACTGACACAGGCTCCTGAAGTCGTGGGGGATAGGAAGTTTGTGTCTACATTTCTAATGCACACATTACTTAGATTTACAACATACGATGAAAGTGGTTTTGCACGGTGATTTTCTACTTGCTACAGAATTCTTTGAGAAGTGGATAATACATGTTTTTAATATTGTTGGTTTGAAGTTGAAAGAGATGCACCAGAATTAGTGTGTCACAAATATTTTGCACAACAGTCTATTTGCACAGTTCAAATTTCACTTGGAAGCTTTTTAGTAGGTTTCCACAGAGTCAGTTAAGTTTCTCCAATTGTTTCCAGTCCTGTATTTCTTGCTCACAATCCACTAATGTATTGTAGTGAAGCTACGTCTTGTTCAAAAACAATTTCCCACAATGAAGCACTGCTAGTAATAATGGCTTTTCTTTTTTTTTTTTGAGACGGAGTCTCGGCCCAGACTGGAGTGCAGTGGCCGGATCTCAGCTCACTGCAAGCTCCGCCTCCCGGGTTCACGCCATTCTCCTGCCTCAGCCTCCCGAGTAGCTGGGACTACAGGCGCCCGCCACCTCGCCCGGCTAGTTTTTTTTTTGTATTTTTTTAGTAGAGACGGGGTTTCACCGTGTTAGCCAGGATGGTCTCGATCTCCTGACCTCGGGATCCGCCCGTCTCGGCCTCCCAAAGTGCTGGGATTACAGGCTTGAGCCACCGCGCCCGGCCAATAATGGCTTTTCCTTATGGTTCATCTTTATGATGAACCAGGCACTCTGCTAAGTACTTTGCATGCATCATTACCTAATTAAGTTGCCAGTTGCAGTCTGTTAGTAACTACATTTTCTGTTACTGCCAACAAGAGAATATTCATTTTAGCACATGAGAAAATAGTGTGTATGATCTTGGAAAGTGTATATTGTCCCAGCTTCTCATTATCATAGTTCATTTATGAAAGCTTGGGTTAAGTTTGTTATTTTAAGCATTTTTTCAATTGTAATGTTTCTTTTTTTACTCTGGAATATGAAAAGTAGTAATATATAACAAAATCAGCACATTAATCATTATAATGCTGGCTAGAGGTAAGGTATCATTCTTTTTTATAAGAGGTGAAGAGTTCTTCCCCTTGCCATGTGTTTGATGATGTTGTTGTTGTTGTTTGTTTTTTGCAGATTTTTAAAGTCTTATTTAAAAATGTTCCAGCAGTTTTGAAACACTTTAAAAGTTTAGGCTACTATTTTATATGTAGTTACTTAAGTAAATTATTTCTACTAAAATAGGTAAATTGTTTTAATGTCTTTAATTTTTGTAGCCATCTTTACCAGTGACAGTGACCAATTCTCTAATTTACTAAGCTTAAAAGCTGTCATAACTAAACAGAATGACTTTATTAGGTAAACTGCAAGAGTGATGTTTTGTTAGGCTAATAGGCATTTTGGTTAGTGATTTGTAAAAGAGCTGCCCAAACAAGGCACTTTGAATTTTTGTTTTGTTTTTGTTGATGGGAAAGAAGACTTAGATATAATAATAATGCTCAAAAATTGCCCTAGATTCATTTTAGAAATGATGCACACATTTAAGGATTAATGTTAGATAGTTTTGAAACTGGTTTAAATGTAGAAGTTAGATTTTCAGAAATAATTTGAGATTATCAAAATGACAATGAATAAACTTTAAAAATTATAAAGTGTGGGGTCCCCAGTTTAATAATCAGGAGGAGCAATAATAGAAATCCAACTTTGATTTCAGTTTTATGTGATCTTCCCTCAGCTTCATATGCTTTTATTTTTCAAACATACCATTTTAGAGAGTTTTTAAAAATATATATATTTTCACTTCGAAACATTGCAACAACCCAGTTATTTTTGTTTCTATAAAAATTAATTGAAACTTTATTAAGTTTATAAGCCTATCTGCAGATAGTTCTAAGTAGTTAATTCCTCATATGCCAAGCATTCTGCTATGAGCAGAGAACACATGGTTAGCAAACAGACGTGGTCTTGATTTCCATGAGATTATAGTCTAGCTAGGAAGAGGTGATCTATTTGAACTGTGGTATAAGCAGTGATGAAAAGTAGAGGATACTATAGAACATCTCACAGGAGATTCTACTCTGGTTTGGTGGTAGTGGTTTTGTGGGGGATGGGGATGGTCCGGGAACATTTCTTTGAAGAGGTAAGCTTTGAGCTGAGATCAGAACGAGTTAACAAAGGAGAAGGAATATTCCCGGCAAATAGAATTACTTATAGACAGGACCCTGAGCTGAACAGTTGGTGTTTTTCAAACTGTAGGATCATGAGCTGTTACGTGTGTGAAACCAAATTGGTGAGTTGCACCCAGCATTTTTAAAAATGAAATGGGATGGAATTTTAAAAACCTCACATACATCACATGAGCCTTACCCAGAAGCTGTGCCACACACAAATATGATACCCTTAACATGTATATTGGCTCATTATGTGAAATTATTTCCTGGTGAGTGTCATCGTAAACAAATACTGTTGAAAGAATGAGAAGGAGGTGTGTGTGGCAGGAGTGTTGAGAGCCAGCAGGTGTGTCTCCATATAACATTGCACAGGTAGGTAGGAGCTAGATCTCATGTTGAGGCTTATAAAGCATGATAGCTTCTCACTTGTCCTTTGGAAGGGTTTTCAGCAGAGAAACGACGTTATGAGATCTGTGTTTGAAATGTTCAGTCCATTTGTGATGAGACAAGAATGGTTGCAGATAGATCGTTGGGAAAGTAGTATAGTAGCTCAGAAAAGAAATGATGGTAATTCGCTAGTGTGGTAGCAGTAGAGAGAAGTGGACTGATTAGAGAACCCTGTAGATCAGAAAGAAAAATAAACTATGGAGTTGGGTGAGATATAGGAAGGAGTAAATGATACAATAAAATATTTTACATGTGACTAGAAACGGATATTGCATAAAACTTTCTAGTGGGCCAGGCATAGTGGCTCATGCTTGTAATCCCAGCATTTAGGTAGGCTGATGTAGGAGGATCACTTGAGCCCAGAAGTTTGAGACCAGCCTGGGAAACATAGTGAAACTGTGTCTCTACAAAAGAAAAATTTTTTCTTTTTAGCTAGCTAGATGTGGTGGTGTGTCCCTGGAGTCCCAGCTACATGGGTGGCTGGGGGTGGCAGATGGCTTGAGCCCAGGAGTTTGAGGCTGCAGTGAGCTATAATCACACCACTGCACTCCAACCTAGGTGACAGAGTGAGACCCAGACTCAACCCTTCCCCCCACCGCAAAAAAAAAACCCAAAAAACTTTCTACTGTAAATTTTATAGAAGTCCTTAGTCATCTACCATTTTTAAAGTAGCCAAATATTCAAGACAAAATACTTGAAAAAAGTGTCAATAATAAAGTGTGAGTTAATTTAATTTCTCCAATTATTTCCTTTTTGATTTCCAGAGATACAAATAAGATTAGAACTTTTAACTCTGGAAAGGTAAAATGAGAGTGAAGAAGACAATAACTATGATTTTCTTGAGTTCCAGCTATGTGCCAATATTAGGCGTTTTAACATATGAAGTCTTATTTTGTGATCCCTTTTAATCCTCACACAAGCCTATAAATAAAATTGTCCTGGTCACCTATCTAGAAAATATTAGAGCCAGGATTCAAATCTAAATTTTTCTCATACCAAAAGATTACCTTTTTACTACCATCCTGAGATTATCAAAAATATTGCTCTGATAATCACACATTTATTTATTTAACCAGTCAGGATATGTCAGATTAGTGGACACCCTTGTAACTTGTTTTCAACAAAGAAATATCCTTGATGAGACTTGGTAACCCAGGATGTGTCGTGTGTGTGTGTCTGTGTATATGTATGTATATGCATTATTAGGAAAAACCAACTGTAATTGAACTTTTATGTTCTCGACACTTCTGTATCATTGTGTCACGTAATCCCTACAATAATCTCCTGAGATAGGTGTTGTCAGGATGTTATTCCCATTTTATAAATGAGCATACTGAAGTAAAGAGATGAATAGATCATATGATAAGTGACAGAGGAGGATTTTAACAACAGGTCTTTCTTTTTTCAAACCCCATATCTCATCTTTATTTTTGAAGGTGATGTCATGGAAGGAGAATATGACCTTCTACTAAGTGATGTTTCAGAACAACTTTTACAATTAAATAAAATTCTGTACCCTAGGAATCAACAGGGAGTTATTAAGAGCGTGGATTTTGACTTCAAGGCAGATACGGGTTTAAGTCCTAGTTCATTATCAGTTGAGAGCTTAGACAAAGTTTTAACCTCTAAACCTCAGGTTCCTCATTTGTGAAATGTAAAGAACAGTGGTTTGCATGTCAGAGTTGTCAGAATTACTGGCACTTAATAAATGCAAACTGCTATTATCAATAATACAGTGAATGATGATTGGTTTTAAAAAATTTAAAAATAGGATACCAAGGTGGGCTGTTGTTGAAAATCTAGTGTAATATTTCCCTGGCTGATTTAGTATTTGTGTTTTTTTCTCTCTCCCCGCTTGTTTTTGTTTTGTTTCTTGCCCCCTTAAGGATTTCTGTTTTTCTGACTGTTACATGAAAGGATGATTGCTCACAAACAGAAAAAGACAAAGAAAAAACGTGCTTGGGCATCAGGCCAACTCTCTACTGATGTTACAGCTTCTGAAATGGGGCTCAAGTCCTTAAGTTCCAACTCTATTTTTGATCCGGATTACATCAAGGAGTTGGTGAATGATATCAGGAAGTTCTCCCACATGTTACTATATTTGAAAGAAGCCATATTTTCAGGTTTGTCACTTTTCTATTAGCATTCTTACTGGATAGTTCGTAAAATTTTAAATGCTGGCCTGCAGATAAGTTTGTACACGGTGGTAGGAATAGGGTATTCTGCTTTAGAGATTTTAGGGCTTTTTTCCCCAAATCTTTGATGGTTACAATGTAAACCATTTTATAATTAAATAATAGTATAATACATAATAGAAACTTTAGTGTGAGGGAATAAGAATACAAAAAAGAAAAATATCTTTGATTCCTGTGGTTGGGTCCATTTGACGTAGGAAAACTTGAGATCATTGGGATTTCAACCTTTTTGTTAATGGTAACATAGTGCATTGATTGGTCTTAAATAAGCAGACTAATGTTTATAATTTACATTGTTGACACTGTTACCTAGTTCAGCTTTCCACATTTTAGATGAAGTTTTGGTATCTAAAATGACTGCACTTAAGTGATTTTTTTTTTTTTTTTTTTTTTTTTTTACAAAAATCAGACTTAATTCTGTTTTGCTGATCTGTAACATCTTGAATTAAGGGCTAATCACAGAATTATCTGTCTAGTTAGAAATGGATAATGGAGCATTAGACTCTGTTCTCCTAAAGTAAAAGATTGTTTATCTCTGACTCGTTCTTAGTACCTGTCTTTGAATGTTTAGCACCTCTTAGGTCTAAATTTGATGACAGTGATAATTAATAGTTACAAAAACAGCTCCTATTCTTTTGTGATAAATGGCAGTTTCATTTCCATATTCATGGTGGTATGTCTAGATATAAAAATGAAGATTCTCAGTGTTATTTATATGAGACCTCCTGGGGCTTTATAGAAATTTGTAAGATTTCAATAAATAGTTCTATGTATGTATGTAAGTTAAATACTTATTTTCTGATGGACATTTTGAAAAACTAAAATTGTATCTTGTGCTTGTACTAAATTTAAGAGTTTATTTCTAATCTATTATTTTCAGGTTGAAATGCCCAAAATGACTGGAATTGAAGCCTCAAAGTTTTAGTATTTGAGTTTTCCTTAAAACAGCAATCACATTAAGTGATTCTTTTGAGACTGTATAAATATTATTAGAAAAGTTGTTCATATTCCCATTCATTTTAATAGCTTCATTTTGAAGTCTGATTGTGGATGATTAAATGGCAGTGAAGTTACCTAAAGTTATTGTGGAAAGATACCCTGAGTACATTAAGTATTATAATGGTAGCAAATTTGCCAAAATGATTAATTTCCCATTTATTTAAAGAAGCATAGCTTTGTAATAACAATTTGTTCTCAACTAGTTTGATTTTTTAAATTTACAAACAAAATTTATACTTCTTGATACACAGTTCATTAACTGGGTTAAGTTTTAAGGTGAAATTTAAAATGATGTATTAGTTGACAAGTCATTTACTTTGATTTAAGGTATAAAACCGTATTTTATTTAATACACCAATTTAAATGCATTTTTATTCACATAAATAAGATTTCTAGTTAAGATTTCTATTTGTTTTTAGTTATTTTTCTTAAGAGATTTATATCTCTTAAAAAATCTTCATTTTATGTAATTATCCTTGTGTCACAGATTTAAAATGATAGTAATTTAAAACAAGTTGGACTACTTCTTATCTCCAAAAAACATTTTTATAGGAGTTTTAAATTGTGAGCAGACACTTCAGAGAATACTGAAGGATGGGGACTGAAAGTTGATCCTAAGTGAGAAAAGAAAAAAATAAGATACAGAAAGAGACTACCCCTTGAGGTAAAAGGATATGTATGGAAATATATTCACTGAAATTTAATTTTAAGAATTCATAAGGACATTATCAAAAAGTTTGCAATTTATGGTCAACAAATTAATTACAAAATGGATAAACTGTTTTTTTGATAACCAACGCAGTAATATGCAATGGCCAGAGGATGTTCATTATTTACCTTTGGGTTGATTTTAATGCTTAGTCTTCAATCAGAATTAAAAGGATATATGTATGCCACGTCAGGATGAATTTTGAATATAACAAGAATTTGGTTTTTTGGTCTTTGAAATACTGTTATCAAAATCTATAAATAAACAAGTTAATTTGAGTTGATGGAACCTTTTTGTTTTATAAACATAAATGTACCTCATTATAAAAGATAAGTAAAATGCTACATAATACTGTGTGTGTTTTTAATTTTGATGATTTTCAGCTTCTTTAGAATATCAGACTATTCCTTATTTACTTAACAAAAGTATTACAAAGATCTCGTGAGATGAAATCTTCAGGAAAGGTAAAATGTTTAAAATGCTCTAACTATTTAAGATGGTATTATTACATGTATCCCTATAGTCATGAGCCCTGCTTTTCATCTCTGGGTGTTGAGAAATATCCCTGGACTTCTTTTCTGTGGTTATCACTGCAATGTTGAACTGTGGCCAGACAGCAAAGAGCCGTTTCATTCACTGTTTTTCTCTTAAAGTGGAAGAGCCTTGTCAGTAATTTCTCAGTAACCCTCCCAATATTTTGTGTATTGCCTCCTTAAGAGGAAGATGCCATATTTTTGGCATTGTTTATTACCTTTTAATTCACATTTGTTAATTGTTAAGCCAAAAAGGCAGCTCTTAAGAATAAAGAATGTAGATATACAATTAAATCATCTTTTGGTTTAATCAGAATACCATTTTCTCTGTAATAACTTTTATCTGTTAATACCTTTATTACTAACTGCAGCAGTAATGTGCAGTCACTTGACTTTTACCAGAGATGTTTAATCATAGGTTGAGGCTAGTCTTAGATAAACAGCTTCATGATTGGTTTATGGCTACATTTTACCTTCTCCAAGTAGTTAGAAATGATATATAACTGTATATGGTGCTTTTCATTTTACAGAGTACTTTGTCATACAGACAAGTTTAATCACCCAGTCCCCTCAAAGGCAGGTACCTTTAGCTCTGTTTCACAGATGAGATGTATGTATAACTTATGTGATTTCATCAATGTCTTATTGCTGATAAATAATGGCCAGGTTATATGATTTGGTTAAATTGGTAGTAAAGGATGGCAGCAAAAGCTCTGAAAAGAGAATCAGAATCTAGGTTCTAGGCTTAGTTCTACTGACTAGCTTTGGAATATGGCTTAATTCATTTAATTTTTTGTTAAGAAAGAGGCACTTGTGCCAGATGTTATCAGTTTTACGAATCTGCAATTCAAAATTTGATTAGAGTTGGAGATTATTATGCATTGTTCTGAATGTTGGCAGTTTAGACCTAAGAAGACAGCTCAGTATTTGTTTTCAAATTATATGAAAACAAATTAATGAAAATTTCCTGAGAATATGAAGCTCATATTGTAATCGTCATTGAGGAACTGATTAGAAAAAATGTAAATGTCTGCCAAAGAGCTCTGTACTCCCAACAGGGTTAAGATATGTATATGGTTTATCTCTAATTTTCAAATTTACAAATATAAATAGCTTAATGTGGAAGATTAGAGGACTGAAAATATTCTATTCTTGCTGGGGTAAGTTAAGTGACAGAGTTTGGTAATTCTCTTTCCACTACTTAACCTCCAGGAGGAGGTTACCTTGTAGCCTTATACAACTAGCAGATGTGGAATTTGAAGTTTTAGATCTCTGTCCAGTGTCATTAAGATACATTAGGAATAATTGCGGAGTAAATGTTCTATCTTATATGAAAATGCTGAAGGCACTCAGTTATGCATATGCATGTTGTGTTTAATTATAACACTGTAGATTAATATATGTGCAGTATAAGTACCAATTCAGGTTTATGGTTTCCTCCCCGTGGAATAATGTGTTCTAAATTCTAAATAACAGACTCATATAAGTGCTTTTCAAGTTTATATAATAATTTTAAAGTCTGTCATTGTGACATACCTCCCCATTTTCGTGTGGAATAGCATTCAAGGAAGCTCAAAATCTGAGAATATGGAAAATGTAAAGGCTTTTTAATTGGGCTAGAAAGAATAGTATAAAATATCTAATTGTTGGCCGGGCGCGGTGGCTCAAGCCTGTAATCCCAGCACTTTGGGAGGCCGAGACGGGCGGATCACGAGGTCAGGAGATCGAGACCATCCTGGCGAACACGGTGAAACCCCGTCTCTACTAAAAAAATACAAAAAACTAGCCGGGCGAGGTGGCGGGCGCCTGTAGTCCCAGCTACACAGGAGGCTGAGGCAGGAGAATGGCGTAAACCCGGGAGGCGGAGCTTGCAGTGAGCTGAGATCCGGCCACTGCGCTCCAGCCCCGGCGACAGAGCGAGACTCCGTCTCAAAAAAAAAAAAAAAAAAAAAAAAAAATCTAATTGTTCTGCTACTCAGTGCTTGGAAATATTAACTGCCATTTTAAAATATATTTGAGGGAAAATAAATAGTCTAATAATTTCTTACAGCTTTTTTATTATATAGTACTATTTTAAAATGGATTTTTTGGTTTGTGACTATCGTGCCTTGTTTTTGTTTCTTTTTTCTTTTTTTTTGGCTTGGTTTTTAAATAGGCTGGAAAGGAAGATAAAAATGTAAGACCAATTTCAGATGAACTAGTCAAGTTCTCTTATTTATTTATTTATTTAATTTATTTTTTTGAGACAGAGTCTCGCTCTGTCGCCCAGGCTGGAGTGCAGTGGCATGATCTCTGCTCACTGCAAGCTCTGCCTCCTGGGTTCACACCGTTCTCCTGCCTCAGCCTCCCGAGTAGCTGGGACTACAGGCGCCCGCCACCGCGCCCGGCTAAATTTTTGTATTTTTAGTAGAGACGGGGTTTCACCTTGTTAGCCAGGATGGTCTTAATCTCCTGATCTCGTGATCTGCCCCCCTCGGCCTCCCAAAGTGCTAGGATTTCTCGTGAGCCACCGTGCCCGGCCAAGTTCTCTTATTTTTAAAAGATGCTTTCTAATTTAAGAGTGTATCACCTTTATATTATTAAAAAAATAATAACACTGACCTCATAAGTGATAGCTTCTGATGAATTGTTTTTACAGGACTATAGTCAGAAGTAGTATGTTAACTTTCTAAAACAAATTTTATTGAACAGTTAGGTTGAATAAAAAGTTTTTATTGAATTTTTTATTAAATGAGAAGTTTAATACCATTAAATAATATATTCTATTATGAGAGGTTCTGCATAAATTTACAAAGTCTTCATTGAAATCCTGTCTTGTGGGTTAACTCAGTTCTTTTCCCAGGGAGAATATACAGGAGGATGTGTAAATTTTTTTTTCAGACAAATTGCATTGTTACTTTTACCACTGATGCCTCTTATGTAACTTTACAGTGTGCCAGAAATTTTGTGAAATATTAGACACATTAAGCTGCTAGCCTCAGATGTGTACTGCTCTATATTACCCTAGAAATAAATCTTTTTAGAAGTGATTTCTAATGGATATCACTTAGAAGTTAATGTGAATGTTAATAGATCATTGTTTAGTGACTAGAAGGTATGAAATGAATCTTTGAGAAACGAAGTATGAAATACAAATAGCTCATTTACACCTGTGCCAGTTCTCAGTGCATTAGATTCCTCTTCTGCATTTGCCTAGAATGGTTTATATCATTTAACAATGTTTATAGTAGTAACTAGCATATTCACTGGAAGTTAAAGCCTGGTAAATTGCAGATCGCAGAGTACTTGTCATTAAGCTTAGCTTCTTCAACCATGTGCCAATATATCATAGTGATTAGGAGCTCAAATTCTAGACCCAGGATACCTGAGGTGGAATCCTCATTCTGCCATTTGCTAGTCGTTTGTAGCCCTGGGCAAGTTATTTATCTTCTTCCTTTATGCTTGTTTCCGTGTCTATTAAAAGGAGATAATGGGGGTTTTGTGACGATTAAATGAGTTTATGTGTGTAAAACTCTTAGAATAAGCATTTTCAAATGTCAGTTGTTACTATTTTCATAATCCCCGGTAGCTGAATAAAGTAAGTTGCTGTTTCTCGGGCTTCACTTTCATCCTGTAACTTCAAAAGTCATCACAGCAAAAGGAGTTTCCTAGTGATAAGTTCTGAAACATTTTTTCTCCTTATTTTCATTGCTTTCCCTAAAGAGGTTAAGCTGAATTAACAAGATTGATTTTCAAATTATTGTCAGGTTTTTTTTTAATGAAAGAAAACATCATGTTTTTTTCATTTATTTACTTAAGCATTTCCATGAAGTATTGGCAATACAAACACTGGTATTTTGTTAATGCATGAGAACAAAAAGTGGAGCTGGCTAATCTGTCTTCACTTGATAAGTGGAATGAAGCAGAAAATAAATGACTCAGATGGGTGAAATAGTAAATTAAAATTCAGATTACTGTATTACAGAGTGAGTAGATAAGCAAACATTGGGATACAGAAGTTTTACTATTCTAGACAACTAGTATTAAGACTTTAGTTGAATTTTATTATATTCACATCTATAATAACTTTGTAGTGTAAATTAAATTTCATTACATTTACAATGTGAACACTATGGCATTTGAAAATTATCTTGTATTTAGTTATATGACTCAATTAAGTACTATAACTTGAGAGGTGTAGAAATTTTTAATAAAACATATCCTGAATGACTTTCTTTTTCAGATAATTCACCAATTTAGATTTTACGCAGAAAATGAAATTGAAACTTAAATGTAATGTCTTTTCTTCCTTAGTCAAAATACTGTGGGATCTAGCTATAAATGTATTTGTTATTGAACACGATTGTATGTGAGGCAAACCTGTTTTCAAAGGTAGTTTGAATGGCTTACAGAATTACTAGTAGTAATTGCCATTTATGTATATTAAGACTATAAAGTAGCTTTATTTCTATTTATTTGATATTCACAACAACCTTGTAGGTAAAACAGGTATTATCAATTGTGTTTTTACTGAGGATGATCTGAAATCAGAGAGGCTAAGAGTTTTGTATGTGTTCTTTTCAAGGAAGAAGCTGATCAAGGGTTGGAACCCAGGTTTCTCTATCTAAATCTATTGTTTTTTACTGCATCAAGCAGCCACTTTCTTCAGTTTTGGTAAAAATGGAGTTTTCTTTAAACCATTTATGGCACAACTAGTTGAGGGCTTGCTGATTTATGAAGTTCCAACTGAAATATTATTAGGACATGCTCATGACCTCGTAGTTTACCCTTCTGCCCAAATATATAGGAAAGTTTATGAACCTTTGTGATTAGCATTTTCTTTATTTAGTCATCATGTTCATTTCTGTTTATTTGTGGGCTTCAGAAGTGTATTTAATTTCAGGAATTGGAATTCTTTATAGTGCAACTGAAGGAGCTTCTGAAACTTCTTACTAAAATAATTCTGACGCCATTTTTTAGTATGTTAGTTGGGGACAACTTCAAGATCTGTTTATTAGGGCTACCCTGTAGGAAAAAAAGGAATTGCAAGTTTGTAGATCATTTGTGCTGCCACCAATTATTAGAGTGTTTTGCAGTTGCAGTGATTTTTTTTTTTCTTTTATTTTTCTTGAAATCCAGGGACAGATTGGATACAGTGACTTTTAAGAAAAACTATAGCAGGGATTCCCAGGACCTTTTTACGCTGTTAAAAAAAAATTACTGAAGATCCCAAAGAGTTTTTATGTGGGTTGTATCTATTAGAAATTAAAACTGAGAAAGTTGAAAAGCATTTAATAATTTTAGAAATATATGGATTTCTACATGTTTAATTTCCTTGATTCTGAGAAGACCACAGTATTACTTTGGTTTATGTAGGCATTTAGGCCATTAGTATTTTGTAGTTTTTGCCCAACACTAATTTTGAGTATTGATGGTTGTTGTTGGCACTCTGAAAATCAAGCTCTTTTGGCCTGAGATTTAATGTTTCCTAAGTGTATTAATACCTGAAAATTTTATTGTAAAACATTAGAACACAGGATAGAAATAACTTTTTCTAAGACTAACATTTATTAGGTTTCAAAAAGAGGGCAGTGTAACTCTCTGTGATGAGAATCTCTCCACCTTGGTTTTGGTTAAGTCAGCAGAAGTACTAGCATACACCAGCTTTAGTTAGTTATATATGTGCCAAATAAGAGATTTGGCTGTACAAAACTGGGGAAAAAAGAGCGTATCAGGAAGGTTCCATAGGCTGGGCGCAGTGGCTCATGCCTGTAATCCCAGCACTTTGGGAGGCCAAGGCCGGTGGATCACCTGAGGTCAGGAGTTCGAGACCAGCCCGACCAACATAGTGAAACCTTGTCTCTACTAAATACAAAAAAAATCAGGCGGGTGTGGTGGCAGGCACCAGTAATCCCAGCTACTTGGGAGGCTGAGGCAGAATAATTGCTTGAACCTGGGAGGCGGAGGTTGCATTGAGCCAAGATTGCGTCGTGGCACTCTAGCCCAGGCAACAGAGCGAGACTTCAACTAAAAAAAAAAAAAAAAGACAAAAAAAAAAAAAAGGAAGGTTTTATGATTTTTTTACACCTATTCAAATTATATTATTTTCCCAGAAGTTTCCTTTATTTCATATCTACTAGATTTCATTTCAGAGCTAACCTATATCATTAACCTATTTCTACTGCTGCATAAAATATTACGTTGGTGCAAAAGTAATTGAGGTTTTGGCTATGTATACATATATATAATTTTTTTTAGTGACCAAATCCGCGGTTACTTACTTTTCCACCAACTAAAAATAGTTGCAAACATTTATGAAGGGCCTACTGTGTTCCAGCCACTGTTCTAAGTGCTTTGTGTGTTTTAATTCATTTAACCCAATAACCCTGTGAACTAGCTACCTTACCTTCTTTTTATAGGTGAGGAAACTGAGGCACAGAGGGGCTAAGTAACTCACCCAAGGTTTCTCAGCCATGGAGTTAGAATTCAGTCAGGCAGTCTGGTTTCAGAGACTATGCTTTTCAACCACTATACTGTATTGCCTCAACTAAGTAAACCTACCAAACTAACATTACCAGTTATAAAAAAGAGATAATAGTGATACTTATTAAATTAAGACAGTTGTTTAAACTGCATATTCACATTTTCCCTAAGAATTACAAAAATTGTTTTTTGTTTTTTGTTTTTTGTTTTTTGTTTTTTTTTTGAGACGGAGTCTCGCTCTGTTGCCCAGGCTGGAGTGCAGTGGCGCGATCTCGGCTCACTGCAAGCTCCGCCTCCCGGGTTCACGCCATTCTCCTGCCTCAGCCTCCCGAGTAGCTGGGACTACAGGCGCCCACAACTGCGCCCGGCTAATTTTTTGTATTTTTAGTAGAGACGGGGTTTCACCGTGGTCTCGATCTCCTGACCTTGTGATCCGCCCACCTCGGCCTCCCAAAGTGCTGGGATTACAGGCGTGAGCCACCGCGCCCGGCCTGAATTACAAAAATTGTATATCAAGCTTTAAAATTATGTTTATGGGGAAAATTTCAACAACACATAAAATTCCTAAAATATTTTACCTACTTGTATTTCATTTTAAAAATAGATTTTATTTTTTAGAACAGTTTTAGATTACAGAAAAATTGAGATAATAATACAAAGTTCCCATATAGTCCATACACTGTATTAACATCTTACATCTCTTAGAGTTATAGAGCCAGTGTTTGATAACCAGTAATAATGATGCATTATTATTAACTAGTGTCTATATTCAGATTTCCATAGATTTCCTCTAATACTCTTTATTATCTTCCAGGATCCTATCATATTACATTTAATTGTTTCTCCTTAGGTCTTCCTTGGCTGTAAGCTTCTCAAACTTTCCTCATTTTTATTTTAAGGAATACTGATTAGGTGTTCTGTAGGATGGCCCTTGATTAGAATTTGCCTGACATTTTTCTCCTCATTAGACCAGGGTTATGGGATATTGGGAGGAAGATTACAGATGTAAAGTGTTGTTTTCATCACTTTATATCAGGGATATTTACCTTGAACATGATTTGTCACTGTTGATGTTGACCTTGGTCACCTGTCTTCATAGTGTTTGTCAAGTTTCTCCACTGTCAAGTTACTCTTTTTGTCCTCTTTTCCATACTACACTCTTTGGAAGAAGTTAGTCCACATAGGTCATATGTTTCACCTTCTTGAGAGCAAAGTATTTGCACACATTTTTTACAGTTCTTTTACACTAGAGATTTGTTTCTTTTCCCCTGTTTACTAATGTATTCAATCATTTATGTCAGTATGGACTCATGAACATTTGTTATGTACTTTAGGTTATAATCCAATATTACTTTATTTGTTGCTCACATAGTTCCAGCTTTGGCTATTGGAAACTTTCAGTTGGTTCCTGTGCACCTTTGACATGCCCTCCTCACTGTAGGGTGTTTTTTGTTGTTTGTTTTAGTTTTTTTTTTTTTTAAGTTCTTTCTTCCTTTCTGGCATTACAAGATGCTTGTTACTTATCTTGAACATTTCTACCCCGGTCCTAGAATCAGCTATTTCTCTAAGGAGACCTGGTTGCTTTCATTGGAGAATAGTATTAGAAACCAAGATCTGGGTGCTAGGTGTGCTTGTTGCTACTGTCATTTCTTTTAGGCCCTCTCAACTAACAAAGAAATATATATATATATATATTTTTTACATATAGATATTTATATAGACATACATATTTTATGTGTACATTTTCATGAATATATTTATACATGCATACATATGTGCACATACATTTGTATGTATATATGTACATATGTGTATATATGTTTAAATATATACACATAAATATTTCTATATGTAGTCATACAGAAATGTGTATAAAAGATATAAATATGTATAAAAATATATACTTATATAAATAATACAGATGACTTGATACAGAAATATGTGTATATACATACATGGGTCATAATGAGTATGACCCATCACAGTATTCAGTATTACATTGAATGAAATAATATCCTTTTGTTTTTAATAGTGCCTAGCACATAGTAAGTGCTTAATAGATATTAACTCTTATTAAAAACCAATGCCGTGTAAGTTTACAGAAAGGAAAATTATATAAGAGTACCGTACTTAAAGTAGTTGTCTTGTCAGACTTTTGAGGATTACTTTAGGGGTTAAAGGTAGGGTGATTATACTTTCTGATTTACTTGGGATGAAGATCGTAGAATGTGATTGTTGTGCTAGCATGACTGTGAGTAGCATCCCCCTTTCCACTAGCAAAAGTATTTTGGTTTGAATGATAAATTATATAGTCATCTTATTTAAGGGGTAATAAAACTGCATCTCTCTGACCTAGAATGATGTAAATGAGTGGAGTAGGCTGGGAGAAAATGAATGGGCACTGAGAAGAAACTCATCTATCTAAGTGAGCAGCACTGCTCTGTTCCAGCTACTGTGGCCGAGGAGGAATGTGGCCCTGAGTGTAAAAGATTTTGATTTTTCAGGAGTAGGCAAAATCTAGAATTTGTGTAATGATCCCTCAATTTTTCATCATTGGCAACTAATTCAGTTTTTCTAAAAAGCACAAAAACTCATTAAAGGTCTGTACATTTTATCATAGGTAAATTATATCATAATTTTAAAAATGTGTAGGTTAGATGATGATCTTTATATGCCTGAGTTACTGGATATGTTAAATAAATATATGATAGTAAAAGTATAAGACAAGGAAAACTTACGTTATAAAGTTGTCTCAAGGGAAGTCTGGAGCACATATTAAAACTGAGAAAACTGAAAAATGTAGTACTTAAATTGACCATAACTGTGAGAGCCTTTGAAATCCTTAATGAATTAAAATGACTTAAGGATTTTCTGAAGGCTTTTTAAATTGTATGTAATTGCAACAGTGAAGATAGAAATGAACGTATAGTAGGCAAAAATTGTGTAACCAAGGCTTCTACTTGAAATGTGCTTCAGGTGATGTTTTGTAGTTTAGATTTGTGGAACTTTGCTCTGGAAATAAATTATTTTTTTTTCTTTTTAAAGACTGTTTTAAAGAAGTTATTCATATACGTCTAGAGGAACTGCTCCGTGTTTTAAAGTCTATAATGAATAAACATCAGAACCTCAATTCTGTTGATCTTCAAAATGCTGCAGAAATGCTCACTGCAAAAGTGAAAGGTAAGGAAGATATAGTCAAAGTGGGTTGCTGTGGGCAAAACGGAGCCAAGTGATATATTTTAGTTTATAATGAATATATAGCCAATTCCTCTCATTGCATTTGTATGATGTATGTCAATAAGGAGTTAATATATACTTTGATACTGAAATATTCCCACTAAGTCACACCTAAAGCTTTCTTCTTTTTAAAAACTAACTTTATTTAGCAGCAAATACTTTAAAAAGACTAACTGAAACCGAACAATTGATGTTTAAAATTTGAGTTTTTTATGAATGAGTGCATGCTCTTTCGAGGTGATTAGTGTACAAGAAGTCTTTGTTATGTGAGGACAATTGGTGTTGGAGAGTGGTAATCTCTAGTGACTACTTAAAAGAGGGAATCAAATGCAGAAAAAGAAGGCTTAATTGGGACCTTATTTTAAAATGTGAAAATGAAATTAAAATTATAAAATAAGTTTATCATATATATGTATGGGTGTGTGTGTATCTATAGCATATAGATGCTAAAACTTAGCATGAAGAGTTGGACCATTATCCTCTGATGAAATGACTTGCCACTCAAAATTGTGAAAATTATTCTGGGTTGCGGTATATAAAAGAAAGATTGAGAACGAAGTGAGTATTTGAGAAGAAATGAGACAGGAGGCAGGGAAATTAATTAGGAGATTGTTAGGAATAATGGGCTAGATGAGGGTTGAAGCTGAGGGCTTAAGCTGGGTGTGGTAGTGGTCAAATGCGATTTGTTATATAAGAGGGAATGAATGTCAGTTTGACAGAACGACACAGTTTGAATGTTAGTGGTTATGGAGAAGTTCGGTGTTGAAGATGTGGACTTGGGAATTGTTGATGTATAGGTAGTGGAAAAGGATGACATCAAATGAGTATGCAGAGTAAGTAGAGGACTGATGTGAGATCCCAGGGAGAGAGAGAAGATATAGAGGAATTGGAGAAACACCTAACAGGTAGGGAGTTGGACCTACAAGGAGGTGACATGGAATTTTAAAAGTGCAGGGTTTTAAGAAGTTATTATCAGTGTTAAATGCCACCGATAAGGTAAATGGATTCAAAGTAATAAAACTAAAAAATGTGACCTTTAGGTAGCAGTGATGTAGCAGTCAGAGACAGACAAGGTAACAGCAATCCTGTGACCAATTCTGTGATAGAGGTATGCCTAGGCACCATGGGAGCACAGAGTGAGGAACTCACTCTAGGCTGAATGAGGAAAGGAAACTCTCCTTTTGGGGAAAGGGATTGCCTGTCCTGAGTCAAAGGTCAAGTAGGCATTAACTGGACTGGGCTGAGTGGGAATGGGGCTGCGATACAAGAACTCTGGGTGAGAAGAACACGATGAGATTGGTGAACAGGATCATATTCGGAGAGGCTAAAGGGCATGCGTCAACGGATGAAGCAGGAAAAAAAAAAAAAACCTTGTCTACAAAATATAGTTCACATACTTAAGGAAACCACCCCACCCAGCACTTTTTGACATAGATTTATCATGTTTGTGTGGTTTCCTTTTTTCTGTATTTCAAACACTGAAAAAAATGTAGATGATTTTAAATGGGAAATATGAATAGCTTCTTCTGTCCTGACTTTCAAAAATGTGCTTAGTAACCAAATTTGTTTCTAAATAGATTGTTTACAAGTACCATTTAACTTTACTTAGATAGGGAAATTTGCGTCTATAGATAGTAAAATTTCCATGCTTGGAAATAGCAACCTAGTTCAATTGTTGTCAGTAGCTATTGTGTGCGGTCAGGATGTCCTGGGGAAGGAGTGCGCCTGTGTATAGTTGGTGTCCACATTCCAGAAACAAACTTGAAGAGAGTGCTGTCTCAGATACCTTGAAGATCTTTTTGTCTTTGAGGAAAAGTAATTTTCTGAATATTATTTTCCACTATTACTATCTTTAAACTTGGGATTATTGTTACTCTTTTACTTCTGTGCTGGATGACATTTAAAAGGGGAAGATTATTTTGTTGTTGGGAAACTTCCTCTGTTTCAGTAGGACTCCGTGAGACTAGAACACTTTAAATAATTGTGTTTTCTTTGTGTTAAATTTGTATGGTTTATAATAAAACTTCTTTCCCTGCCCCAACTCTTATTTTGAGGCCATTTAAAAATATCATTGATACTCCAATTGAAAAATATTCAGCGACTTGAATAATTGAGGTCAAATCAACTTAATTAATTATTTCATTTAATGGCAATTTAGTTTTCAAAACCTGGAAAGGCAGAGAGTAGGTAGAAACCATTTTGAATATCTGTTCAGTGCCAGCCAGTCTAAGTGCTTTAAAAACCTATCAATGTACAGTAGTAGCTATTTCAGAAAGGAAAAGTTTTTGGGACAGAAAGCTGTCTGGAATATGGGGATCCTTTATATTAGTTAAGGTTTCAGTCTTTTTGTTTGTTTAAGAGATGGCATCTCACTCTGTTGCCCAGGCTGTAGTGCAGTAGCATGTTCATAGCTCACTGTAACCTTAAACTCCTGAACGCAAGCAATCCTCTCACCTCAGCATCTCAGTTAGCTGGGACTACAGATGTGAGCTGTCACTCTCCTAGCTGATTTTTAAATTTCTAAAATTTTTCACAGGCACAGGGTCTTGCTATGTTGCCCAGGCTGATCCTGAACTCCTGGCCTCAAGCAATCCTCCCACCTTGGCCTCTAAAATTCTGGGATTACAGGCATGAGCCCCCACACGGGGTTCATCATTGAGTGTTTTTTTTTGAGACAGTGTCTCACTCTGTTACACAGGCTGGAGTGCAGTGTCATGATCTCAGCTCACTGCAGCCTCCGCCTCCTGGGTTCAAGCAATTCTCCTGCCTCCGCCTCCCGAGTAGCTGGGATTACAGATATGTGCATCACACCCGGCTCATTTTTGTATTTTTAGTAGAGATGAGGTTTTACCATGTTGGCCAGGCAAGTCTCAAACTCTTGACCTCAGGTGATCCGCCTGCCCTGGCCATCGAAAGTGCTGGGATTATAGGCATGAGCCACCTCGCCTGGCCCCATCGTTTAATTTTAACTCTGTGTATGTTTAAAAAACAGCAGTGACTTAGGTATATGATTAACTTTAAGACCTTAAGTATGAAATGCATTTTTTCAAATCTACCAAACAATAGAAAAAAATACAGAATAACTTTAGAATCAGGGATGTGGAATCGTATTTGTATTACCACAGGTTTGAATGCATGAAGTGTGTCTGCTTCCTCTGTATAAGTGAGAAAAAGGAATCTTTACCCATATTTTTTATTTTAAATGTGGAGTTTACCTTCTAATAACTTTTAAAAGAAAAATCTTTAGTTTTTTTCCCATTCATTCTAGTAGTGATTTGCGTTTCCTGTGTGTCCTCCTGTTTCCAAGCAGGAAATTAAGTCTGACAAAATATTTGCAATATGGTAAGAGAGATACAGCCTGTTTTTAAAGGAGATAAAGGTATCTTCAGAACTCAGTAATTTATTATGTACTATTTGTTTTCATTATTTTCAGTTATTTTGGACAATCTTATTTCTAATATAAATGAAAGTAACCCTTAATTTAGGTTTTTTATGTTCTGCATTTTACCCTATATTTAAAAATTGGTAAACAAAAAAGAAAAATAAGTCTTAATTATGCCTTCAAGATTGTAGAAGCCTTATACTTCTGTTTTGAAAACTTGATTTTATTAATAGGCAGTTCACACGGAATGCAAATGGTATAAAAGGGTATTGAATGATGAAGTGTTTTTGTTGCCTTTGACCGTTAGTCACTCATTCCTTTACCTAGATAAGCGACAGCCTTTATTGGTCTCTTGTGTGTTTTTTCAGAGATATACATATACAAGCACATACACGGATGTGTTCTCTTTTTTAACCTCCTTTTTACACAGATGGTAGCGTTCTGCTCCTTGTTCATTGTCCTGGTTACCTGCACGGAAAGGGTTTCCTCATTCTTTTGTTACTATTTGTTTTTTCAAAGCTGTATGGTAATCCCTTATATTGATGTACTATAATTTATTTAACCAGTTAACTACTGATGGATGTTTGGATCATTTCCAGTTTTTTTTCTATTACAAACAATGCTTCAATAGTCATGCAAATTCCTAGATGAATAATTGCTGAATCAGCAAGCATGTGTGTTTATATTTTTTGATATTACCAGATACCCTCAGTATAGGTTCTGCCCTTCTGATAGCAGTGCTGAAGAGGCTGATTTCCTGTACCTTTGCCAACAGACCTGGTTACAAAGCTCTGTTATCCAGTGTGATAGTGAAAAGTGGTATCAGTCTAGGTTTGATTTGCATTTCCCTCATTTTGAGTGCAATTGAATATCTTTTCATTTGTTTCAATACCATGTTTACATCCTTTTATGTTAATTGACCTTTTGTCTGTTTTTCTTTTGCGGATAGGTCTTCTTTTATTATTGATTTATAGAAACTCTGTGTAAGTAAAATTAGCCTTTAGTCTTTGATTAATGTTGAAAATTTTTTTTACTTGATTTTTCTCTTTTATTTTTGCATTAACATTTTTCAGTGTTTTTTATGGTTTCTGGGTTTTAAGTATCAGGAAAGACTTCTCTGCTCTGAGATTATAATAGAATTCTTGAATGTTTTTTCTTCTGATGTTTCATTTGTTGAAGTTAAGTCTTCAGAAACATTGTAAAGTATCTAAGCGTCTGGTAAGTTTTAGCAGGTAATTCATCTTTTCGCCACTAATTTGAGGTGTCATCTTTATCATAAATATACTACATTCTCACATATATCTGTTTCTGGACCTTATTCTGTTTCATTGATTTGTTCAGTTGTATGCCCAGACCATTCTGTTTTTATTGTAGTTTTTGTGACATTTTAATATATGGTAGGGATAACTTGTTTAGAATTTTATTTTTTCCATGAAGATTTTTGAATTGGCTGTTTGGTTCCAAAAAATACCTACTTTTAAAAAATTTATAGATTAAATTAAGGAAAATATACATACTTAGTATTTCTATCCAAGAATATAATATGTACTTTATTTCTTCAAGTTGTCTTTTGTGTTCCTCGGAAGCAACTTAAAGTTTTCATTAGGTAGGTCTTGTAGCTTTTTTGTTTTTTTCCCTGTGTATTTTATTCTTCCCCCCCCCCCCTTTTCATGCTTTTCTTCCATTATATCTTTTAATTGATGGTTTTTGAACTGTGGGCTCTGACTCATGACATCAAGTTAGTGGATTGTGACCAGCATTTTTTAAAAATGAAAGAGAATAGAAAAGAAAAATCAGAAGCAACACTTATTATATAAAACTTATGTGTCAGAAATGTTATAGGTGTTATATAAGTGATTATTATTATTATATGTGTATAGAATACTCAGTCATGATGCAATATGTATTTTTTCCCAAGGTTGTGGTAAAAAAACATTTGAAAGTTGCTGCTCTGATAGGTTGTATGAATGAAAGCTATTCATGTGATTTCTTGAAGAGATACTAAATGTGTCTTAGGGCTTTTTATTGTGATTTAATAGGGAACTCAAGGGAGGCAATTATTTAAACCTTAAGCAACATTTTAATGAGCTTTTGAAGAACTATTAATAGAGGGGATGGAGTGGAGACAGAGACACCAGTCAGGTTGCTAAATAGTTCAGACTAGAGGTAAAACATGGGCTTTTAAATTAAATCAGTGGCAAATGGGGATGGAAAGGAGGAAAAAATATTTTAGAGGCATTTTTGAAAGTGAAGCTAATAAGCTAAGGATTGTATGGAAAATAGCAGGTGGAAAGTAGGAGAAGAAATATATCAGCCTATTAGAAATGCAAATTGAGCTCGGAGGTTAAAACTAGACAGGTAGCTTAGGAATTTGTTCCCTCAAAGGTATGGAAGTGGATGAGATTCTGTAGGGATAGTGTATATAAAGAAAGAACTATAGAGGCTAAGTAGAGAAAGCTCTATGAAGTACAGATTGTCTACAGATGGATATTGAACAGAGGAAGAGAGCTTGTGTTTACTGAATCCAAGCACTGTACTCTGGGTGCTTCACACTTGTTTTCTCAGTCATTCCTCTCAATAATATGCTGTTTTGCTTATGAGGAAATTGAAGTTAGGTAATGTATCCAGACTAACACATAAAGTAGTAGAAACCAGATTTAAACTCAGGGCTGAAACTCCAAAGCCTTATATTACTTTTATATCACCTCTTATTTTGCAGATATGGAAACTGAGGCATAGAGAGAAGTTTGTCCAAGTTTTGCATATATATTAAGTGGTAGTGTTGTTGAAACTTGCAAAAAGGTTTAGTAGCTTGAAGACTTATAAGAAAAAAGACCTCTAATTTTGACTGATAGGAGGTTATTGTTGACAGTGTTTTATGTTATTATATGATAATAATAGCTAACATTTTTGAACATCTTCTATGTAACAGGCTCTGTTCTAAGTTCATTTAATCTTCACAACAGTTCTTGAAGTATGTAATTATCCCCATTTTATAAATTAGGAAACTGAGTTACAGAGGGGTGAAGTTATGTAACATTGTAAGAGGGAGAGTTAGGATTTAACTTAGGCAGACTGACTTCAGAGCCCATCCTCTTTACCAGGGGCTGGCAAACAGGCTGGTGGGCCAAATCTGGCCAGCTGCCTGTTTTTGTAAATAAAGCTTTATTGGAACACAGTTAGTCTTATTCATTTATGTATCATCTATGGCCCCTTTCAACAGAATTGAGTAGCTGCAACAGACTGTATGGCCTGAAAAATGTAAAATATTTACTACCTGGTCCTTTATAGAAAAAGTTTTCCAGTCTCTGATAACCATTAAAGTGGGTGTAAAGCCAAATCTTGAATGTAATGTTAACTTGGGAAGAAAGGCAATATAGGCCATGGCATGGCCTATTTATAGCAGTTCAGTAGTGAAGAAACGGTAAATGGATTGAATGGTAACTTTAAGGAGAAATATGGTAAAATGAACATTTTTTTCACATAGGAAAGATTTGAGTATGTTAGTAGCATAAGAAAAAACGTCAGTTGAATAGGAGATAATGAAGCTGTGAGGGAGGAGTAAGGTTGGTATAGGGTTTTGGGGAATGTAGGAAAGAGTAGGAATATTTATTATTGGAAAGGAGCCAAAGACTTTTCTTTGAAACACTGAGCAGGAGCAAAAAAGATAATTATGTTAGATATTAGAAATATAGGGTTGTTTTGAAGTCAGACAAAGGCATTAGGAATAGGAATTTTCATTAGGTGGCTATAACTTCACTCAAGTAGGGATGAAGATAAGATGGTTCAAATGTTGAATTGATTCAATAATTATTCTTTTCACTACTCAACGGTTGTTACAATTATTATTTTTTAATCTCCCCGTCATGTTTAGTGTGATAAAAAAAATATAAGAAAGTAAGAATAATTATACAATTTTGGATAGTGTTATAAACTATTTTTTTAGCAGGTTAAAGTTAGGGAATACAAGTAGGATTTACATTGTTGATGGTATTATGTTATAAATTACTATTTAAAGTCTACTTTACAATGTATTTTTATAAACAGCTTTATTGAGGTATGATTGTATAATAAACAATGGTACCATTTGAAAATTCTGACATATGCATCATACTCCTGTGAAATTGTTATCATTCTACCTGTATCTCCTGGTCCCCCCTTTCACGAATTTTGATGTGTTGTTTTTTCATTTTTATTCTGCAAAATCCCTTTTTTTAATTTTTTGAGATGGAATCTTGCCCTGTCACCCAGGCTGGTGTGCAGTGGTGTGATTTCGGCCCACTGCAGTCTCCTGCCTCAGCCTCCTGAGTAGCTGGGATTGATTACAGGAGTGCGTCACCACCCCCAGCTAATTTTGTACTTTTAATAGAGATGGGATTTCGCCATATTGGCCAGGCTGGTCTCGAACTCCTGACCTCAGGTGATCCTCCTGCCTTGGCCTCCCAAAGTGCTGGATCAGAATACTTTTTAATTTCCTTTTTTCTTCTTTGACACCTGGGTTATTTAAAAGCGTGTTATTTAGTTTCTAAATATTTGGAGATTTTCCGGAGATCCTTCTGTGGCTTCTAATTTAATTTCATGTTATCACAAAAAATATTTTGCCTCATTTGAATCCTTTTAAACTCATCAAGACTTGTTTTATGGCCTGTAATATAGTCTATCTTGGTATTTCAGTGTGCATTTGAAAAGAACATGTTAGGTAGGGTGTCATATAAATGTCTTGTCAAGGTGGTAGATAGTGTTGTTCTAATCATCCCTATGCTTACTTATTTTCCATCTACGTGTTCTGTCAGTTATTGCGAAGGGTTATTGAAATCACCAGTTATAACTGTGAATTTATGTGTTTTTCGTTGTGTTTTTTAAAGTATTTTCAAACTCTGTTTATTAGGTACATAAATATATGGAGTTATGTCCTTTTTTTGTTTTTTGGAGACAGAGCCTTGCTCTGTTGCCCAGGCTGGAGCACAGTGATGTGATTTCAGCTCACTGCAACCTCTGCCTCCTGGGTTCAAGCGATTCTAATGCCTCAGCCTCCCCAGTAGCTGGGATTACAGGCATGCACCACCATTGCCTGGCTAATTTTTTGTATTTTTAGTAGAGATGGGGTTTCGCCATGTTGCCCAGGCTGGTCTTGAACTTTGAGCTCAGACAGTCTGCCCACTTCTGCCTCCCAAAGTGCTGGGATTACAGGCATGAGCCACCGCGCCTGGCTGTTATGTCCTTTTGATGAATCGACTCTTTCATAATTGTAAGTGACTCTTTTTATCCCTGGTAATGCCCTTTGTATAGAAATCTTTTTTTTTTTTAAATAAGAAACAGTTTTGGTCTGTCAGCTAGGCTGGAGTGCAGTGGTGCAATTATAACTAATGTCAGTCTTGAACTCTTGGCTGCAAGTGATCCTCCTGCCATGGCCTCCCAAAGCCCTGGGATTATAGGCATGAGCCACTGTACCTAGCCTATTTCTTATGTTTTATCTGAGTGTGTTTTAGTTGTTTCAGGTAGAAGTATAATCTGTTTCTCTATCTTGGTCAGAGTGAAGTCAGAATATTTTTTAAATGCCCATTATTTAAGAACCATATTTGCAATGGTAACTTTTTCTTTTTGTTTGTATCAGTGATATTTCGAAGAATCTGATGAAGGTTATGGATCTTAGCCTCCCGCCTGCCAATTTACAGAGGCTTATTATGCTTATAAAATTTTAGTTGCAATTTCGTGGAATTTATAGGCTTGAAGTTTAATTCACTCCTACCTAGGAATTCTTGCTTTCCAACTCTCGTTGCGTATTAGAATTACATGAGAGAGCTTGCGACAAAATGTATTCTTCACCACATACCTATGAAATCTGAATCTTTCATTAGTGGGACCCAGACTTTGTTTTTATTAACAAAACTCCCCAGGGAATTCTAATGTGCAGCCAAGATTAAAAACGACTCTGTTTTAAAGCAGAGGATGACTACTACTTCAAAAGATTTCTCTTCCTTCCTTTTATTGGCAAGAATACTAGGGAGGAGCTATATAGGGAACCAGTTACTCTTTATACCCAGTCAAAGTAGCACCGGTTACTTTAAAAAAAAATTGCCAATTCCACCTTCAGACTTTGTCTTGGTAAACTGTGTTTGCGCTTTTAACAAGAGTGCATACAGAAGTTAAAATAAGAAATCTTTTTCGGTTGTGTTTCATAATTTGCTTTAACAAAATGCAAAATATTAGGATATCGCTATTGTAAACAAAAGGCAGCTGTATGTCAACATGGACCTCAGAGCCCAAGAGCTTGTTATAAGAAATAAGGCTGTAAGTAAATAGGAATTTTAATTTTCCAAATCACTGGGTTTTTTTTTTTTAAATGTGATATGCTTTGTTACAGGTTTTATGTTGTATCAAGTATATGTATGTGTGTATATATATATATGACTTTACTGGTAATTCATTCTAAAAAATGTACCTCATATTGCCTTCAGTGAGCTACAATGTGTTTGGCTGATTTTAAAATGCCAGAAAGCAGTAAGGAAGAGAAAATAGCACAGAACACTCTTAATAATTGAGAGGTGTGGTATAACATGGACTCTGTGACTCCAGCACTGATTGATTTCACATGGCGTCAGTTTTTAGATGTGTCAAATTATGTAATCTATGGAGTAGTTAGTTTGGAATGCTGCTTTTATGCAAGCTGATTCTTTTATATGAATTTCATAATGAAGAATTTGAACATCATGTCCATTTTGTATGTTAGGCTTTTCAATTTCTGAATCTTCTAATGCTCTTGAACTAATGATGAAGTTTTAAAGGATTAAATGATTCTGTATAAATCTAGTTTAAAGCATGTTTTTCCTTATTGTAACCAACTTTTCTTTACAGCTGTGAACTTCACAGAAGTTAATGAAGAAAACAAAAACGATGTCTTCCAGGAAGTGTTTTCTTCTATTGAAACTTTGGCATTTACCTTTGGAAATATGTAAGTAGAGGACTGTCATTTAAAGCAGCTGGGCCTAGGTGTCTTAGTGAGAGTGTGTTGCATTATCCAGTAAGATACATGGGAAATGAAGTATTAAATATCACAACTTTGGAAAAACGACCTTCTGTATGGCCTTATTACTATATTTGAAGGTATTTTTTTTTTTTTTTTTTTTGAGACGGAGTCTCACTCTCGCCCAGGCTGGAGTGCAGTGGCGCGATCTCGGCTCACTGCAAGCTCCGCCTCTCGGGTTCACGCCATTCTCCTGCCTCAGCCTCCTGAGGAGCTGGGACTACAGGCGCCCACCACCGCGCCCGGCTAATTTTTTGTATTTTTAGTAGAGATGGGGTTTCACCGTGGTCTCGATCTCCTGACCTTGTGATCCGCCCGCCTCGGCCTCCCCAAAGTGCTGGGATTACAGGCGTGAGCCACCGCGCCCGGCATTTGAAGGTATTTTTATAGCTATTTAGAAGCAACATCCATTTGCAAGTGACTGTGGTTTATGTGAACAGATTCCTAGGGATTTATTTCTAAGGTTCTTATTTTTAAAAAATTATTTTAGATAACATGTTGAATGTAAACCATGTCACAAAGAAGTGTAATGACTTGTCTTTCTTTTTTTAACCTCCCTGGATAGCCTTACAAACTTCCTTATGGGAGATGTAGGCAATGATTCATTATTGCGACTGCCTGTTTCTCGAGAAACTAAGGTAAGCTAAGTTTGTGTGAAAGCAAAGTCTTTAATGTTTTTAACCTCATATTTCAACTATTGCCTAATCTTAGGCCGGGGGTAGTGGCTCATACCTGTAATCCCAGCACTTTGGGAGGCCGAGGTGGGCGGATCACCTGAGGTCAGCAGTTTGAGACCAGCCTGGCCAACATAGTGAAGCCCCGTCTTTACTAATAATACAAAAAATAGCCAGGCGTGGTAGAGGGCACCTGTAATCCCAGTTACTCGGGAGGCTGAGGCAGGAGAATTGCTTGAACCCAGGAGGCAGAGGTTGCAGTGAGCTGAGATCACACCACTGCAGTCCAGCCTAGGTGACAGAGTGAGACTCTGTCTCCAAAAAAAAAAAAAGCAAAATTGCTATGAAATAACAGAATATGAGGAATGTATGGATAATATTTCTTTAAAGGTTTATGGTAGTAATATTTTTAATTGGCTAAACTTTTCTGCTGAATGCAAGCAAAATACGTAAAAAAAAACTGCATCAGGGACCTGTGTTGATCATTTTCTGTTAAGGAAGAGCAAATCCAAAAAGAATTTCAACAGATATTTGGGACCAGGTATAGTGACTCATGCCTATAGTCCCAGCACATTAAGAGGCCAAGGTGGGAGGATCATTTGAAGCTAGGAGTTCAAGACCATCCTGGTTAACATGATTGAGACCCTGTTGCTACAAAAAATTAGCCAGGTGTGGTGGCACACACTTATAGTCTCAGCACTTTAAGAGGTCATGGTGGGAGGATCACTTGAGGCCAGGAGTTCAGGACCGGCCTGGTTAACATGATTGAGGCCCTGTCCCTACAAAAAATTAGCCAGATGTGGTGGCACAAGTCTGTAGTCCCAGCTACTTGAAAGGGAAGCTGTGGGGGGGTTCACTTGAACCCAGGAGTTCAAGGCTGCAGTGAGCTGTGATTGTGTCATTGCTCTTTAGCCAGTGAGACTCTGTCTCTAAAAAAACACAAAGAAACAAAAACAAAAACAAAAATCCCAAATATATGGAAATTTGCCAAGGACTTATATTATTATAAAAACTTCACGTCCTTCCTAAAATTATATAAAATAAAAATGACTATCTAAGGCATTTGTTATATGTATTACAATATTGCCAAAAATTATGACTGATTCTGAAGCCATCCATTGACAAATGAAGGCGAATGATGAAAAGTTTTAAGATGTTTAAATATTTTGCTATTATTCATGATTATTCCTAAAGTTTATCTTTTCAAACTATTGCTACTACCTCAGAAGATAACACAGTTTATCTGTGTGGCAAGACACTGAACAATTTAAATTTTAGGTGTGAATCGTATTTCCTGTTTCTGTACCTTTATTGTGCATACATATGATACTAATTCTTAACAGGAAAAAATACTTTTTTCTTTTTTTTTCTTTTATACTTTTTTTTGAAGGTTTTAATTTGTTTTAGAGATTGGAATAAAAAAGCTATGATGATATATAATCCTAATAATAAAATTACTTTGACCAACAGTTTTGAAAAATATCCTTTAAAAATAATAGCTGCAGCCTGGGCGTGGTGGCTCATACCTGTAATCTCAGTACTTTGGGAGGGTGAAGTGGCTGGATCACCTGAGGCCAGGAGTTTGAGACCAGCCTGGCCAACGTGGCGAAACCCAGTCTCTACTAAAAATCCAAATATTAGCCAGGAAGGGTGACATGGCACTTGTAGTCCCAGCTACTTGGGAGGCTGAGGCACAAGAATCTCTTGAACCCGGAAGGCAGAGGTTGCAGTGAGCCAAGATCGTGGGCGCCGCACTCCAGCCTGGGTGACAGAGTGAGACTCTGTCTCAAAAATAAATAAATAAATAAATAAATAATAGTTGCAGGCTCGCTCTCTCTATATATTTGCCTCATTTGAAAAAAAAAAAATATATATATTGCAACTATGTATTACATATATATAATATTATATATATATATATATATTTTGAGAATGAGTGAGAACTCTTTCACCTGGGCTGGAGTGCAGTGGTGCGATCTCGGCTCACTGCAACCTCCACCTTCTGGATTCGAGCAATTCTTGTGCCACAGCCTCCCAAGTAGCTAGGACCACAGACATGCGCTACCACACCTGGCTGATTTTTGTATTTTAGTAGAGGTGGATTTCTCCATGTTGGCCAGGCTGGCCTTGAGCTCCTGACTTCAGGTGATCCATCTACCTCAGTCTCCCAAAGTGCTGGGATTACAGGTATGAGCCACCACACCTGGCCTGTTGCAATATATTTAATAGTGGTCACTATGTACCATGCTCTGCGCTAGGCCTACATCATCTTAATTCTTAAAACAGTCTTTTGAAAGTAGTGTTCTTATCCCTCTTTTACAGAAGACCAAACAAAGTTAGGTGAATTTAAAATATGTAGCCCAGTGTCATACAGGTAATAATGGAGCTCGACTTCAGACCCAGGTCTCCTTGATCATTTTTGCATTGAATCCCTGTATACCCTGTACTACCCAACTTAAATCGATTAAATTTGTTTAAGATCTCAAAGTTTTGGTAAATGATGTTTTCCAGCACAGTGCAATAAAGTAGCACCAGCCACATGTAGTTCTTTAAATTTAATTATAATAGTTAAATAAAATTAAAAATTCACTTCCTAGTCGTGCTAGCCACTTATTAAATGTTCAAGTAGCTACCTGGAGCTATTAGCTACTTTATTGGACAGTACAGATATAAAACATTTCCATCATCATAGAAAGTTTTGTACTAAACTAATAGACTTTCGGAGACATGCTTATCATATAGTAAAATGATAAAAGATGACTGGAAGAGACAGATCTGTGTCTTCTGTTTAGATAGCAATCTGTTTGCATTGCTTCTCTAACTTCTTGACTAATATTTTTATTATCTGCAAAATTTAAAGTTTTGAATGGATTCATTAATGTTAACTAATGCTGTTAGTAACAACAGTGAGGTTGTTCATTCTTGGATCTTGGGAACTGCTGTTGTAAAAAGCTGTGAAATTCTTATGAAGTGTTCTGGCGCTTGAACAGACTTCTCAGGCCCTTTAAGTTTTAAATACTTGAAATTCTTTAGCAGGAATTATGTCAGAGTAACAAATTGTGGCAAAAAATTTCTGAAGCAAAGATTTGTGTTCCTCTCTAATTTTAAATTTATCTTTTTCCATGTTATAAGTCGTTTGAAAATGTTTCTGTGGAATCAGTGGACTCATCCAGTGAAAAAGGTATTTATAACTTTTCACAAACTTCTTGTAGTTACTTTCTATAAATGTCCTGGATTAATCTCCTCTTGCCTAGTAACCTAGTGTATTCATTTTTAATGCAAAATGATATATGAAGTTTTACATATAAAGCTTAAGGGAAATAGCCTGCTAGAGTAGATAGATAATATGAGATATAGACTGATCAAGAATTATGTAAAGCTTTTAACTTGATGAATAATAGAAATATATTTTAAGACAAAAATACATTACAGTTTGAAACCATTTTAAGTTTAAACTCTGGCCTTTTAAATTGTAAATTTGTCACTTGTATTTTTTTTTTAAAAAACAGTTTTTATTGACTAACATCTTAGGATCTGAGTGCTTCTTTGTTTAGAGTTATGATGTGATCACATTTAACATATACTTACCTTGATATTTTTGTTTTCAGGAAATTTTTCCCCTTTAGAACTAGACAATGTGCTGTTAAAGAACACTGACTCTATAGAGTTGGCTTTGTCATATGCTAAAACTTGGTCAAAATATACTAAGAACATAGTTTCATGGGTTGAAAAAAAGCTTAACTTGGGTGAGTTGCCTTTTAAAGCATCTGATTTAGAGTGTAATAATTAAATTGTTTCTAACTCATTTTTTACAGATTATGAGTAATAGAATTCCAAATTAGTACCTGTTTCATTGTAGTGAATAAAACCATTATCCAGAAAAGACTCTTCTTACACTAGATGTAATTATTGAATATTTACTGTGGACCAACTACTAGACCTAGGGACACAAAGACAAATAGAATACTGTCTCCGCCTTCAAATAAGTCATACTCTAGTTGGTAAAAAGAAATGCAGTCAGATAATATGGTCAGGAGATAATAGCAACAATAGATGGGCCGGGCGCGGTGGCTCAAGCCTGTAATCCCAGCACTTTGGGAGGCCGAGACGGGCGGATCACGAGGTCAGGAGATCGACACCATCCTGGCGAACACGGTGAAACCCCGTCTCTACTAAAAAAATACAAAAAACTAGCCGGGCGAGGTGGCGGGCGCCTGTAGTCCCAGCTACACAGGAGGCTGAGGCAGGAGAATGGCGTAAACCCGGGAGGCGGAGCTTGCAGTGAGCTGAGATCCGGCCACTGCGCTCCAGCCCCGGCGACAGAGCGAGACTCCATCTCAAAAAAAAAAAAAACAAAACAAAAAAACAATAGATGTATGAGTAGAAGGCAATGGAAGCAGAGAAGAAACATTTTAACAGCTAATATTTCCCCAGTGTTTTACAGTTGTCAAAATGTTTTCATAGTCATTATCTTATTTACTTCATACAAAAACCCTGAGAAGTAAGCAAGACACGAATTGTTTTTCCTATTTTACAGCTGAGAGAGACAAGACAGGAGATTCCCTAAGGTCATATAGCAGATTTGCTTAAAGTCATATAGCATAACTGGAAGAATATAGAATCTATCCAAAGCCTATGCTCTTTCTACTATATTATTTGCTTATAATAGAGAATGCTAATCAGAATCACCTGAATAGTCTTGTAGAGGGTCAGTACACAAGCCTAGGTCCTATCCTTCAAAGAGGTGAAATGAAGGCAAATATATTCTGAAAAAGTTTGCCAGTTGATTCTGATGAGCACTCACAATTACGAAATGCTGCGTTAAGAACTGTACATGGTGGCTTATGCCTGTAATCCCGGATATTCCTGAGGCTGAGGCTGGAATATCACTAGAGCCTGGGAGTTCGAGACCAGCCTGGGCAACATAGTGAAATCATGTCTCTTAAAAAAAAAAAGAAGAAGAAGAAGAAGAAAGTATTGCTGTGTTATATCTTGATACTAGTATTTGTGATAACTTCTTAATTGTGGAATTACAAGTAATTTTAGAATATGGGGGGGGGAAATAAATTGATTTTACCTTCTGATACCTTCTTTGAACTTTTCAGAATTGGAGTCCACTAGAAATATGGTCAAGTTGGCAGAGGCAACTAGAACTAACATTGGAATTCAGGTAAGTGTTCTGTGAACTTCTAGGGTTCTATAATAAGAAACTACTCATGAACTCCCAATAATTTGCAAAATCAGAATATTTCAGTTAATATAGGAAAGCACTTAAATGCTGATCATTTTATTGACAAAATTATTTTAAGATTAGGTGGATGTCCATTATGAAAAAATCTAGGAAATATACTTTTTTTTTTCATCTTAATACAGGGTCTCACTCTGTAACCCAGGCTGGCGTGCAGTGGCATGATCTCAGCTCACTGCAACCTCTGTCCCCCTAGGCTCAAGCGATCCTCCCACCTAAGCCTCCTGATTATGTGGAACTATAGGTGCCCACCATACCTGGCTAATTTTTGCATGTTTTTATAGAGATGGGGTTTCACCATGTTGCCTAGGCTGATCTCAAACTCCTGAGCTCAAGTAGTCCGTCCCCTTGGCCTCCCAGAGTGTTGGGATTACGGCGTGAGTCACTATTCCTGGCCAGAAATTTACAATTTTATACAAATACTGATTGTCTTGATAGCTACTACTTTTGCTAACCAGTTTTATAATTAATTAATTTTCTTCTATATTTTTCTCATAGTCATGTTTATGACTAGTTATTTTTCTGGGGGCAAAAGTCTAAACTTAGTTTCCCTTTTTGGAGAGTAGTGATGTGTTTGGAATTCTAGTGCCATTTCTATTGTAAAATTTACTTTTCAATTTTAAATTTTAGGAGTTCATGCCACTGCAGTCTCTGTTTACTAATGCTCTTCTTAATGATATAGAGAGCAGTCATCTTTTACAACAAACAATTGCAGCTCTCCAGGCTAACAAATTTGTACAGGTAAAGATTAATTTATATGTGTAATACACTTTTTCGTTAAACAATGGCATGCCTTTAGAAAATTGCTTTTTTCTTTTTCCATTTTAAATACCCTTCACAGCCTCTACTTGGGAGGAAAAATGAAATGGAAAAACAAAGGAAAGAAATAAAAGAACTTTGGAAACAGGAGCAAAATAAAATGGTTAGTATTAAAATGGAGTTTCATATACCTATTTGTGAACATTTAAAATAATCTGCAGTATATACTGACCTTCCTTGCTCTCATTTTTCTAAAATACTGTCTTAACTATCTTGCTGAATATGCTAAAGACATTTAGCATAAAGACATTTAGCTGAATATGCTAAAGACATTTAGTTCTGTAGGATTTCTTTCATATTCTGTGTTTAATACTCTTTGCGATGTAGCTTGAAGCAGAGAATGCTCTCAAAAAGGCAAAATTATTATGCATGCAACGTCAAGATGAATATGAGAAAGCAAAGTCTTCCATGTTTCGTGCAGAAGAGGAGCATCTGTCTTCAAGTGGTGCATTAGCAAAAAACCTCAACAAGCAACTAGAAAAAAAGCGAAGATTGGAAGAGGAGGCTCTCCAAAAAGTAATGATCTTTTTCTTTTTTATTTGCAAGTTGAATTAGCAGTAATCTGCCAGGAGTTTTGTGTCAAAGTTCTGTGTCTGCCAGGACTGCCTGGAAAGGCGTGTTAAAAGATGGCTAAGCCCATCCCCCAGAGTTTCTCATTCAGTAAGTCAACAGAAGGGGCAAGGCAGGTTACATTTTTTAACAGACTCTCAGGTGGTGCTGATGCTGTTGGTGAGGATCCACATTTTGAGAACCACTATGCTGAGAGCTGAATTTTGGAGTTTTGAAAGAATATCTTACTGAAGGCAGTAGTTTAATAGATATTTTACTTGACAAGAAAGTTCACCTTTTAAGCAAGTGTGTGTGTATATGTGTACTAATTCAAGCACCTGATAGCAGGGATAGGCAGAAGCTTTGTATTATTGATGAAGTGTAATTTTACGAACAAAATTCTATAAGATTATATGGAATATAGTAAATGTAAATATAAAATGCTATTTCAAATAGGAGCAAGTATTTTATAGACAAACAATATACTAATTATAAATTGTACATGGCTGTCCATTAAAATCAAGTGCCTTTGAATCACGGACCAGAACAGATTAAGTTTAGAAGTATTATTTTGAAAACAGAATATTTCAGAATTTTCAGTTATTTCAACTTAGCTTTACTATAGTAAATATTTGTTTAAAATATAAATTCTAGTGGTTTTCTTTCTGTCATATTTGTGAAGGTAGAAGAAGCAAGTGAACTTTACAAAGTTTGTGTGACAAATGTTGAAGAAAGAAGAAATGATCTAGAAAATACCAAAAGAGAAATTTTAACACAACTCCGGACACTTGTTTTCCAGTGTGATCTTACCCTTAAAGCTGTAAGTAATTTCTTCAGTATTTTGAAGGCAAGAAGAAAAGACCGTCAGGCCAGGCATGGTGGCTCACACCTGTAATCCCAGCACTTTGGGAGGCTGAGGTGGGAGGATCACTTGAGCCCAAAAGTTTGAGGTTACAGTGAGAGAGAAGGAAGGAAAGAAGGGAGGGAGGAAGGTAGGGAGGGAGGGAAAAGAAAGAGAAGTCTCTGTATCTGCAGAAGGGGAAGTTATGCCTTATAAGTTACAATTCTTATGGGATTTAGATTCTGAGATTAATAAAATGTGTTGAGTTTTTCATAGTGATGCACAGTTTGAATTTCTTTTGATCTACCTTTCCCCGTGTTCTCTGGATTAATGATTTGTTTGGTTAAAATTGAAGTCTGAGTGTTTAAAATTGCTTCTAAGCCACCAGTTTTCTTGGCTTTGCTGACATAATTGTTTTGACCCTTGAAACTTCTGTCAGTGCTCTGAGTTATATTCTTCAGAATTGGAGTAAATTAAATATTAAAATTGAACCAAATTATTTGTTTGGAGACAAAGCATTCTGCCCTGAAGTATTTTTATTTACTCTTTAAAATGCTTTTTGTAAAATTAATTACATATAAAACCTTTTTTTCCATGTATAGTCCGCAAGTTTTAACAGTTATAAATTTGTGTAAGTACCACCACAATCAGGATTCAGAACAATACTGTCACTTAAAAATGATTCCTTCATGCTACTTACTTTGTAGTCCAACTCTCTGCCCACTCATAACCCCTGGCAAGTACCGATCTGTTCTCTGCCTTATTAGTTTGGTCTTTTCCAGATTGTCATATAAATGAAGTCATATAGTATATAACCTTTTGACTGGTTTATTTTACTCAGCATAATGCCTTTAAGATTCATCAATGTTATGCATGTATCAATAGTTTGTTTCTTTTTATTGCAGAATTCCATTGTGTGACTGTACTACAGTGTTTATCCATTCACTAGTTGGACATTTGTGGTGTTTCCAGTTTGGGGTGATTATGAGTAGAGCTACAAAATATTTTCTTATACATTCTTGTTGAACATAAGTTTTCTTGTCTCTCAAGTCAATACCAGGAGTGGGATTACTGGTTGGTGTGCTAAATGTATAGTTACCTTTTTAAGAAACTGCCAAACCGTTTTCCAGAGTGGCTATAATATTTTTCATTCTAACCGGCAGTGTCTGAGAGTTCTAGTTGTTCTGTGTCCTTGACATGTATCAGTCATTGTTTTTAAATGTTAGCTGTTCCAATAGGTGTGTTATCTAATTGTGGTTTTAATTTGTGTTTCTAAAAATGATTAACAATATTGAGTATCTTTTCAAAGGCTTATTGACTATATTTTAGCTATTTTAAAAATTGAGTTGTTTATTTTCTTGTTGAGCTTGCATATATTTTCTCTCATTCTGGAGCTTCTCTTTTTATTATTTTAGCAGTGTATTTTGGGGAGCAAAAGGTTTTAATTTTGTTGGAATCCAACTTATCAGTTTTTTCTTTTATGGGTCATGCTTTTGGTTATATCTAAGAGTGCTTCACCTAACCCAAGAACATAAAGGTTTATCCTATGATTTCTACTAAAACTTCTGTAGCTTTACATAAAGATATATGATCTGTTTTGGGTTAATTTTTGTGTAAGATTTAAGGTACAGGTTGTTCATTTTTAGCATATGGATGTTATATTAAAATTATACCCATAGGATTTTACTTTATCAGAGTGACACAGAGAGGTCAGTGCTGTTGAAAGAAAAACTTAGGACTTAAATTTCCCAAGAGAAGGGGACACATCAGTCCACGCAGGGCCACAAGGGAAATACTGGGTTTGGCAAGCATAAGCAGGGATGAAAGGAAGCTGAGTAGAGTTTTTGTTGGGGTTTCCTCAGGAAAGGCAAGGTAAACTGTTCCTCAACAGTTTGGCTAGTGTGGATTTCCGTGGACTTTGGATCATAGGGATGGTTTCTAGTTGTGTTGTACCTGACCCCGGGGTGATTTAGGACAGATAAAATAATTGGCGTTGTGTGTGAGAGTTAGAAAAGGAGGTGGCTGGATTTATAGACTGGAGACTTGTTGCTTTGCACATGAAAGCTGTGATCCTACCTGAGCCCTTGGCTATCTCTAGGAATTAGCTAGCCCAGGGAGAGTCAGTCTCTCACTGGCCAGCATGCTTTTTAAGATGTCAAAACTGCATAAAATAGAGAAAATAAAAAACATGGTAAATGCAGATGTCCACTTGTTTTGATACCATTTGTTGAAAACACTATGCCATTTTCATTAAATTGCCTCTGCATCTTGGTAAAAATCAGTTGGCCATATTTGTAGGTGTCTACTTCTATATTTTCTGTTTTGTTGCACTGAAGTACTTGCTGTCTTTTTTTTTTAATACTTTAAGTTCTGGGGTACATGTGCACAATGCGCAGGTTTGATACATAGGTATACATATGCCATGTTGGTTTGCTGCACCCATCAACTCATCATTTACATTAGGTATTTCTCCTAATGCTATCCCTGCTCTAGCGCCCAATCACCTGACAGGCCCTGGTGTGTGATGTTCCCCGCCCTGTGTCCAAGTGATCTCATTGTTCAATTCCCACCTATAATTGAGAACATGCGGTGTTTAGTTCTTGCTGTCCTTTTTGTAAAGCCCCAGTGTCTTGATTATTTTTGCTTTACAGCAAGTCTTAAAATCAGGTGCATAGTGTGGGTCTTCCAGCTTTATTCTTTTATAGAATTGTTTGAGTATTTTAGGTCCTTTGACCTGCCTTAAAAATGTTAGAATCAGCTTGTCCATATCTCTAAAAACTCTTGCCAACATTTTGGTTGGATTTGGTATTAAGTTTTAGATCAGACTGGGGAGCATTGACTGTATATGTAGCATCTTAGCAATATAAAGTTGCCAACACATGAACATACTATGCCTCTCCAACTACTTAGGTCTTTGATTAAAAAAAAAAAAAAAATCAGCATTTTGTAGTTTTCAACATACCTTTAATAAGTTGTGTTAGATTTAATCCTGTGTATGTATGTGTTTATTTGGGGGGGCTATTGTGAATGGTCTGTATGTACACATAAGTGCATATGTATAGATTTCCTTTATTTAAAATTTCCATTGTTAATTGGTTTGGGGGCTTTTTTGTTTGTTTTTGTGTTTTGAGACAAGGTTTTACTCTGTCACTCAGGCTGGAGTACAGTGGCGTGATCATAGCTTACTGCAGCCTCACCCTCCTGGGCTCAAGTAATCCTCAGCCTCCCAGGTAGCTAAGACTACACGTGCATGCCACCATGCCCAGCTAATCTTTGTATTTTTGTAGAGACTGGGTTTTGCCATGTTTGCCCAACCTGGTGTCGAATTCCTGGGCTCAAGGAATCCACCCACCTTGGCCCCCCAGAGTGCTGGGATGACAGGTGTGAGCCACCGTGCCTGGCTGTTTTAATTGTTAATATTTAGAAATATACTTGATATTTTGTGTGTTGGTCTTGTATTTTGCAGCCTTGCTAAACTCACTTACTTGTTCTAGGAGCTTTTTGTAGATTCTTCGGGATTTTCTACATAGAAAATTATGTTACCTGCAAATAGGGACAGTTTTATATCTTCCTTTCCAATCTGTATTCCTTTTATTTCTTTTTCTTATTGCCCTAACTAAGGCTTCTAGTACACTGTTAAATAGGGGTAGTGAGAGAAGACATCCTGGCCTAATTGTCCATCTTAGGGGAAAAGCACTGTCTTTCACCATAAAATATGGTGATAGCTGTAGGTTCTTTGAAGATGCCTTTAATCTGGTTAAGAAATTTCTTTTTTCTAGTTTGCTGAGAGTTTTATCATGAATAAAGGTTAGATTTTATCAAATGTTTTTCTGCATTATTTGATACATGTAGTTTTGTCTTTAGCCTGTAAATATGGTGGATTATGTTAATATTTGAGTGTGGACCTAGCTTTGCATCACTGGAATAAGCCCCTCTTGGTCATGAGGAATTGTTTTCTTTTATATATTGCTGGATTCAATTTGCTACTTTGTTGACTATTTTTTTCTTTTTCTCTCTGTTAGAGAAAGATTGATATGTCTAAAAAAACTGTTTTTGTCTGATTTTGAAAGTGTAAGGGTGATTTTGGCTTCATAAAATGAATTGGGAAGTGCTCCCTCCTATTTTGTTTTCTGGAAAAGATTGTGTCAAATTTGTGTTATTTCTTCTTTAAAAGTTTGATAACATTCCTCTGGTGAAAGTGTCTAGGCTTGGGATTTTCTCTTTTGCAAGTTTTTTTTTTTTACTACGTATTCAGTGTATTTTGATATAGACCTATTCAAGTTAATTATTTCTTCTTAGGTGATTTTTGGTAGCTTGTGGCTTTCATGGAATTGGTCCTTTTTATCTAGGTTGTTGAATTTATGTGCATAATGTGTCTTGTAGTATTCTCTTACCTTTTAATGTCTCAGTGGGCTGTAGTAATAACCTCTCTTTCATTCCCGATACTGGTAATTTGCATCTTTTTTCTCTTTCTCTCTCTTTGGTCAATCTGGCAAGAGGTTTATAAGTCTTATTATCCTTTTAAAAAAGAAATAGCATTTAGTTTCATCAATTTTTCTTTTTCTCAATTTTACTGATTCTGCATTTTATTCTTTATTTCTACTTTCTTTGGGTTTATTTTGCTTTTTAAAAAAAAGTTTCTGAAAGCAGAAGCTTATGTTGTTTATTGAGACCTTCCTGTGCTTTTCTGATACATTTAGTTCTTTAAATTTTCCTCTCCAAGCATTGCTTATGTATATCTCACAAATTTTGAAATTTGTATTTTCATTTATATTCAGTTCAAAATATTTTCTAATTTCCCTTGAGACTTCGTCTTTGATCTGTGGATAATGTAGAAGTCTGTTGTTTAATTTCCAAGTATTTGAGGATTTTCTGGATATCTTCCTGATACTGATTTTTAGTTTAATTCTATTATGGTAGGAGAAATACTTGTTATTATTACATTTCTCTTAAATCAATAAAATAAAAAAGAAAAGTAGGGAAAAATCGAAACTAAAAGCTGTTTCTTTGAAAAGATCAGTGATGAATTTTCCATGTGCACATTTGAAAAGCATGTGTGTTCTGTTGTTGACTGGAGTGCTTTGTAAGTATCAATTGGTTCCTGTTGTTTTAAGATGTAATTTATTTCTTCTGTATTCTTGATGATTTACCTTTTGCTACTTTTATCAATTACTGAGAAAGGAGTTTTGAAGTCTCCAACATATGGTGTATTTTTAGTTCTATCAGTTTTTGTTTTATGTATTTTGAAGCTCCATTGCTTACACAGTAACAATTATTATATGATCTTGGTATATTGATCCTTTTATCCTTAGAAATGTGTCTTTTTATAGTGATAAATTCCCTTACTTTTTATTCTACTTTATTTAATATTGATATTTTATTCCAGTTTTCTTTTGATTATTTTGAATGTAGCGTATCTTTTATCATTCTTTTAATTTTATCATATTTAAAGTGAGTTTCTCATATAGCATATAGAGAGCATATACTTCTGTCTTGATTTTTTTTTTTAAATCTATTTTGGCACTATCTTATAAGTGGAGTGTTTAAACCATTTATATTTAAGGTAAATATATGTTCAGATTTAATTTTATCATTTTATTTCTTTTTCATTTATGCCTTATGATATTTTCCTTAATCTATTTTCCTTTTGCTGTCTTCTTTTGGATGAATTGATATTTTTCTAGACATATCTTTTAATTTGTCTACTGGGTTTTTTTATTATGTATCTTCATATACCTTTTTAAAAAAAATTGGTTGCACACATCTGTGTTATTAAGAAGTTATAGTAGCTCAGGTTATATTCCTAACTTCTAAGTGTTTTCTGAAGAAAACATTGTAAAGGAAAAATAGTGTGGATGCTCATAACACCTCCCCGGCACCAGTGTCATAAATTGAATATTGCTTGCAATGGTCTTGGATTCACTGTCAATTGAATATTGGGTTGCCTGGCCCATGGGTCCAATTACCAGAATGATTTTTTTCGCCTTTGTCCTTATAAAATGAGAAAAAAGTTTAACAAATGAACCAAAACTGAGATTTTGTTTGGTAGAACTCTCTCCCTTCACTTCTCTTGTTCTAATGACTACAGTGTCTTTTTCAAGAGAATATGGCTGTTACAAACCATTCCTGGCCAGCTTCCAGTTAGGAAATTCAATTTTTATCTATTTATATAACCTGAAAAAATCTCCCTCTAATTATCATTTAGAAACTTGCATTGCCTTAATAACCACAATGGTTGCACGTAGACTTCCATTATTACTTTTTACTTTTGTCTACAGTTACTCTCAGTGGAGCTAAATGTAAAACTACGTCAGTTGACCAGTGAAAAACTGTGTTTGATTGTTTATGTCATATGGAGTCAACCAGTTAAGCAGCATGTATCAAAACATAATAGTTTTTGAGATCATTTAACATTGTAAATTCTCATTAGAATCCCACAATCAGTGCAACTTACTTGAACTGAGTTGCTATGGACTGTTTATCACCCCCTGCAAAATTAGCATGTTGAGATCCTAATCCCCAGTGTGATAATGTGATGATATTTGGAGGGTGGGGCCTTTGGGAGGTGACTAGGTGGAGCCCTCGTGACCCTTTCCCTTCTATCATGTGAGGACACAGAGAGAAAAGAGCAGTCTATGCACCAGGAATTGAGGCCCACACCAGACGCTGAATCTGATAGTGCCTTGGTCTTGATCTCTCAATCTCCACAACTGTGAGAAATAAATCTTTGTTGTTTAAGTCACTCGGTCTATGGTACTTTTGTTGTAGCAGCCTGACGTGACTAAGAATGTACAGATGTAGTAGTACATATATGAACTCTGTCATATATGAAAATGGATATTGTGTCATTAAGATACAAAATAAGCATTCTGGTAAAAAACAAAAATTATCTCTTTCATGGAACAGAAATAGAAGTTCTAAGATTACTAGTTACCTGAAAAAGTAGTAATGAACTGTGAAACACTGTTGAAGAAGCTGAATATTTAATGTGGTTTCCAGAGTTATATGAAAATGCTAGATCCATTTAAAACATGTGCTAGGACAGTTCAGCCTAAAATAGATTATTCTATAAATAGCCAATTTTAAAAAAATGGTTGCACACTTATCTATGTTTATACATACACTTTTTTTAAGTCTACTTAGAATTAGTTCTAAGTAGAATGCAGAAGCATCACCACCATAGAAGTTCCTTTACCTAATCTGGGTTGTATTTGATATATGTAAATTACATCCATATACATTGAAAACCTCACCAGACTCTCACAATTTTTGCTTTTAAAAGTCATACATATTATAAAGAGGTTAAGAAGGAAAAAGTAGTCTATTATTTACTATTTCTATTCATTCTTCTTGCATTCTAGTGGTTCCATCTTTCCTCTGGTAACATTTTGTCTAAAGAACTTCCTTTACCACTTATTTTGTAGCAGGTCTGCTGGTAATGGATTCACTTGGTTGTGTTTCATATGAGAATGTCTTTATTTCATCTTCATTTCTGAAGGACATTTTCACTGGTTATAGAATTCTAAATACAGAAACCAGTTCTTTCACTGCTTTAAAAATATTGTTCCACTGCCTTATGGCATCCATAGTTTCTCATGAGATACCAGTAATCATTTTAATTATCATTTCCCCAATTGTGGCATGTGTTTTTCTTTGGCTGTTTTTGTGGGATTATTATTATTATTATTTTTTGTCTTTGGTTTTTATCTGTTTAAGACGTATCTAGACCTGGTTTTTGCTGTTTTTTCCTTTTTTGGATTGATTGAACTTCTTGAATCTACAAGTTTGTCTCTTGCAAAATTTGAGCAGTTTTCAACTATTGTTTCTTCAATCTGGTTTTTTTTTTTTTTTTTTTTTTGGTAGTATTCTTTTTCCTCGTTCTCTGACACCCAGTGACTCAAACATTAGAGCTTTTGTTAATCTTCCGCAGTTCTGGAAGTCCTTTATTTTTTCCCCAAAGCTTTTTCCTCTTGGTTGTTTATACTGTTCTGTTGATCTGTCTTCAAGTTCACAGGCTCTTTTCCTTTGTTATCCCCATTCTCCCATACAGTTCATCCAGTAAATTTTTTGTTCTGGATACTTTATTTTTCAGCAATAAATTTTCCTTTTGTTTCTTTACATCTTACATTTCTTTGCTGAGGCTTCTGTTTTTCCATGTTTCAAGATTGTTTGCTCTACTTTTTTAAAACCTTTGTAATAGTTGTTCTGGAGTTTTCATCTGATCATCCCAAATCTGAGCCATGTCAGTCTTGGTATCTTTTTATTGTCTTTCGTCTTGAGAGTTGTTTAGATTTTCCTGGTTCTTTGTATGACAAGCAATTTTGAATCATATCCTAGATATTTTCACTACTACTTTATTGACTCTGAGTCCTGTTTATAACCTATATTGAACATTAATTTTTTTTCAATTTTAGCAACTATTTGATACAGTTAGGTTCATTTTCCAGCTTCTGTGTGACTCCCTTCCCAATCTTCTGGCTGGGAAACTTAGGTCTGCCTATTCTGCTGTTCTCCCCGGCCAAGTGTGGGGAGGATAAAGAGAGAAAAGTAACAGAAATTTCAGACCCCTCTCTAGACACAGTACACCTGGTCATAAAGGAGGATTTCCATCAGAGTTTTGGCATCTCTTCAGCTGCTACTGTCATCATTGCTGCTCCCACAGGATTGTGTCTTAGGGATTTGGACTTGCTTAGGGTCTAAGGCAGAAGAGAAAACAAATATACAAAAGAAACCAGGGAGTTTTCTTCTACTGTTTAGTTACATCTCCCGTCACCCCTCCCCGCTTTTGTTCCTTGGACCAGAAAGAACCTCTCTTGGTGCTCCTTTTGTCTACACTCAGTTTGTACTTTGGGACTTGGAGAATTGGGTAGGAGCTGAGCATGGGCTGGAAAACAGGGCAGGAGTAGACCTATTGCTGGACTGGTCATACCTCGAATTGTAGTTTTTTTCCATTTACTTTTCAGAGTCTTGATTTGTGCATTCTGTTCAGATTTTTAGGTGAATTCAGTGGGAGACTGGGGGGAGTTAGCTTACTGCATCTGAACCAGAAAACTTCCTTAAAATGTTTTTGAGTTTTTAAAATTGTATCTCATTATTTTCCAAATTTTGATTAATTAATATTTAGTTAAAGAATCATGAAAGGATTTAACAGAATTATAAAATCCAGGATTTGAAATTACCTTAGAAGTCATTTAGGCCAATCTTTTACCTTTGATAAATTCCCTCTACCTCAAACAATAGCTAATGATAGCTAAGATTGACTACGTACCTGCCAGTGTATTAAGCTCTTGGTCTACATTAATTCATTTAATTCTCACAAAAATCCTATCAAGTTTTTATACCCATTTTACTGATGAGAAAACTAAAGTTTAGAAAGCCTTCTCAAGATGCGGTCCTTGGTCATATTGCCATTACTTTGAGAGCCTATGAGGAATGCAGAATCTTGGGTTTCAACACAGATCCTTAGAATCATAATCTACATTTGGACAAGATCCCCAAGGTGATTCATTTGCACATTAACTTTTTCAATGCAGTTAATGAAGGTCACCTAGCATGCAGGTTACCTTTAGGATCAAGAGAGTAAGCAGTTTACCTTTAGCTGGAGAATGCTCTAATATAGCCAGTTGCTAGAATTAAACTGCACCTTATGCAGTTTGAATTTTCTTTGTTTCTTGAAGGAGTTAGGGCACAAATAAGCTACTTATTCTGTTATCTATACTTTTCAAATACTATTTATGCAGAGTCAAGTATCCTTAGGGAAATGCCTGTCTACATTGAAAAGGACTTAAAGACTAATTATCCTATCATCTGTTATGTCAAGAGAGATGAAGAAGAAACGTGGCAGTCTTTGAAATAACATTAAGCTAATTGAAATTTAGCATTTATTCAGATTGTTTCCCTTAAATACCTTCCCCACAAAGAAGCCAGAGTGTCATTTTAAAGAATAAATCAGATCATGTTATAGCTTTGTGTAAAATGCTCCACCAGCTTCCTGTTGCACTTAAATTCAGACACCTTGCCATTGTTTAGATGACTACTTTTTTTAGCTTTATCTTCAACGAGAGCTCTTTCCATATACTTCAACCATATTGACCTTTCATCTGTTTCTTGAGCATGACAAGCTCTTTCCCATTCACATTTGCACTACCTCCTCCTTTTGTTTGGATAGATCTCCATGAAGCTTTTCTTACATCGGCCTGCAATTCAAATGTTACCTCCTCAGAGAGGCCTTCCTTAATTTACCATGTTGGAAATACCCTTCCACAAACACATACCTGGTCATACTGCATAATTTGACATTCTTATATAGTATTCATAGCATTTTTCAGTACCAGAAAGTATTTTATTTACATAATTTGTTACTTCTCTCGCATACCACCCTCAGGAGAATGTAAAGGTCCATGAGAGTCAGTATCTCATCGGTTTGCTGTAATATACCCAAAGCTTAGGTTTTTGTGAACATCAAATTAGTTTATTCATGTAAGACTCTGAGAATGGGTCAGGCATATTGTACATACTTGTCAGCTGCTGCTATTGTTATTGTTAGTAGAAGTGAGGATAGTGATAATATATTTAGGCATTTGTGAAACTCAATGGAATAATGTATTTTGAATAGATTCAAGGTAATATCTAATTATAAGAACGGAGTACTGTAGTTCAGCACTTCTGTTTTTATAGGATTGAAAAAGTGAAAACAGTCTAAATAATAGTTCTTTGATTGGAAGTGTTTTCCCCATGTTTTCCTCTGAAGAGTTTAGGCAGTTGTGATCAGACCATCAGGATACAGAGATGAGGATCCTCAGAAACACATCCATCTCCTAAAATTGTGAACCAGTTGGGGCATGGGGTTTTTGAAGTCACTTTTGAACTTTTCAGCTAAAAGCCAGTTTTGCTGGAAATGATTACTCATAGATATTAGATTCAAACTACTTTTCTCCCTAATCTAGACATTATGCAAAATCAGGCATCATAGTATGCTCAGAGTGATATTCAGTGTTGTATGCTTCACTGTATGGCATTTTTATTGATGCAGTCATTGAAATAAATGTATGTTTTATAACATTCTGTGTCTCATGAGTTACTCTGCCTTTTGTCTCTGTGTCCATAGGTAACAGTTAACCTCTTCAACATGCAGCATCTGCAGGCTGCTTCCCTTGCAGACAGTTTACAGTCTCTCTGTGATAGTGCCAAACTCTATGACCCAGGCCAAGAGTACAGTGAATTTGTCAAGGCCACAAATTCAACTGAAGAAGACAAAGTTGATGGGTGAGAATTAATGTACAGACAAAATTATTTCAAAATATAAAACACTTAATTGTTAAAGTTTCTGTCTAGTACAAGGAGGTGTCTTTTCTAACTGACAAAATTAACTTAAAAATTTTCTGAGTTCTTTAAATATTATTTTATGTTATCGAAGTAGATATATTTAAGGAACAGATATAATTCACTAACAGTAAGCCTTTGCATTTTGACACAGACTTCTTTTATTTAAGAATTAAAAATCATTTGGGGACATCATATGATGGCTGTACATGTTTTGAATGTCACAGAATTTAACCTATGTTTTCCACAGAGGTCATGCTAGAAAAGTTAAACCATGCCATGAATTATTAACTATACTTCTGCTGTTCCTTCCCATGTTTACACTGTAATAAGCACAAATAATTAAAAAGTATTTGCATCTCCTATAAGAAGCTGAACCATGTAGTATTATTTGTTTTTAATATTTAGTTTAATTCATCTGTGATTGTTAAATTAATAGATTTTTCTAAACACAGAATGAAATAGACTGATTATCAGTTATTCTCTGGAGTGTTGAGTTTTGTTTTTTGTCATTGTTGTTGTTTCAGAAATGTAAATAAGCATTTAAATAGTTCCCAAACTTCTGGATTTGGACCTGCCAACTCTTTAGAGGATGTTGTACGCCTTCCTGACAGTTCTAATAAAATTGAAGAGGACAGATGCTCTAACAGTGCAGATATAACAGGTAGTTTTCCACACTAAAAAGAGTGCTAATTTATAAAAGGTCAGATTGTTCGAATGTGATTGTTAAATTAATTTTTGCTCTGGAATTTAAAAATCAGGCCTTAGATTGTAAATTTGTGAGATCTTATTCACAGTTGTTACCATGGTTCCTTTCTTGAAGTTGATAATTGGTTATTGTTAAAGAAATTTGAATTGTCTCACTTGATAGAATGTCAGTATTTTACCTTATGAAATCCACCTGTAGCCAAGTTTTGACTTTGTTCTTTTTATTAAAGGTCCTTCCTTTATAAGATCGTGGACATTTGGGATGTTTAGTGACTCTGAGAGTACTGGAGGGAGCAGCGAATCTAGATCTCTGGATTCAGAATCTATAAGTCCAGGTACATCAATATTTAAGTCTAGCAATGAAACTCATTGAAAGATCAGTCCTTTTTTGGGTATTTTTTTACTACCTTGCTTTTATAGTGAACTTTCATACATAATAGAGAGGAAAGTGTACAATTTAAAAAATAGTTTTTAAAAACCCCTCATATATTCGCCACCCAGCCTAAGAAATAGATGGTTATCAGTATATTAGAAGCCCCTGTACACACCTCTGTGGTAACATTGCCGTATCTCCCACCAGAATAAACCATTATCCTGAAATGTTTTAAAAATATTCCCTAGCTATTTTAAATGTTTCTAGTACTTCTATCTGGTGAAGTTTTGCTCTCTTCTGAATGTTATACAAATTGAATTACACTATTGTGACTTCATGTATTTTTTTTAAGATCTATGTGAATGTAGGTAGTCATCTTTATTTTCACTGCTGTATATTCTGTGACTATAACTGTCATCTTTTGGATTGTTTGGTACTTAATTGCTATAATAAACAATGTCATTTTGCTATTTCTATGCCTGCAACTACTTATTCTTGTTAATTTTTTACAAATGTGCTTTAAGATACTTTGATACAGATTATCTCATGGTCCCCAGAGAGAAACAGAGTAAGCATTTTGAATTCTCCATTAGTGGCTTCTAAGAGGGCGATTTGCCTAGGTTATACAGCTAGCAGTAGAAGAAGGTAGCAGTTGAACTCATGAGATTCTTACATCCAACATTCTTCCTTTACACCTCTACCAAAGACTGCTCCAGGCCCATTCTTTCTGGCAACGTTTCTTTCTTCTAGGATCTTGATAGATAGATTATAGGATTTAAGCCATCTCAGATTCCAAGGCCTTTTTCTTCTCTTACATATTGCAGAAGTTTTACTGATTTAGATAAATCTCTTATATTTAAAGTTAGAAAAATATTTTCACGCAGCACTGTGTTTGTAGGATGATTATCATCTGCCACTTTGCTGCCTTCTTTAAAAGTAGCACTGTTCAAGGAACATTCTGGAAATGTGAGCCTAATATTGAACTGAATATTTGTAATTAGCTTTGTAACAACAAACTGGTTCTAGGTAGCTCCAGAAATTATGACCCAATCTAGAGCAAGCCCCATATTATTTAGGATCCCATAAAACTTCATGTGGTAAAGACAAAATTTTAGAAACCACATCACCTGATAAATGGGTGAAAACCTGGGAATGCCTTGCCTGGGAAAAAGGAAAATTGAAGACCTGTCAGCTGTCCTCAAATACTGGAAGTGAAAAGGGATTAAAGTTAGAGTACTTGTTTTCTCCGTTTGGGAAAAATATGACCAAGCCTGGGATTTATAGGGAGGCAGTTTTCTGTTCAGTAATGTAAGAAATGCATTTTACATTTAGAATAGTTATAAAATGGAGCAATACAACTTTGTGATTTGTCAGTCATTGGGGGTACATTCAAAGTGAAAACTAGATAGCTACCTTTAAGCATATTGTGGAGAAGAATCCTTTGGTGAAGAGGATGTTCTTTAAAATCATTTGTAAAGGCTTTTCTAACTCTGAATTTGAAACTGTTAAGGCCTTGCATTAAGGTGAATTCTTCCACTTAGATGTAGGCCTGTGGAGAGGGAGTAAATAAACCTCGTTACCAGTTGAGCTGCTTCCAAACATGCTTTGATACATATGCAGTGTCCTTTGCTGACATAGCGTGTATACTGTGGTCTCAGCTCCCTGCCAGTATCACTGGGCTATTGTTCCTGGTTCCCAGTCTGCCGTCTTGCCAGTAACATAAATGTGATGTTACTGTTGGGTTGTTGTATTCAAAGATTTTTGTATCTTTTAGAAAGCTTTTGGTTTAATCGTATACATTTATAACTTAATTCAGCAAACATTTAATGACAATTTTACTGTTGTGCCAGCTACTCTGTCATATATTAGGTATTAGACATGAATGGAAAATATCAGCTATACTTGTGAAGTTTACCATATCTAATACTTACCATCGGAAGTTGGCAGTAAAGTGTTATTGGACTACATGAGCCTCAGTTTTAAATTTGTTCAGGAAAGTCAGATTTGGTTAAATATCTTTTCATTTCCAGGAATGAGTATCAGAATTCCCTGTTACCCAGAGAATGAGAATGGAAGCAAATTTTTACATTGAAGCTAATAAAATAGTATGACTTTTGTTAATTCAAAAGTGTTTTCATTTCCTATTTCAAAGATCCTACAATGAATGGTCAGGTAATTGTATCCACAATTTTCTTTTAGGAGACTTTCATCGAAAACTTCCACGAACACCATCCAGTGGAACTATGTCCTCTGCAGATGATCTAGATGAAAGAGAGCCATCTTCCCCTTCAGAAACTGGTATTGTATTTACCTGAATTAAGTCCCACTAAACCAGCTGAATCAGTAGCACTGCATGATATTAGAAAAATAGTATAATTTTAAAGAATCAATACTTTCTTGTGTATTAAACAAAAAAAATTCACCATGACTTAAATATATCCCAACAATTATGTAGAAGTACGAGTTGATAATGTATTAATTAAATGTTACAAACACAAATATTAGAATAGGCAGCAAAACTACTGATGTAAAATATATTGGCATGGTGCTAAAATAACAGGCTAGATATCATGTGTTTTCATAAACCTAATACTATGACTTAGTGTTAAAAGGGTTGGGGTGCATAAAAAATTCTAAAAAGCTCCTTCAAAAGAAACAATGCAAGAAACCAAGCAAGAAAACTAAGTAAGTGTACTTCTTGAGGATAAGGAAGTTGTGGATTTTGAAGGATAAAGTTAAATCAGTTACCTTAACAACTTGAATTAGAGGCGTATAAATTCGTTTTGTACGTTTAATGCCTACAGATACCTGGTTTGGCATCATTTCCTAAATTAATGGAATATGTGACCTCCAGTATAGTATTAATATGTAACTAGCTGATATTAACTATAATTTTATAGTAAATTAAGAAAGCTTTATCTGTAATGCAGATAATGCTCACACTCTAACCTCACACAGCTATTTTTCTTTGTTTATGGGGACTTTTTCTAATGCCTCCTATGACACCCTTCCCAGCTCTATGAAAGAACATGTTAATAATAGTGTAAATACGCTGATTCTGAAAACATTATGCCGTGTTATTATTCATAGCAATGACTTGGTGACGACTTTTACTCATAGCTAAAATGCTTGATAAAAGTGCCTTTTAAGAGATCTATAAATTGGACCTATAAATTGGATGCTAAGCAGCTATTTTGATATTACAGATTCAAAGCTTTTTATAATATATGAACGATTACAGGGTTTAAAGATTATTCAAAATATGGTATCACATGGTATAATTTTTCTATCATTTTACAATTTTTATAAATTATTTCTCTCGCAAGGACCCAATTCCCTTGGAACATTTAAGAAAACATTGATGTCAAAGGCAGCTCTCACACACAAGTTTCGCAAATTGAGATCCCCCACGAAATGTAGGGATTGTGAAGGCATTGTAGTGTTCCAAGGTGTTGAATGTGAAGAGGTAAGATCTTTGTGGAATTGTGTTGGCCCTTTTATGCTTTTTGTTTTCTACTCTTTTGTTATTAATTTTACTTTTTAGGATCTTTTGCAAATATATGTTTAATTGTTCTGCAGTATGCCTTCTATAATTTTATGTTTTGTTTTGTTGTTAAATCTTTCAAATACCACAAGTAATACCGCTTAAACACACTTTTGTTGTGTTACCCTCCACCTGCAGTTTACCCAGTTGTGAGTTTTAAGGTTAACCAGTTTCAAACTATCATTTTCTTGTAGTGTCTCCTTGTTTGTCATCGAAAGTGTTTGGAAAATTTAGTCATTATTTGCGGTCATCAGAAACTTCCAGGAAAAATACAATTATTTGGAGCAGAATTCACACAAGTTGCAAAAAAGGAACCAGATGGTATCCCTTTTATACTCAAAATATGTGCCTCAGAGATTGAAAATAGAGCTTTGTGTCTACAGGTACATTATAACTCTTAAAATTTTAAAAAGCATAAATGCCTGTGTAACCTATTCTAATGAAGAGGAGACTTTAAAGGAAAATAATGTTCAGGGGTTTTGTTTTGTTTTGTTTTGTTTCTGAGACAGGGTCTCACTCTGTTGCCCAGGCTGGAGTACAGTGGCATAATCACTGCTCACTGCAGTCTTGACCTCCCAGACTCAAGCAACCCTCCCACTTCAGCCTCCTGAGTAACTGGGACCACAGGCACGTGCCACCACGCCTGGCTAATTTAAAAAAAAAATGTCTGTAGAGATGGGGTCTCCTTATGTTGCCCAGGCTGGTGGTCTTGAACTCTAGGCTCAAGTGATATTCCCGCCTCCGCCTCCCAGGCACCTGGCCAATGCACAATCTTTAATAACTAAATTTTTTCAGATTTCTACAGAAAATGTTACCTCATTTGGCCTTGAATAGTTTTTTCTAAAATACTAATAAAATTTGAAATAGAATGAAAAGATTGAAAATCAAATATATATAGATTTAGCTATTTGCACTAAAGAATTTTGCAAAATTTTTTTCTTTTCTATTGAAGGGAATTTATCGTGTGTGTGGAAACAAAATAAAGACTGAAAAACTGTGTCAAGCTTTGGAAAATGGAATGCACTTGGTAGACATTTCAGAATTTAGTTCACATGATATCTGTGACGTCTTGAAATTATACCTTCGGCAGGTAAAATTTTTACCCTTGAAACCCACCATTAAATTAAAAACAGCAAAAATCTGATTTGTATTTTGCTGATAACATTTGCTACACATGTTTTTTCATTGGCATAGACGGTATGGGTGTCTTGCTGATTATTAGTGCATGGGTCAAAGAGTATATTAAATATATGTACAGTTTAAAGAAAAATAAAAACAAACTCATCTCCCATCACCCACCTTAAGAAAATAGAATATTACTGTACCTTATAAAAAACCCCCACGTTCCTCTTCCAAGTTACATCCGCCTAACTCCACCAAAGAGGTCTTTAATAATCATAACTCTCTCTCTTTTCTTAATAGTTTTAATACGTGTTATTTATTCCTAAACAATGTATTGTTAACCTTTGGAAAATTGACTTGAAAGCATAAATCTAACTGTGTAAGGCAATCCCAGTATCCACACAGTTATATGAAGTAAATAAAACAGTGTCTGGATCGTAGGCTGGCTTTGCCTTCGTTGATATTTTAAAATAGCCATTGTGAAAGGGTAGTGGTCAAGATCATGAATGTGTCCTGGGAACACGTAATTTACTACATTTGGACCATCTGAAAGGACTGTCCTGTAAGCTGGGTACTGCACATTCT